>NW_026683187.1:2241133-2541133 GCF_027579445.1 Ammospiza nelsoni
CCCTAACCCTAACCCTAACCCTAACCCTAACCCTAACCTAACCCTAACCCTAACCCTAACCCTACCCTAACCCTAACCCTAACCCTAACCCTAACCTAACCCTAACCCTAACCCTAACCCTAACCCTAACCCTAACCCTAACCCTAACCCTAACCCTAACCCTAACCCTAACTACCTAACCCTAACCCTAACCCTAACCCTAACCCTAACCTAACCCTAACCCTAACCCTAACCCTAACCCCTAACCCTAACCCTAACCCTAACCCTAACCCTAACCTAACCCTAACCCTACCCTAACCCTAACCCTAACCCTAACCCTAACCCTAACCCTAACCCTAACCCTAACCCTAACCCTAACCCTAACCCTAACCCTAACCCTAACCCTAGGCAGATAAATCAGCCTAGGTATAGGGATGGTGCCAAGGAAAAAGCTGTGAAAGCTGCCATGTTGTTGCACTTTTGTACTCCCCTTGAGATGCCTTTCACAGCTGCCGTGTGCCTGGAGCTCAGGGCTTCCTGGTTTAAAAAACCATGTCCCTAGCTGAGACTGAGGCAGGTGATTCAGCCTAGGCTTAGCAATGGTGCAATGAAAACATGTGGAGGCAGCCATTTTCTGGCACTTTTGTGCTCCCCTTGGGATGCCTTTCGCAGCTGCTGTGTGCCTGGAGCTCACAGCTTGCTGGTTTATAAAGCTCTACACCTAGGCGTAACCCTAACCCTAACTGTAACACTGGTCATTTAAATCAGCCTGGGTTTAGGAATTATCCCAAGAGAAAAGCTGTGGAGACAGCCATGTTGTGGCACTTTTGCGCTCCCCTTGGGATGCCTTTCACAGCTGCAGTGTGCTTAGAGCACAGGGCTTCCTGGTTTTAAAAGTCCTAGGCCTAGGCCTAACAGTAACCTTAGGAAGGTAAATCAGCCGGGTATTAGGGTTCTTCCTAAGGAAAAAGCTGTGAAAGCAGCCATGTTGTGGACCTTCACCGCTCCCTTTGGGATGCCTTTGGCAGATGCAGTAAGCCTGGAACTCAGGGCTTTCTGGTTAAAAAAATCCTTGCCCTTGGCTGAGCCCTAACCCTAACCCTAGGCAGATAAATCAGCCTAGGTAGAGGGATGGTGCCAAGGAAAAAGCTGTGAAAGCTGCCATGTTGTTGCACTTTTGTACTCCCCTTGGGATGCCTTTCACAGCTGCAGTGTGCTTGGAGCACAGGGCTTCCTGGTGTAAAAAACCACAACTTTAGCCCAAACTGGAGGCTTCTAAATCAGCCTACGTTTCGGGACGTCCCCAAGGAAAAAGCTGTGGAGGCAGGCATGTTGAGGCACTTCTGCGCTCGTCTTGGGTATTCCTTCGCAGCTGCTGTGTTCTTGGAACTCAGGGCTTTCTGATTAAAAGAACACTAACCCTTTGGTCTAACTCAAACCTTAAGCCTAGGAAGGAAAATCAGCCTATGATTCGGGATGGTCTCATGGAAATAGCAGTGGAGCCAGCCAAGTTGTGTCACTTTTGCGCTCCCCTTGGGATGCCTTTAACAGCTGCAGTGTGCCTGGAGCACAGGGCTTCCTGGTTTTAAAAGTCCTAGGCCTAAGCCTAACAGTAACCCTAGGAAGGTAAATCAGCCGGGTATTAGGGTCCTTCCTAAGGAAAAAGCTGTGAAAGCAGCCATGTTGTGGCACTTCTGCGCTCCCTTTGGGATGCCGTTGGCAGATGCAGTAAGCCTGGAACTCAGGGCTTCCTGGTTAAAAAAAATCCTTGCCCTTGGCTGAGCCTTAACCCTAACCCTAGGGCAGATAAATCAGCCTAGGTACAGGGATGGTGCTAAGGAAAAAGCTGTGAAAGCTGCCATGTTGTTGCACTTTTGTACTCCCCTTGGGATGCCTTTCACAGCTGCCAAGTGCCTGGAGCTCAGGGCTTCCTGGTTTAAAAAACCATGTCCCTAGCTGAGAATGGAGGCAGGTAATTCAGCCTAGGCTTAGCAATGGTGCCAATGAAAACGTGTGGAGGCAGCCATTTTCTGGCACTTTTGTGCTCCCCTTGGGATGCCTTTCGCAGCTGCCGTGTGCCTGCAGCTCAGAGCTTGCTGGATTAAAAAGCTCTACACCTAGGCATAACCCTAACCCTAACCGTAACACTGGTCATTTAAATCAGCCTGGTTTAGGAATTATCCCAAGGGAAAAGCTGTGGAGACAGCCATGTTGTGGCACTTTTGCGCTCCCCTTGGGATGCCTTTCACAGCTGCAGTGTGCTTGGAGCACAGGGCTTCCTGGTGTAAAAAACCACAACTTTAGCCCAAACTGGAGGCTTCTAAATCAGCCTTCGTTTCGGGAGGTCCTCAAAGAAAAAGCTGTGGAGGCAGGCATGTTGAGGCACTTCTGCGCTCTTCTTGGGTAGTCCTTCGCAGCTGCTGTGTTCTTGGAACTCAGGGCTTTCTGGTTAAAAGAACACTAACCCTAGGCCTAACTCAAACCTTAAGCCTAGGAAGGAAAATCAGCCTATGATTCAGGATGGTCTCATGGAAATAGTAGTGGAGGCAGCCAAGTTGTGTCACTTTTGCGCTCCCCTTGGGATGCCTTTCACAGCTGCAGCGTGCCTGGAGCACAGGGCTTCCTGGTTTTAAAAGTCCTAGGCCTAAGCCTAACAGTAACCCTAGGAAGGTAAATCAGCCGGGTATTAGGGTTCTTTCCTAAGGATAAAGCTGTGAAAGCAGCCATGTTGTGGCACTTCTGCGCTCCCTTTGGGATTCCTTTGGCAGATGCAGTAAGCCTGGAACTCAGGGCTTCCTGCTTAAAAAAAAATCCTTGCCCTAGGCTGAGCCCTAACCCTAACCCTAGGCAGATAAATCAGCCTAGGTATAGGGATGGTGCCAAGGAAAAAGCTGTGAAAGCTGCCATGTTGTTGCACTTTTTGTACTCCCCTTGGGATGCCTTAAACAGCTGCCGTGTGCCTGGAGCTCAGGGCTTCCTGGTTTAAAAAACCCATGTCCCTAGCTGAGACTGGAGGCAGGTGATTCAGCCTAGGCTTAGCAATGGTGCCAATGAAAACGTGTGGAGGCAGCCATTTTCTGGCACTTTTGTGCTCCCCTTGGGATGCCTTTCGCAGCTGCCGTGTGCATGGAGCTCAGAGCTTGCTGGTTTAAAAACCTCTACACCTAGGCCTAACCCTAACGCTAACCGTAACACTGGTCATTTAAATCAGCCTGGGTTTAGGAATTATCCCAAGGGAAAAGCTGTGGAGACAGCCATGTTGTGGCACTTTTGCGCTCCCCTTGGGATGCCTTTCACAGCTGCAGTGTGCCTGGCGCACAGGGCTTCCTGGTTTTAAAAGTCCTAGGCCTAGGCCTAACAGTAACCCTAGGAAGATAAATCAGCCGGGTATTAGGGTTCTTCCTAAGGAAAAAGCTGTGAAAGCAGCCATGTTGTGGCACTTCTTCGCTCCCTTTGGGATGCCTTTGGCAGATGCAGTAAGCCTGGAACTCAGGGCTTCCTGGTTAAAAAAATCCTTGCCCTTGGCTGAGCCCTCACCCTAACCCTAGGCAGATAAATCAGCCTAGGTATAGGGATGGTGCCAAGGAAAAAGCTGTGAAAGCTGCCATGTTGTTGCACTTTTGTACTCCCCTTGGGATGCCTTTCACAGCTGCCAAGTGCCTGGAGCTCAGGGCTTCCTGGTTTAAAAAACCATGTCCCTAGCTGAGACGGGAGGCAGGTGATTCAGCCTAGGCTTAGCAATGGTGCCAATGAAAACGTGTGGAGGCAGCCATTTTCTGGCACTTTTGTGCTCCCCTTGGGATGCCTTTCGCAGCTGCCGTGTGCCTGGAGCTCAGAGCTTGCTGGTTTAAAAAGCTCTACACCTAGGCGTAACCCTAACCCTAACCGTAACACTGGTCATTTAAATCAGCCTGGGTTTAGGAATTATCCCAAGGGAAAAGCTGTGGAGACAGCCATGTTGTGGCACTTTTGCACTCCCCTTGGGATGCCTTTCACAGCTGCAGTGTGCTTGGAGCACAGGGCTTCCTGGTGTAAAAAACCACAACTTTAGCCCAAACTGGAGGCTTCTAAATCAGCCTTCGTTTCGGGACGTCCCCAAGGAAAAAGCTGTTGAGGCAGGCATGTTGAGGCACTTCTGCGCTCTTCTTGGGTAGTCCTTCGCAGCTGCTGTGTTCTTGGAACTCAGGGCTTTCTGGTTAAAAGAACACTAACCCTAGGCCTAACTCAAGCCTAGGAAGGAAAATCAGCCTATGATTCGGGATGGTCTCATGGAAATAGCAGTGGAGGCAGCCAAGTTGTGTCACTTTTGCGCTCCCCTTGGGATGCCTTTCGCAGCTGCCGTGTGCCTGGAGCTCAGAGCTTGCTGGTTTAAAAAGCTCTACACCTAGGCGTATTCCTAACCCTAACAGTAACAGTGGTCATTTAAATCAGCCTGGGTTTAGGAATTATCCCAAGGGAAAAGCTGTGGAGACAGCCATGTTGTGGCACTTTTGCGCTCCCCTTGGGATGCCTTTCGCAGCTGCCGTGTGCCTGGAGCTCAGAGCTTGCTGGTTTAAAAAGCTCTACACCTAGGCGTAACCCTAACCCTAACCGTAACACTGGTCATTTAAATCAGCCTGGGTTTAGGAATTATCCCAAGGGAAAAGCTGTGGAGACAGCCATGTTGTGGCACTTTTGCGCTCCCCTTGGTATGCCTTGCACAGCTGCAGTGTGCTTAGAGCACAGGGCTTCCTGGTGTAAAAAACCACAACTTTAGCCCAAACTGGAGGCTTCTAAATCAGCCTTCGTTTCGGGACGTCCTCAAAGAAAAAGCTGTGGAGGCAGGCATGTTGAGGCACTTCTGCGCTCTTCTTGGGTAGTCCTTCGCAGCTGCTGTGTTCTTGGAACTCAGGGCTTTCTGGTTAAAAGAACACTAACCCTAGGCCTAACTCAAACCTTAAGCCTAGGAAGGAAAATCAGCCTATGATTCGGGATGGTCTCATGGAAATAGCAGTGGAGGCAGCCAAGTTGTGTCACTTTTGCGCTCCCCTTGGGATGCCTTTAACAGCTGCAGTGTGCCTGGAGCACAGGGCTTCCTGGTTTTAAAAGTCCTAGGCCTATGCCGAACAGTAACCCTAGGAAGGTAAATCAGCCGGGTATTAGGGTTCTTCCTAAGGAAAAAGCTGTGAAAGCAGCCATGTTGTGGCACTTCTGCGCTCCCTTTGGGATGCCTTTGGCAGATGCAGTAAGCCTGGAACTCAGGGCTTCCTGGTTAAAAAAATCCTTGCCCTTGGCTGAGCCCTAACCCTAACCCTAGGCAGATAAATCAGCCTAGGTATAGGGATGGTGCCAAGGAAAAAGCTGTGAAAGCTGCCATGTTGTTGCACTTTTGTACTCCCCTTGGGATGCCTTTCACAGCTGCAAGTGCCTGGAGCTCAGGGCTTCCTGGTTTAAAAAACCATGTCCCTAGCTGAGAATGGAGGCAGTTGATTCAGCCTAGGCTTAGCAATGGTGCCAATGAAAACGTGTGGAGGCAGCCATTTTCTGGCACTTTTGTGCTCCCCTTGGGATGCCTTTCGCAGCTGCCGTGTGCCTGGAGCTCAGAGCTTGCTGGTTTAAAAAGCTCTACACCTAGGCGTAACCCTAACCCTAACCGTAACACTGGTCATTTAAATCAGCCTGGGTTTAGGAATTATCCCAAGGGAAAAGCTGTGGAGACAGCCATGTTGTGGCACTTTTGCACTCCCCTTGGGATGCCTTTCACAGCTGCAGTGTGCTTGGAGCACAGGGCTTCCTGGTGTAAAAAACCACAACTTTAGCCAAAACTGGAGGCTTCTAAATCAGCCTTCGTTTCGGGACGTCCCCAAGGAAAAAGCTGTTGAGGCAGGCATGTTGAGGCACTTCTGCGCTCTTCTTGGGTAGTCCTTCGCAGCTGCTGTGTTCTTGGAACTCAGGGCTTTCTGGTTAAAAGAACACTAACCCTAGGCCTAACTCAAACCTTAAGCCTAGGAAGGAAAATCAGCCTATGATTCGGGATGGTCTCATGGAAATAGCAGTGGAGGCAGCCAAGTTGTGTCACTTTTGCGCTCCCCTTGGGATGCCTTTCACAGCTGCAGTGTGCCTGGAGCATAGGGCTTCCTGGTTTTAAAAGTCCTAGGCCTAGGCCTAACAGTAACCCTAGGAAGGTAAATCAGCCGGGTATTAGGGTTCTTCCTAAGGAAAAAGCTGTGAAAGCAGCCATGTTGTGGCACTTCTGCACTCCCTTTGGGATGCCTTTGGCAGATGCAGTAAGCCTGGAACTCAGGGCTTCCTGGTTAAAAAAATCCTTGCCCTTGGCTGAGCCCTAACCCTAACCCTAGGCAGATAAATCAGCCTAGGTATAGGGATGGTGCCAAGGAAAAAGCTGTGAAAGCTGCCATGTTGTTGCACTTTTGTACTCCCCTTGGGATGCCTTTCACAGCTGCCGTGTGCCTGGAGCTCAGGTTTTCCTGGTTTAAAAAACCATGTCCCTAGCTGAGACAGGAGGCAGGTGATTCAGCCTAGGCTTAGCAATGGTGCCAATGAAAACGTGTGGAGGCAGCCATTTTCTGGCACTTTTGTGCTCCCCTTGGGATGCCTTTCGCAGCTGCCGTGTGCCTGGAGCTCAGAGCTTGCTGGTTTAAAAAGCTCTACACCTAGGCGTAACCCTAACCCTAACCGTAACACTGGTCATTTAAATCAGCCTGGGTTTAGGAATTATCCCAAGGGAAAAGCTGTGGAGACAGCCATGTTGTGGCACTTTTGCGCTCCCCTTGGGATGCCTTTCACAGCTGCAGTGTGTTTAGAGCACAGGGCTTCCTGGTGTAAAAAACCACAACTTTAGCCCAAACTGGAGGCTTCTAAATCAGCCTTCGTTTCGGGAGGTCCTCAAAGAAAAAGCTGTGGAGGCAGCCAAGTTGTGTCTCTTTTGCGCTCCCCTTGGGATGCCTTTAACAGCTGCAGTGTGCCTGGAGCACAGGGCTTCCTGGTTTTAAAAGTCCTAGGCCTAGGCCTAACAGTAACCCTAGGAAGGTAAATCAGCCGGGTATTAGGGTTCTTCCTAAGGAAAAAGCTGTGAAAGCAGCCATGTTGTAGCACTTCTTCGCTCCCTTTGGGATGCCTTTGGCAGATGCAGTAAGCCTGGAACTCAGGGCTTCCTGGTGAAAAAAAATCCTTGCCCTTGGCTGAGCCCTAACCCTAACCCTAGGCAGATAAATCAGCCTAGGTAGAGGGATGGTGCCAAGGAAAAAGCTGTGAAAGCTGCCATGTTGTTGCACTTTTGTACTCCCCTTGAGATGCCTTTCACAGCTGCCGTGTGCCTGGAGCTCAGGGCTTCCTGGTTTAAAAAACCATGTCCCTAGCTGAGACTGGAGGCAGGTGATTCAGCCTAGGCTTAGCAATGGTGCCAATGAAAACATGTGGAGGCAGCCATTTTCTGGCACTTTTGTGCTCCCCTTGGGATGCCTTTCGCAGCTGCTGTGTGCCTGGAGCTCACAGCTTGCTGGTTTATAAAGCTCTACACCTAGGCGTAACCCTAACCCTAACTGTAACACTGGTCATTTAAATCAGCCTGGGTTTAGGAATTATCCCAAGAGAAAAGCTGTGGAGACAGCCATGTTGTGGCACTTTTGCGCTCCCCTTGGGATGCCTTTCACAGCTGCAGTGTGCTTAGAGCACAGGGCTTCCTGGTTTTAAAAGTCCTAGGCCTAGGCCTAACAGTAACCTTAGGAAGGTAAATCAGCCGGGTATTAGGGTTCTTCCTAAGGAAAAAGCTGTGAAAGCAGCCATGTTGTGGACCTTCACCGCTCCCTTTGGGATGCCTTTGGCAGATGCAGTAAGCCTGGAACTCAGGGCTTTCTGGTTAAAAAAATCCTTGCCCTTGGCTGAGCCCTAACCCTAACCCTAGGCAGATAAATCAGCCTAGGTAGAGGGATGGTGCCAAGGAAAAAGCTGTGAAAGCTGCCATGTTGTTGCACTTTTGTACTCCCCTTGGGATGCCTTTCACAGCTGTAGTGTGCTTGGAGCACAGGGCTTCCTGGTGTAAAAAACCACAACTTTAGCCCAAACTGGAGGCTTCTAAATCAGCCTACGTTTCGGGACGTCCCCAAGGAAAAAGCTGTGGAGGCAGGCATGTTGAGGCACTTCTGCGCTCGTCTTGGGTATTCCTTCGCAGCTGCTGTGTTCTTGGAACTCAGGGCTTTCTGATTAAAAGAACACTAACCCTTTGGTCTAACTCAAACCTTAAGCCTAGGAAGGAAAATCAGCCTATGATTCGGGATGGTCTCATGGAAATAGCAGTGGAGCCAGCCAAGTTGTGTCACTTTTGCGCTCCCCTTGGGATGCCTTTAACAGCTGCAGTGTGCCTGGAGCACAGGGCTTCCTGGTTTTAAAAGTCCTAGGCCTAAGCCTAACAGTAACCCTAGGAAGGTAAATCAGCCGGGTATTAGGGTCCTTCCTAAGGAAAAAGCTGTGAAAGCAGCCATGTTGTGGCACTTCTGCGCTCCCTTTGGGATGCCGTTGGCAGATGCAGTAAGCCTGGAACTCAGGGCTTCCTGGTTAAAAAAATCCTTGCCCTTGGCTGAGCCTTAACCCTAACCCTAGGCAGATAAATCAGCCTAGGTACAGGGATGGTGCTAAGGAAAAAGCTGTGAAAGCTGCCATGTTGTTGCACTTTTGTACTCCCCTTGGGATGCCTTTCACAGCTGCCAAGTGCCTGGAGCTCAGGGCTTCCTGGTTTAAAAAACCATGTCCCTAGCTGAGAATGGAGGCAGGTAATTCAGCCTAGGCTTAGCAATGGTGCCAATGAAAACGTGTGGAGGCAGCCATTTTCTGGCACTTTTGTGCTCCCCTTGGGATGCCTTTCGCAGCTGCCGTGTGCCTGCAGCTCAGAGCTTGCTGGATTAAAAAGCTCTACACCTAGGCATAACCCTAACCCTAACCGTAACACTGGTCATTTAAATCAGCCTGGGTTTAGGAATTATCCCAAGGGAAAAGCTGTGGAGACAGCCATGTTGTGGCACTTTTGCGCTCCCCTTGGGATGCCTTTCACAGCTGCAGTGTGCTTGGAGCACAGGGCTTCCTGGTGTAAAAAACCACAACTTTAGCCCAAACTGGAGGCTTCTAAATCAGCCTTCGTTTCGGGAGGTCCTCAAAGAAAAAGCTGTGGAGGCAGGCATGTTGAGGCACTTCTGCGCTCTTCTTGGGTAGTCCTTCGCAGCTGCTGTGTTCTTGGAACTCAGGGCTTTCTGGTTAAAAGAACACTAACCCTAGGCCTAACTCAAACCTTAAGCCTAGGAAGGAAAATCAGCCTATGATTCAGGATGGTCTCATGGAAATAGCAGTGGAGGCAGCCAAGTTGTGTCACTTTTGCGCTCCCCTTGGGATGCCTTTCACAGCTGCAGCGTGCCTGGAGCACAGGGCTTCCTGGTTTTAAAAGTCCTAGGCCTAAGCCTAACAGTAACCCTAGGAAGGTAAATCAGCCGGGTATTAGGGTTCTTCCTAAGGATAAAGCTGTGAAAGCAGCCATGTTGTGGCACTTCTGCGCTCCCTTTGGGATTCCTTTGGCAGATGCAGTAAGCCTGGAACTCAGGGCTTCCTGCTTAAAAAAATCCTTGCCCTAGGCTGAGCCCTAACCCTAACCCTAGGCAGATAAATCAGCCTAGGTATAGGGATGGTGCCAAGGAAAAAGCTGTGAAAGCTGCCATGTTGTTGCACTTTTGTACTCCCCTTGGGATGCCTTAAACAGCTGCCGTGTGCCTGGAGCTCAGGGCTTCCTGGTTTAAAAAACCATGTCCCTAGCTGAGACTGGAGGCAGGTGATTCAGCCTAGGCTTAGCAATGGTGCCAATGAAAACGTGTGGAGGCAGCCATTTTCTGGCACTTTTGTGCTCCCCTTGGGATGCCTTTCACAGCTGCCGTGTGCCTGGAGCTCAGAGCTTGCTGGTTTAAAAACCTCTACACCTAGGCCTAACCCTAACGCTAACCGTAACACTGGTCATTTAAATCAGCCTTGGTTTAGGAATTATCCCAAGGGAAAAGCTGTGGAGACAGCCATGTTGTGGCACTTTTGCGCTCCCCTTGGGATGCCTTTCACAGCTGCAGTGTGCCTGGCGCACAGGGCTTCCTGGTTTTAAAAGTCCTAGGCCTAGGCCTAACAGTAACCCTAGGAAGATAAATCAGCCGGGTATTAGGGTTCTTCCTAAGGAAAAAGCTGTGAAAGCAGCCATGTTGTGGCACTTCTTCGCTCCCTTTGGGATGCCTTTGGCAGATGCAGTAAGCCTGGAACTCAGGGCTTCCTGGTTAAAAAAATCCTTGCCCTTGGCTGAGCCCTCACCCTAACCCTAGGCAGATAAATCAGCCTAGGTATAGGGATGGTGCCAAGGAAAAAGCTGTGAAAGCTGCCATGTTGTTGCACTTTTGTACTCCCCTTGGGATGCCTTTCACAGCTGCCAAGTGCCTGGAGCTCAGGGCTTCCTGGTTTAAAAAACCATGTCCCTAGCTGAGACGGGAGGCAGGTGATTCAGCCTAGGCTTAGCAATGGTGCCAATGAAAACGTGTGGAGGCAGCCATTTTCTGGCACTTTTGTGCTCCCCTTGGGATGCCTTTCGCAGCTGCCGTGTGCCTGGAGCTCAGAGCTTGCTGGTTTAAAAAGCTCTACACCTAGGCGTAACCCTAACCCTAACCGTAACACTGGTCATTTAAATCAGCCTGGGTTTAGGAATTATCCCAAGGGAAAAGCTGTGGAGACAGCCATGTTGTGGCACTTTTGCACTCCCCTTGGGATGCCTTTCACAGCTGCAGTGTGCTTGGAGCACAGGGCTTCCTGGTGTAAAAAACCACAACTTTAGCCCAAACTGGAGGCTTCTAAATCAGCCTTCGTTTCGGGACGTCCCCAAGGAAAAAGCTGTTGAGGCAGGCATGTTGAGGCACTTCTGCGCTCTTCTTGGGTAGTCCTTCGCAGCTGCTGTGTTCTTGGAACTCAGGGCTTTCTGGTTAAAAGAACACTAACCCTAGGCCTAACTCAAACCTTAAGCCTAGGAAGGAAAATCAGCCTATGATTCGGGATGGTCTCATGGAAATAGCAGTGGAGGCAGCCAAGTTGTGTCACTTTTGCGTTCCCCTTGGGATGCCTTTCGCAGCTGCCGTGTGCCTGGAGCTCAGAGCTTGCTGGTTTAAAAAGCTCTACACCTAGGCGTATTCCTAACCCTAACAGTAACAGTGGTCATTTAAATCAGCCTGGGTTTAGGAATTATCCCAAGGGAAAAGCTGTGGAGACAGCCATGTTGTGGCACTTTTGCGCTCCCCTTGGGATGCCTTTCGCAGCTGCCGTGTGCCTTGAGCTCAGAGCTTGCTGGTTTAAAAAGCTCTACACCTAGGCGTAACCCTAACCCTAACCGTAACACTGGTCATTTAAATCAGCCTGGGTTTAGGAATTATCCCAAGGGAAAAGCTGTGGAGACAGCCATGTTGTGGCACTTTTGCGCTCCCCTTGGTATGCCTTGCACAGCTGCAGTGTGCTTAGAGCACAGGGCTTCCTGGTGTAAAAAACCACAACTTTAGCCCAAACTGGAGGCTTCTAAATCAGCCTTCGTTTCGGGACGTCCTCAAAGAAAAAGCTGTGGAGGCAGGCATGTTGAGGCACTTCTGCGCTCTTCTTGGGTAGTCCTTCGCAGCTGCTGTGTTCTTGGAACTCAGGGCTTTCTGGTTAAAAGAACACTAACCCTAGGCCTAACTCAAACCTTAAGCCTAGGAAGGAAAATCAGCCTATGATTCGGGATGGTCTCATGGAAATAGCAGTGGAGGCAGCCAAGTTGTGTCACTTTTGCGCTCCCCTTGGGATGCCTTTAACAGCTGCAGTGTGCCTGGAGCACAGGGCTTCCTGGTTTTAAAAGTCCTAGGCCTAAGCCGAACAGTAACCCTAGGAAGGTAAATCAGCCGGGTATTAGGGTTCTTCCTAAGGAAAAAGCTGTGAAAGCAGCCATGTTGTGGCACTTCTGCGCTCCCTTTGGGATGCCTTTGGCAGATGCAGTAAGCCTGGAACTCAGGGCTTCCTGGTTAAAAAAATCCTTGCCCTTGGCTGAGCCCTAACCCTAACCCTAGGCAGATAAATCAGCCTAGGTATAGGGATGGTGCCAAGGAAAAAGCTGTGAAAGCTGCCATGTTGTTGCACTTTTGTACTCCCCTTGGGATGCCTTTCACAGCTGCAAGTGCCTGGAGCTCAGGGCTTCCTGGTTTAAAAAACCATGTCCCTAGCTGAGAATGGAGGCAGTTGATTCAGCCTAGGCTTAGCAATGGTGCCAATGAAAATGTGTGGAGGCAGCCATTTTCTGGCACTTTTGTGCTCCCCTTGGGATGCCTTTCGCAGCTGCCGTGTGCCTGGAGCTCAGAGCTTGCTGGTTTAAAAAGCTCTACACCTAGGCGTAACCCTAACCCTAACCGTAACACTGGTCATTTAAATCAGCCTGGGTTTAGGAATTATCCCAAGGGAAAAGCTGTGGAGACAGCCATGTTGTGGCACTTTTGCGCTCCCCTTGGGATGCCTTTCACAGCTGCAGTGTGCTTGGAGCACAGGGCTTCCTGGTGTAAAAAACCACAACTTTAGCCCAAACTGGAGGCTTCTAAATCAGCCTTCGTTTCGGGACGTCCCCAAGGAAAAAGCTGTTGAGGCAGGCATGTTGAGGCACTTCTGCGCTCTTCTTGGGTAGTCCTTCGCAGCTGCTGTGTTCTTGGAACTCAGGGCTTTCTGGTTAAAAGAACACTAACCCTAGGCCTAACTCAAACCTTAAGCCTAGGAAGGAAAATCAGCCTATGATTCGGGATGGTCTCATGGAAATAGCAGTGGAGGCAGCCAAGTTGTGTCACTTTTGCGCTCCCCTTGGGATGCCTTTCGCAGCTGCCGTGTGCCTGGAGCTCAGAGCTTGCTGGTTTAAAAAGCTCTACACCTAGGCGTATTCCTAACCCTAACCGTAACAGTGGTCATTTAAATCAGCCTGGGTTTAGGAATTATCCCAAGGGAAAAGCTGTGGAGACAGCCATGTTGTGGCACTTTTGCGCTCCCCTTGGGATGCCTTTCGCAGCTGCCGTGTGCCTGGAACTCAGAGCTTGCTGGTTTAAAAAGCTCTACACCTAGGCGTAACCCTAACCCTAACCGTAACACTGGTCATTTAAATCAGCCTGGGTTTAGGAATTATCCCAAGGGAAAAGCTGTGGAGACAGCCATGTTGTGGCACTTTTGCGCTCCCCTTGGTATGCCTTGCACAGCTGCAGTGTGCTTAGAGCACAGGGCTTCCTGGTGTAAAAAACCACAACTTTAGCCCAAACTGGAGGCTTCTAAATCAGCCTTCGTTTCGGGACGTCCTCAAAGAAAAAGCTGTGGAGGCAGGCATGTTGAGGCACTTCTGCGCTCTTCTTGGGTAGTCCTTCGCAGCTGCTGTGTTCTTGGAACTCAGGGCTTTCTGGTTAAAAGAACACTAACCCTAGGCCTAACTCAAACCTTAAGCCTAGGAAGGAAAATCAGCCTATGATTCGGGATGGTCTCATGGAAATAGCAGTGGAGGCAGCCAAGTTGTGTCACTTTTGCGCTCCCCTTGAGATGCCTTTCACAGCTGCAGTGTGCCTGGAGCACAGGGCTTCCTGGTTTTAAAAGTCCTAGGCCTAAGCCGAACAGTAACCCTAGGAAGGTAAATCAGCCGGGTATTAGGGTTCTTCCTAAGGAAAAAGCTGTGAAAGCAGCCATGTTGTGGCACTTCTGCGCTCCCTTTGGGATGCCTTTGGCAGATGCAGTAAGCCTGGAACTCAGGGCTTCCTGGTTAAAAAAATCCTTGCCCTTGGCTGAGCCCTAACCCTAACCCTAGGCAGATAAATCAGCCTAGGTATAGGGATGGTGCCAAGGAAAAAGCTGTGAAAGCTGCCATGTTGTTGCACTTTTGTACTCCCCTTGGGATGCCTTTCACAGCTGCAAGTGCCTGGAGCTCAGGGCTTCCTGGTTTAAAAAACCATGTCCCTAGCTGAGAATGGAGGCAGTTGATTCAGCCTAGGCTTAGCAATGGTGCCAATGAAAACGTGTGGAGGCAGCCATTTTCTGGCACTTTTGTGCTCCCCTTGGGATGCCTTTCGCAGCTGCCGTGTGCCTGGAGCTCAGAGCTTGCTGGTTTAAAAAGCTCTACACCTAGGCGTAACCCTAACCCTAACCGTAACACTGGTCATTTAAATCAGCCTGGGTTTAGGAATTATCCCAAGGGAAAAGCTGTGGAGACAGCCATGTTGTGGCACTTTTGCGCTCCCCTTGGGATGCCTTTCACAGCTGCAGTGTGCTTGGAGCACAGGGCTTCCTGGTGTAAAAAACCACAACTTTAGCCCAAACTGGAGGCTTCTAAATCAGCCTTCGTTTCGGGACGTCCTCAAAGAAAAAGCTGTGGAGGCAGGCATGTTGAGGCACTTCTGCGCTCTTCTTGGGTAGTCCTTCGCAGCTCCTCTGTTCTTGGAACTCAGGGCTTTCTGGTTAAAAGAACACTAACCCTAGGCCTAACTCAAACCTTAAGCCTAGGAAGGAAAATCAGCCTATGATTCGGGATGGTCTCATGGAAATAGCAGTGGAGGCAGCCAAGTTGTGTCACTTTTGCGCTCCCCTTGGGATGCCTTTCACAGCTGCAGTGTGCCTGGAGCATAGGGCTTCCTGGTTTTAAAAGTCCTAGGCCTAGGCCTAACAGTAACCCTAGGAAGGTAAATCAGCCGGGTATTAGGGTTCTTCCTAAGGAAAAAGCTGTGAAAGCAGCCATGTTGTGGCACTTCTGCACTCCCTTTGGGATGCCTTTGGCAGATGCAGTAAGCCTGGAACTCAGGGCTTCCTGGTTAAAAAAATCCTTGCCCTTGGCTGAGCCCTAACCCTAACCCTAGGCAGATAAATCAGCCTAGGTATAGGGATGGTGCCAAGGAAAAAGCTGTGAAAGCTGCCATGTTGTTGCACTTTTGTACTCCCCTTGGGATGCCTTAAAGAGCTGCCGTGTGCCTGGAGCTCAGGGCTTCCTGGTTTAAAAAACCATGTCCCTAGCTGAGACAGGAGGCAGGTGATTCAGCCTAGGCTTAGCAATGGTGCCAATGAAAACGTGTGGAGGCAGCCATTTTCTGGCACTTTTGTGCTCCCCTTGGGATGCCTTTCGCAGCTGCCGTGTGCCTGGAGCTCAGAGCTTGCTGGTTTAAAAAGCTCTACACCTAGGCGTAACCCTAACCCTAACCGTAACACTGGTCATTTAAATCAGCCTGGGTTTAGGAATTATCCCAAGGGAAAAGCTGTGGAGACAGCCATGTTGTGGCACTTTTGCGCTCCCCTTGGGATGCCTTTCACAGCTGCAGTGTGCTTGGAGCACAGGGCTTCCTGGTTTTAAAAGTCCTAGGCCTCGGCCTAACAGTGACCCTAGGAAGGTAAATCAGCCAGGTATTAGGGTTCTTCCTAAGGAAAAAGCTGTGAAAGCAGCCATGTTGTGGCACTTCTTCGCTCCCTTTGGGATGCCTTTGGCAGATGCAGTAAGCCTGGAACTCAGGGCTTCCTGGTTAAAAAAATTCTTGCCCTTGGCTGAGCCCTAACCCTAACCCTAGGCAGATAAATCAGCCTAGGTATAGTGATGGTGCCAAGGAAAAAGCTGTGAAAGCTGCCATGTTGTTGCACTTTTGTACTCCCCTTGGGATGCCTTAAACAGCTGCCAAGTGCCTGGAGCTCAGGGCTTCCTGGTTTAAAAAACCATGTCCCTAGCTGAGACTGGAGGCAGGTGATTCAGCCTAGGCTTAGCAATGGTACCAATGAAAACGTGTGGAGGCAGCCATTTTCTGGCACTTTTGTGCTCCCCTTGGGATGCCTTTCGCAGCTGCCGTGTGCCTGGAGCTCAGAGCTTGCTGGTTTAAAAAGCTCTACACCTAGGCGTAACCCTAACCCTAACCGTAACACTGGTCATTTAAATCAGCCTGGGTTTAGGAATTATCCCAAGGGAAAAGCTGTGGAGACAGCCATGTTGTGGCACTTTTGTGCTCCCCTTGGGATGCCTTTCACAACTGCAGTGTGCTTGGAGCACAGGGCTTCCTGGTGTAAAAAACCACAACTTTAGCCCAAACTGGAGGCTTCTAAATCAGCCTTCGTTTCGGGACGTCCCCAAGGAAAAAGCTGTGGAGGCAGGCATGTTGAGGCACTTCTGCGCTCTTCTTGGGTAGTCCTTCGCAGCTGCTGTGTTCTTGGAACTCAGGGCTTTCTGGTTAAAAGAACACTAACCCTAGGCCTAACTCAAACCTTAAGCCTAGGAAGGAAAATCAGCCTATGATTCGGGATGGTCTCATGGAAATAGCAGTGGATGCAGCCAAGTTGTGTCACTTTTGCGCTCCCCTTGGGATGCCTTTAACAGCTGCAGTGTGCCTGGAGCACAGGGCTTCCTGGTTTTAAAAGTCCTAGGCCTAAGCCTAACAGTAACCCTAGGAAGGTAAATCAGCCGGGTATTAGGGTTCTTCCTAAGGAAAAAGCTGTGAAAGCAGCCATGTTGTGGCACTTCTGCACTCCCTTTGGGATGCCTTTGGCAGATGCAGTAAGCCTGGAACTCAGGGCTTCCTGGTTAAAAAAATCCTTGCCCTTGGCTGAGCCCTAACCCTAACCCTAGGCAGATAAATCAGCCTAGGTATAGGGATGGTGCCAAGGAAAAAGCTGTGAAAGCTGCCATGTTGTTGCACTTTTGTACTCCCCTTGGGATGCCTTTCACAGCTGCCGTGTGCCTGGAGCTCAGGGCTTCCTGGTTTAAAAAACCATGTCCCTAGCTGAGAATGGAGGCAGGTAATTCAGCCTAGGCTTTGCAATGGTGCCAATGAAAACGTGTGGAGGCAGCCATTTTCTGGAATTTTTGTGCTCTCCTTGGGATGCCTTTCGCAGCTGCCGTGTGCCTGGAGCTCAGAGCTTGCTGGTTTAAAAAGCTCTACACCTAGGCATAACCCTAACCCTAACCGTAACACTGGTCATTTAAATCAGCCTGGGTTTAGGAATTATCCCAAGGGAAAAGCTGTGGAGACAGCCAGTTTGTGGCACTTTTGCGCTCCCCTTGGGATGCCTTTCACAGCTGCAGTGAGCTTGGAGCACAGGGCTTCCTGGTGTAAAAAACCACAACTTTAGCCCAAACTGGAGGCTTCTAAATCAGCCTTCGTTTCGGGACGTCCCCAAGGAAAAAGCTGTGGAGGCAGGCATGTTGAGGCACTTCTGCGCTCTTCTTGGGTAGTCCTTCGCAGCTGCTGTGTTCTTGGAACTCAGGGCTTTCTGGTTAAAAGAACACTAACCCTAGGCCTAACTCAAACCTTAAGCCTAGGAAGGAAAATCAGCCTATGATTCGGGATGGTCTCATGGAAATAGCAGTTGATGCAGCCAAGTTGTGTCACTTTTGCGCTCCCCTTGGGATGCCTTTAACAGCTGCAGTGTGCCTGGAGCACAGGGCTTCCTGGTTTTAAAAGTCCTAGGCCTAAGCCTAACAGTAACCCTAGGAAGGTAAATCAGCCGGGTATTAGGGTTCTTCCTAAGGAAAAAGCTGTGAAAGCAGCCATGTTGTGGCACTTCTGCGCTCCCTTTGGGATGCCTTTGGCAGATGCAGTAAGCCTGGAACTCAGGGCTTCCTGGTTAAAAAAATCCTTGCCCTTGGCTGAGCCCTAACCCTAACCCTAGGCAGATAAATCAGCCTAGGTATAGGGATGGTGCCAAGGAAAAAGCTGTGAAAGCTGCCATGTTGTTGCATTTTTGTGCTCCCCTTGGGATGCCTTAAACAGCTGCCAAGTGCCTGGAGCTCAGGGCTTCCTGGTTTAAAAAACCATGTCCCTAGCTGAGACAGGAGGCAGGTGATTCAGCCTAGGCTTAGCAATGGTACCAATGAAAACGTGTGGAGGCAGCCATTTTCTGGCACTTTTGTGCTCCCCTTGGGATGCCTTTCGCAGCTGCCGTGTGCCTGGAGCTCAGAGCTTGCTGGTTTAAAAAGCTCTACACCTAGGCGTAACCCTAACCCTAACCGTAACACTGGTCATTTAAATCAGCCTGGGTTTAGGAATTATCCCAAGGGAAAAGCTGTGGAGACAGCCATGTTGTGGCACTTTTGCGCTCCCCTTGGGATGCCTTTCACAGCTGCAGTGTGCTTGGAGCACAGGGCTTCCTGGTGTAAAATACCACAACTTTAGCCCAAACTGGAGGCTTCTAAATCAGCCTTCGTTTCGGGACGTCCCCAAGGAAAAACCTGTGGAGGCAGGCATGTTGAGGCACTTCTGCGCTCTTCTTGGGTAGTCCTTCGCAGCTGCTGTGTTCTTGGAACTCAGGGCTTTCTGGTTAAAAGAACACTAACCCTAGGCCTAACTCAAACCTTAAGCCTAGGAAGGAAAATCAGCCTATGATTCGGGATGGTCTCATGGAAATAGCAGTGGAGGCAGCCATTTTCTGGCACTTTTGTGCTCCCCTTGGGATGCCTTTCGCAGCTGCCGTGTGCCTGGAGCTCACAGCTTGCTGGTTTATAAAGCTCTACACCTAGGCGTAACCCTAACCCTAACTGTAACACTGGTCATTTAAATCAGCCTGGGTTTAGGAATTATCCCAAGAGAAAAGCTGTGGAGACAGCCATGTTGTGGCACTTTTGCGCTCCCCTTGGGATGCCTTTCACAGCTGCAGTGTGCTTAGAGCACAGGGCTTCCTGGTTTTAAAAGTCCTAGGCCTAGGCCTAACAGTAACCTTAGGAAGGTAAATCAGCCGGGTATTAGGGTTCTTCCTAAGGAAAAAGCTGTGAAAGCAGCCATGTTGTGGACCTTCACCGCTCCCTTTGGGATGCCTTTGGCAGATGCAGTAAGCCTGGAACTCAGGGCTTTCTGGTTAAAAAAATCCTTGCCCTTGGCTGAGCCCTAACCCTAACCCTAGGCAGATAAATCAGCCTAGGTAGAGGGATGGTGCCAAGGAAAAAGCTGTGAAAGCTGCCATGTTGTTGCACTTTTGTACTCCCCTTGGGATGCCTTTCACAGCTGCAGTGTGCTTGGAGCACAGGGCTTCCTGGTGTAAAAAACCACAACTTTAGCCCAAACTGGAGGCTTCTAAATCAGCCTACGTTTCGGGACGTCCCCAAGGAAAAAGCTGTGGAGGCAGGCATGTTGAGGCACTTCTGCGCTCGTCTTGGGTATTCCTTCGCAGCTGCTGTGTTCTTGGAACTCAGGGCTTTCTGATTAAAAGAACACTAACCCTTTGGTCTAACTCAAACCTTAAGCCTAGGAAGGAAAATCAGCCAATGATTCGGGATGGTCTCATGGAAATAGCAGTGGAGGCAGCCAAGTTGTGTCACTTTTGCGCTCCCCTTGGGATGCCTTTAACAGCTGCAGTGTGCCTGGAGCACAGGGCTTCCTGGTTTTTAAAGTCCTAGGCCTAAGCCTAACAGTAACCCTAGGAAGGTAAATCAGCCGGGTATTAGGGTCCTTCCTAAGGAAAAAGCTGTGAAAGCAGCCATGTTGTGGCACTTCTGCGCTCCCTTTGGGATGCCGTTGGCAGATGCAGTAAGCCTGGAACTCAGGGCTTCCTGGTTAAAAAAATCCTTGCCCTTGGCTGAGCCTTAACCCTAACCCTAGGCAGATAAATCAGCCTAGGTACAGGGATGGTGCTAAGGAAAAAGCTGTGAAAGCTGCCATGTTGTTGCACTTTTGTACTCCCCTTGGGATGCCTTTCACAGCTGCCAAGTGCCTGGAGCTCAGGGCTTCCTGGTTTAAAAAACCATGTCCCTAGCTGAGACTGGATGCAGGTAATTCAGCCTAGGCTTAGCAATGGTGCCAATGAAAACGTGTGGAGGCAGCCATTTTCTGGCACTTTTGTGCTCCCCTTGGGATGCCTTTCGCAGCTGCCGTGTGCCTGCAGCTCAGAGCTTGCTGGATTAAAAAGCTCTACACCTAGGCATAACCCTAACCCTAACCGTAACACTGGTCATTTAAATCAGCCTGGGTTTAGGAATTATCCCAAGGGAAAAGCTGTGGAGACAGCCATGTTGTGGCACTTTTGCGCTCCCCTTGGGATGCCTTTCACAGCTGCAGTGTGCTTGGAGCACAGGGCTTCCTGGTGTAAAAAACCACAACTTTAGCCCAAACTGGAGGCTTCTAAATCAGCCTTCGTTTCGGGAGGTCCTCAAAGAAAAAGCTGTGGAGGCAGGCATGTTGAGGCACTTCTGCGCTCTTCTTGGGTAGTCCTTCGCAGCTGCTGTGTTCTTGGAACTCAGGGCTTTCTGGTTAAAAGAACACTAACCCTAGGCCTAACTCAAACCTTAAGCCTAGGAAGGAAAATCAGCCTATGATTCAGGATGGTCTCATGGAAATAGCAGTGGAGGCAGCCAAGTTGTGTCACTTTTGCGCTCCCCTTGGGATGCCTTTCACAGCTGCAGCGTGCCTGGAGCACAGGGCTTCCTGGTTTTAAAAGTCCTAGGCCTAAGCCTAACAGTAACCCTAGGAAGGTAAATCAGCCGGGTATTAGGGTTCTTCCTAAGGAAAAAGCTGTGAAAGCAGCCATGTTGTGGCACTTCTGCGCTCCCTTTGGGATGCCTTTGGCAGATGCAGTAAGCCTGGAACTCAGGGCTTCCTGCTTAAAAAAATCCTTGCCCTAGGCTGAGCCCTAACCCTAACCCTAGGCAGATAAATCAGCCTAGGTATAGGGATGGTGCCAAGGAAAAAGCTGTGAAAGCTGCCATGTTGTTGCACTTTTGTACTCCCCTTGGGATGCCTTAAACAGCTGCCGTGTGCCTGGAGCTCAGGGCTTCCTGGTTTAAAAAACCATGTCCCTAGCTGAGACTGGAGGCAGGTGATTCAGCCTAGGCTTAGCAATGGTGCCAATGAAAACGTGTGGAGGCAGCCATTTTCTGGCACTTTTGTGCTCCCCTTGGGATGCCTTTCGCAGCTGCCGTGTGCCTGGAGCTCAGAGCTTGCTGGTTTAAAAACCTCTACACCTAGGCCTAACCCTAACGCTAACCGTAACACTGGTCATTTGAATCAGCCTGGGTTTAGGAATTATCCCAAGGGAAAAGCTGTGGAGACAGCCATGTTGTGGCACTTTTGCGCTCCCCTTGGGATGCCTTTCACAGCTGCAGTGTGCCTGGCGCACAGGGCTTCCTGGTTTTAAAAGTCCTAGGCCTAGGCCTAACAGTAACCCTAGGAAGATAAATCAGCCGGGTATTAGGGTTCTTCCTAAGGAAAAAGCTGTGAAAGCAGCCATGTTGTGGCACTTCTTCGCTCCCTTTGGGATGCCTTTGGCAGATGCAGTAAGCCTGGAACTCAGGGCTTCCTGGTTAAAAAAATCCTTGCCCTTGGCTGAGCCCTCACCCTAACCCTAGGCAGATAAATCAGCCTAGGTATAGGGATGGTGCCAAGGAAAAAGCTGTGAAAGCTGCCATGTTGTTGCACTTTTGTACTCCCCTTGGGATGCCTTTCACAGCTGCCAAGTGCCTGGAGCTCAGGGCTTCCTGGTTTAAAAAACCATGTCCCTAGCTGAGACGGGAGGCAGGTGATTCAGCCTAGGCTTAGCAATGGTGCCAATGAAAACGTGTGGAGGCAGCCATTTTCTGGCACTTTTGTGCTCCCCTTGGGATGCCTTTCGCAGCTGCCGTGTGCCTGGAGCTCAGAGCTTGCTGGTTTAAAAAGCTCTACACCTAGGCGTAACCCTAACCCTAACCGTAACACTGGTCATTTAAATCAGCCTGGGTTTAGGAATTATCCCAAGGGAAAAGCTGTGGAGACAGCCATGTTGTGGCACTTTTGCGCTCCCCTTGGGATGCCTTTCACAGCTGCAGTGTGCTTGGAGCACAGGGCTTCCTGGTGTAAAAAACCACAACTTTAGCCCAAACTGGAGGCTTCTAAATC
This sequence comes from Ammospiza nelsoni, assembly GCF_027579445.1. Classification (NCBI taxonomy): domain Eukaryota; kingdom Metazoa; phylum Chordata; class Aves; order Passeriformes; family Passerellidae; genus Ammospiza; species Ammospiza nelsoni. The sequence goes on from NW_026683187.1 coordinate 2,262,979, forward strand.
AGCCTTCGTTTCGGGACGTCCTCAAAGAAAAAGCTGTGGAGGCAGGCATGTTGAGGCACTTCTGCGCTCTTCTTGGGTAGTCCTTCGCAGCTGCTGTGTTCTTGGAACTCAGGGCTTTCTGGTTAAAAGAACACTAACCCTAGGCCTAACTCAAACCTTAAGCCTAGGAAGGAAAATCAGCCTATGATTCGGGATGGTCTCATGGAAATAGCAGTGGAGGCAGCCAAGTTGTGTCACTTTTGCGCTCCCCTTGAGATGCCTTTCACAGCTGCAGTGTGCCTGGAGCACAGGGCTTCCTGGTTTTAAAAGTCCTAGGCCTAAGCCGAACAGTAACCCTAGGAAGGTAAATCAGCCGGGTATTAGGGTTCTTCCTAAGGAAAAAGCTGTGAAAGCAGCCATGTTGTGGCACTTCTGCGCTCCCTTTGGGATGCCTTTGGCAGATGCAGTAAGCCTGGAACTCAGGGCTTCCTGGTTAAAAAAATCCTTGCCCTTGGCTGAGCCCTAACCCTAACCCTAGGCAGATAAATCAGCCTAGGTATAGGGATGGTGCCAAGGAAAAAGCTGTGAAAGCTGCCATGTTGTTGCACTTTTGTACTCCCCTTGGGATGCCTTTCACAGGTGCAAGTGCCTGGAGCTCAGGGCTTCCTGGTTTAAAAAACCATGTCCCTAGCTGAGAATGGAGGCAGTTGATTCAGCCTAGGCTTAGCAATGGTGCCAATGAAAACGTGTGGAGGCAGCCATTTTCTGGCACTTTTGTGCTCCCCTTGGGATGCCTTTCGCAGCTGCCGTGTGCCTGGAGCTCAGAGCTTGCTGGTTTAAAAAGCTCTACACCTAGGCGTAACCCTAACCCTAACCGTAACACTGGTCATTTAAATCAGCCTGGGTTTAGGAATTATCCCAAGGGAAAAGCTGTGGAGACAGCCATGTTGTGGCACTTTTGCGCTCCCCTTGGGATGCCTTTCACAGCTGCAGTGTGCTTGGAGCACAGGGCTTCCTGGTGTAAAAAACCACAACTTTAGCCCAAACTGGAGGCTTCTAAATCAGCCTTCGTTTCGGGACGTCCTCAAAGAAAAAGCTGTGGAGGCAGGCATGTTGAGGCACTTCTGCGCTCTTCTTGGGTAGTCCTTCGCAGCTCCTCTGTTCTTGGAACTCAGGGCTTTCTGGTTAAAAGAACACTAACCCTAGGCCTAACTCAAACCTTAAGCCTAGGAAGGAAAATCAGCCTATGATTCGGGATGGTCTCATGGAAATAGCAGTGGAGGCAGCCAAGTTGTGTCACTTTTGCGCTCCCCTTGGGATGCCTTTCACAGCTGCAGTGTGCCTGGAGCATAGGGCTTCCTGGTTTTAAAAGTCCTAGGCCTAGGCCTAACAGTAACCCTAGGAAGGTAAATCAGCCGGGTATTAGGGTTCTTCCTAAGGAAAAAGCTGTGAAAGCAGCCATGTTGTGGCACTTCTGCACTCCCTTTGGGATGCCTTTGGCAGATGCAGTAAGCCTGGAACTCAGGGCTTCCTGGTTAAAAAAATCCTTGCCCTTGGCTGAGCCCTAACCCTAACCCTAGGCAGATAAATCAGCCTAGGTATAGGGATGGTGCCAAGGAAAAAGCTGTGAAAGCTGCCATGTTGTTGCACTTTTGTACTCCCCTTGGGATGCCTTAAAGAGCTGCCGTGTGCCTGGAGCTCAGGGCTTCCTGGTTTAAAAAACCATGTCCCTAGCTGAGACAGGAGGCAGGTGATTCAGCCTAGGCTTAGCAATGGTGCCAATGAAAACGTGTGGAGGCAGCCATTTTCTGGCACTTTTGTGCTCCCCTTGGGATGCCTTTCGCAGCTGCCGTGTGCCTGGAGCTCAGAGCTTGCTGGTTTAAAAAGCTCTACACCTAGGCGTAACCCTAACCCTAACCGTAACACTGGTCATTTAAATCAGCCTGGGTTTAGGAATTATCCCAAGGGAAAAGCTGTGGAGACAGCCATGTTGTGGCACTTTTGCGCTCCCCTTGGGATGCCTTTCACAGCTGCAGTGTGCTTGGAGCACAGGGCTTCCTGGTTTTAAAAGTCCTAGGCCTCGGCCTAACAGTGACCCTAGGAAGGTAAATCAGCCAGGTATTAGGGTTCTTCCTAAGGAAAAAGCTGTGAAAGCAGCCATGTTGTGGCACTTCTTCGCTCCCTTTGGGATGCCTTTGGCAGATGCAGTAAGCCTGGAACTCAGGGCTTCCTGGTTAAAAAAATTCTTGCCCTTGGCTGAGCCCTAACCCTAACCCTAGGCAGATAAATCAGCCTAGGTATAGTGATGGTGCCAAGGAAAAAGCTGTGAAAGCTGCCATGTTGTTGCACTTTTGTACTCCCCTTGGGATGCCTTAAACAGCTGCCAAGTGCCTGGAGCTCAGGGCTTCCTGGTTTAAAAAACCATGTCCCTAGCTGAGACTGGAGGCAGGTGATTCAGCCTAGGCTTAGCAATGGTACCAATGAAAACGTGTGGAGGCAGCCATTTTCTGGCACTTTTGTGCTCCCCTTGGGATGCCTTTCGCAGCTGCCGTGTGCCTGGAGCTCAGAGCTTGCTGGTTTAAAAAGCTCTACACCTAGGCGTAACCCTAACCCTAACCGTAACACTGGTCATTTAAATCAGCCTGGGTTTAGGAATTATCCCAAGGGAAAAGCTGTGGAGACAGCCATGTTGTGGCACTTTTGTGCTCCCCTTGGGATGCCTTTCACAACTGCAGTGTGCTTGGAGCACAGGGCTTCCTGGTGTAAAAAACCACAACTTTAGCCCAAACTGGAGGCTTCTAAATCAGCCTTCGTTTCGGGACGTCCCCAAGGAAAAAGCTGTGGAGGCAGGCATGTTGAGGCACTTCTGCGCTCTTCTTGGGTAGTCCTTCGCAGCTGCTGTGTTCTTGGAACTCAGGGCTTTCTGGTTAAAAGAACACTAACCCTAGGCCTAACTCAAACCTTAAGCCTAGGAAGGAAAATCAGCCTATGATTCGGGATGGTCTCATGGAAATAGCAGTGGATGCAGCCAAGTTGTGTCACTTTTGCGCTCCCCTTGGGATGCCTTTCACAGCTGCAGTGTACCTGGAGCATAGGGCTTCCTGGTTTTAAAAGTCCTAGGCCTAGGCCTAACAGTAACCCTAGGAAGGTAAATCAGCCGGGTATTAGGGTTCTTCCTAAGGAAAAAGCTGTGAAAGCAGCCATGTTGTGGCACTTCTGCACTCCCTTTGGGATGCCTTTGGCAGATGCAGTAAGCCTGGAACTCAGGGCTTCCTGGTTAAAAAAATCCTTGCCCTTGGCTGAGCCCTAACCCTAACCCTAGGCAGATAAATCAGCCTAGGTATAGGGATGGTGCCAAGGAAAAAGCTGTGAAAGCTGCCATGTTGTTGCACTTTTGTACTCCCCTTGGGATGCCTTAAAGAGCTGCCGTGTGCCTGGAGCTCAGGGCTTCCTGGTTTAAAAAACCATGTCCCTAGCTGAGACAGGAGGCAGGTGATTCAGCCTAGGCTTAGCAATGGTGCCAATGAAAACGTGTGGAGGCAGCCATTTTCTGGCACTTTTGTGCTCCCCTTGGGATGCCTTTCGCAGCTGCCGTGTGCCTGGAGCTCAGAGCTTGCTGGTTTAAAAAGCTCTACACCTAGGCGTAACCCTAACCCTAACCGTAACACTGGTCATTTAAATCAGCCTGGGTTTAGGAATTATCCCAAGGGAAAAGCTGTGGAGACAGCCATGTTGTGGCACTTTTGCGCTCCCCTTGGGATGCCTTTCACAGCTGCAGTGTGCTTGGAGCACAGGGCTTCCTGGTTTTAAAAGTCCTAGGCCTCGGCCTAACAGTGACCCTAGGAAGGTAAATCAGCCAGGTATTAGGGTTCTTCCTAAGGAAAAAGCTGTGAAAGCAGCCATGTTGTGGCACTTCTTCGCTCCCTTTGGGATGCCTTTGGCAGATGCAGTAAGCCTGGAACTCAGGGCTTCCTGGTTAAAAAAATTCTTGCCCTTGGCTGAGCCCTAACCCTAACCCTAGGCAGATAAATCAGCCTAGGTATAGTGATGGTGCCAAGGAAAAAGCTGTGAAAGCTGCCATGTTGTTGCACTTTTGTACTCCCCTTGGGATGCCTTAAACAGCTGCCAAGTGCCTGGAGCTCAGGGCTTCCTGGTTTAAAAAACCATGTCCCTAGCTGAGACTGGAGGCAGGTGATTCAGCCTAGGCTTAGCAATGGTACCAATGAAAACGTGTGGAGGCAGCCATTTTCTGGCACTTTTGTGCTCCCCTTGGGATGCCTTTCGCAGCTGCCGTGTGCCTGGAGCTCAGAGCTTGCTGGTTTAAAAAGCTCTACACCTAGGCGTAACCCTAACCCTAACCGTAACACTGGTCATTTAAATCAGCCTGGGTTTAGGAATTATCCCAAGGGAAAAGCTGTGGAGACAGCCATGTTGTGGCACTTTTGTGCTCCCCTTGGGATGCCTTTCACAACTGCAGTGTGCTTGGAGCACAGGGCTTCCTGGTGTAAAAAACCACAACTTTAGCCCAAACTGGAGGCTTCTAAATCAGCCTTCGTTTCGGGACGTCCCCAAGGAAAAAGCTGTGGAGGCAGGCATGTTGAGGCACTTCTGCGCTCTTCTTGGGTAGTCCTTCGCAGCTGCTGTGTTCTTGGAACTCAGGGCTTTCTGGTTAAAAGAACACTAACCCTAGGCCTAACTCAAACCTTAAGCCTAGGAAGGAAAATCAGCCTATGATTCGGGATGGTCTCATGGAAATAGCAGTGGATGCAGCCAAGTTGTGTCACTTTTGCGCTCCCCTTGGGATGCCTTTAACAGCTGCAGTGTGCCTGGAGCACAGGGCTTCCTGGTTTTAAAAGTCCTAGGCCTAAGCCTAACAGTAACCCTAGGAAGGTAAATCAGCCGGGTATTAGGGTTCTTCCTAAGGAAAAAGCTGTGAAAGCAGCGATGTTGTGGCACTTCTGCACTCCCTTTGGGATGCCTTTGGCAGATGCAGTAAGCCTGGAACTCAGGGCTTCCTGGTTAAAAAAATCCTTGCCCTTGGCTGAGCCCTAACCCTAACCCTAGGCAGATAAATCAGCCTAGGTATAGGGATGGTGCCAAGGAAAAAGCTGTGAAAGCTGCCATGTTGTTGCACTTTTGTACTCCCCTTGGGATGCCTTTCACAGCTGCCGTGTGCCTGGAGCTCAGGGCTTCCTGGTTTAAAAAACCATGTCCCTAGCTGAGAATGGAGGCAGGTAATTCAGCCTAGGCTTTGCAATGGTGCCAATGAAAACGTGTGGAGGCAGCCATTTTCTGGAATTTTTGTGCTCTCCTTGGGATGCCTTTCGCAGCTGCCGTGTGCCTGGAGCTCAGAGCTTGCTGGTTTAAAAAGCTCTACACCTAGGCATAACCCTAACCCTAACCGTAACACTGGTCATTTAAATCAGCCTGGGTTTAGGAATTATCCCAAGGGAAAAGCTGTGGAGACAGCCAGTTTGTGGCACTTTTGCGCTCCCCTTGGGATGCCTTTCACAGCTGCAGTGAGCTTGGAGCACAGGGCTTCCTGGTGTAAAAAACCACAACTTTAGCCCAAACTGGAGGCTTCTAAATCAGCCTTCGTTTCGGGACGTCCCCAAGGAAAAAGCTGTGGAGGCAGGCATGTTGAGGCACTTCTGCGCTCTTCTTGGGTAGTCCTTCGCAGCTGCTGTGTTCTTGGAACTCAGGGCTTTCTGGTTAAAAGAACACTAACCCTAGGCCTAACTCAAACCTTAAGCCTAGGAAGGAAAATCAGCCTATGATTCGGGATGGTCTCATGGAAATAGCAGTGGAGGCAGCCAAGTTGTGTCACTTTTGCGCTCCCCTTGGGATGCCTTTAACAGCTGCAGTGTGCCTGGAGCACAGGGCTTCCTGGTTTTAAAAGTCCTAGGCCTAAGCCTAACAGTAACCCTAGGAAGGTAAATCAGCCGGGTATTAGGGTTCTTCCTAAGGAAAAAGCTGTGAAAGCAGCCATGTTGTGGCACTTCTGCGCTCCCTTTGGGATGCCTTTGGCAGATGCAGTAAGCCTGGAACTCAGGGCTTCCTGGTTAAAAAAATCCTTGCCCTTGGCTGAGCCCTAACCCTAACCCTAGGCAGATAAATCAGCCTAGGTATAGGGATGGTGCCAAGGAAAAAGCTGTGAAAGCTGCCATGTTGTTGCATTTTTGTGCTCCCCTTGGGATGCCTTAAACAGCTGCCAAGTGCCTGGAGCTCAGGGCTTCCTGGTTTAAAAAACCATGTCCCTAGCTGAGACAGGAGGCAGGTGATTCAGCCTAGGCTTAGCAATGGTACCAATGAAAACGTGTGGAGGCAGCCATTTTCTGGCACTTTTGTGCTCCCCTTGGGATGCCTTTCGCAGCTGCCGTGTGCCTGGAGCTCAGAGCTTGCTGGTTTAAAAAGCTCTACACCTAGGCGTAACCCTAACCCTAACCGTAACACTGGTCATTTAAATCAGCCTGGGTTTAGGAATTATCCCAAGGGAAAAGCTGTGGAGACAGCCATGTTGTGGCACTTTTGCGCTCCCCTTGGGATGCCTTTCACAGCTGCAGTGTGCTTGGAGCACAGGGCTTCCTGGTGTAAAATACCACAACTTTAGCCCAAACTGGAGGCTTCTAAATCAGCCTTCGTTTCGGGACGTCCCCAAGGAAAAACCTGTGGAGGCAGGCATGTTGAGGCACTTCTGCGCTCTTCTTGGGTAGTCCTTCGCAGCTGCTGTGTTCTTGGAACTCAGGGCTTTCTGGTTAAAAGAACACTAACCCTAGGCCTAACTCAAACCTTAAGCCTAGGAAGGAAAATCAGCCTATGATTCGGGATGGTCTCATGGAAATAGCAGTGGAGGCAGCCATTTTCTGGCACTTTTGTGCTCCCCTTGGGATGCCTTTCGCAGCTGCCGTGTGCCTGGAGCTCACAGCTTGCTGGTTTATAAAGCTCTACACCTAGGCGTAACCCTAACCCTAACTGTAACACTGGTCATTTAAATCAGCCTGGGTTTAGGAATTATCCCAAGAGAAAAGCTGTGGAGACAGCCATGTTGTGGCACTTTTGCGCTCCCCTTGGGATGCCTTTCACAGCTGCAGTGTGCTTAGAGCACAGGGCTTCCTGGTTTTAAAAGTCCTAGGCCTAGGCCTAACAGTAACCTTAGGAAGGTAAATCAGCCGGGTATTAGGGTTCTTCCTAAGGAAAAAGCTGTGAAAGCAGCCATGTTGTGGACCTTCACCGCTCCCTTTGGGATGCCTTTGGCAGATGCAGTAAGCCTGGAACTCAGGGCTTTCTGGTTAAAAAAATCCTTGCCCTTGGCTGAGCCCTAACCCTAACCCTAGGCAGATAAATCAGCCTAGGTAGAGGGATGGTGCCAAGGAAAAAGCTGTGAAAGCTGCCATGTTGTTGCACTTTTGTACTCCCCTTGGGATGCCTTTCACAGCTGCAGTGTGCTTGGAGCACAGGGCTTCCTGGTGTAAAAAACCACAACTTTAGCCCAAACTGGAGGCTTCTAAATCAGCCTACGTTTCGGGACGTCCCCAAGGAAAAAGCTGTGGAGGCAGGCATGTTGAGGCACTTCTGCGCTCGTCTTGGGTATTCCTTCGCAGCTGCTGTGTTCTTGGAACTCAGGGCTTTCTGATTAAAAGAACACTAACCCTTTGGTCTAACTCAAACCTTAAGCCTAGGAAGGAAAATCAGCCAATGATTCGGGATGGTCTCATGGAAATAGCAGTGGAGGCAGCCAAGTTGTGTCACTTTTGCGCTCCCCTTGGGATGCCTTTAACAGCTGCAGTGTGCCTGGAGCACAGGGCTTCCTGGTTTTTAAAGTCCTAGGCCTAAGCCTAACAGTAACCCTAGGAAGGTAAATCAGCCGGGTATTAGGGTCCTTCCTAAGGAAAAAGCTGTGAAAGCAGCCATGTTGTGGCACTTCTGCGCTCCCTTTGGGATGCCGTTGGCAGATGCAGTAAGCCTGGAACTCAGGGCTTCCTGGTTAAAAAAATCCTTGCCCTTGGCTGAGCCTTAACCCTAACCCTAGGCAGATAAATCAGCCTAGGTACAGGGATGGTGCTAAGGAAAAAGCTGTGAAAGCTGCCATGTTGTTGCACTTTTGTACTCCCCTTGGGATGCCTTTCACAGCTGCCAAGTGCCTGGAGCTCAGGGCTTCCTGGTTTAAAAAACCATGTCCCTAGCTGAGACTGGATGCAGGTAATTCAGCCTAGGCTTAGCAATGGTGCCAATGAAAACGTGTGGAGGCAGCCATTTTCTGGCACTTTTGTGCTCCCCTTGGGATGCCTTTCGCAGCTGCCGTGTGCCTGCAGCTCAGAGCTTGCTGGATTAAAAAGCTCTACACCTAGGCATAACCCTAACCCTAACCGTAACACTGGTCATTTAAATCAGCCTGGGTTTAGGAATTATCCCAAGGGAAAAGCTGTGGAGACAGCCATGTTGTGGCACTTTTGCGCTCCCCTTGGGATGCCTTTCACAGCTGCAGTGTGCTTGGAGCACAGGGCTTCCTGGTGTAAAAAACCACAACTTTAGCCCAAACTGGAGGCTTCTAAATCAGCCTTCGTTTCGGGAGGTCCTCAAAGAAAAAGCTGTGGAGGCAGGCATGTTGAGGCACTTCTGCGCTCTTCTTGGGTAGTCCTTCGCAGCTGCTGTGTTCTTGGAACTCAGGGCTTTCTGGTTAAAAGAACACTAACCCTAGGCCTAACTCAAACCTTAAGCCTAGGAAGGAAAATCAGCCTATGATTCAGGATGGTCTCATGGAAATAGCAGTGGAGGCAGCCAAGTTGTGTCACTTTTGCGCTCCCCTTGGGATGCCTTTCACAGCTGCAGCGTGCCTGGAGCACAGGGCTTCCTGGTTTTAAAAGTCCTAGGCCTAAGCCTAACAGTAACCCTAGGAAGGTAAATCAGCCGGGTATTAGGGTTCTTCCTAAGGAAAAAGCTGTGAAAGCAGCCATGTTGTGGCACTTCTGCGCTCCCTTTGGGATGCCTTTGGCAGATGCAGTAAGCCTGGAACTCAGGGCTTCCTGCTTAAAAAAATCCTTGCCCTAGGCTGAGCCCTAACCCTAACCCTAGGCAGATAAATCAGCCTAGGTATAGGGATGGTGCCAAGGAAAAAGCTGTGAAAGCTGCCATGTTGTTGCACTTTTGTACTCCCCTTGGGATGCCTTAAACAGCTGCCGTGTGCCTGGAGCTCAGGGCTTCCTGGTTTAAAAAACCATGTCCCTAGCTGAGACTGGAGGCAGGTGATTCAGCCTAGGCTTAGCAATGGTGCCAATGAAAACGTGTGGAGGCAGCCATTTTCTGGCACTTTTGTGCTCCCCTTGGGATGCCTTTCGCAGCTGCCGTGTGCCTGGAGCTCAGAGCTTGCTGGTTTAAAAACCTCTACACCTAGGCCTAACCCTAACGCTAACCGTAACACTGGTCATTTGAATCAGCCTGGGTTTAGGAATTATCCCAAGGGAAAAGCTGTGGAGACAGCCATGTTGTGGCACTTTTGCGCTCCCCTTGGGATGCCTTTCACAGCTGCAGTGTGCCTGGCGCACAGGGCTTCCTGGTTTTAAAAGTCCTAGGCCTAGGCCTAACAGTAACCCTAGGAAGATAAATCAGCCGGGTATTAGGGTTCTTCCTAAGGAAAAAGCTGTGAAAGCAGCCATGTTGTGGCACTTCTTCGCTCCCTTTGGGATGCCTTTGGCAGATGCAGTAAGCCTGGAACTCAGGGCTTCCTGGTTAAAAAAATCCTTGCCCTTGGCTGAGCCCTCACCCTAACCCTAGGCATATAAATCAGCCTAGGTATAGGGATGGTGCCAAGGAAAAAGCTGTGAAAGCTGCCATGTTGTTGCACTTTTGTACTCCCCTTGGGATGCCTTTCACAGCTGCCAAGTGCCTGGAGCTCAGGGCTTCCTGGTTTAAAAAACCATGTCCCTAGCTGAGACGGGAGGCAGGTGATTCAGCCTAGGCTTAGCAATGGTGCCAATGAAAACGTGTGGAGGCAGCCATTTTCTGGCACTTTTGTGCTCCCCTTGGGATGCCTTTCGCAGCTGCCGTGTGCCTGGAGCTCAGAGCTTGCTGGTTTAAAAAGCTCTACACCTAGGCGTAACCCTAACCCTAACCGTAACACTGGTCATTTAAATCAGCCTGGGTTTAGGAATTATCCCAAGGGAAAAGCTGTGGAGACAGCCATGTTGTGGCACTTTTGCGCTCCCCTTGGGATGCCTTTCACAGCTGCAGTGTGCTTGGAGCACAGGGCTTCCTGGTGTAAAAAACCACAACTTTAGCCCAAACTGGAGGCTTCTAAATCAGCCTTCGTTTCGGGACGTCCCCAAGGAAAAAGCTGTTGAGGCAGGCATGTTGAGGCACTTCTGCGCTCTTCTTGGGTAGTCCTTCGCAGCTGCTGTGTTCTTGGAACTCAGGGCTTTCTGGTTAAAAGAACACTAACCCTAGGCCTAACTCAAACCTTAAGCCTAGGAAGGAAAATCAGCCTATGATTCGGGATGGTCTCATGGAAATAGCAGTGGAGGCAGCCAAGTTGTGTCACTTTTGCGCTCCCCTTGGGATGCCTTTCGCAGCTGCCGTGTGCCTGGAGCTCAGAGCTTGCTGGTTTAAAAAGCTCTACACCTAGGCGTATTCCTAACCCTAACCGTAACAGTGGTCATTTAAATCAGCCTGAGTTTAGGAATTATCCCAAGGGAAAAGCTGTGGAGACAGCCATGTTGTGGCACTTTTGCGCTCCCCTTGGGATGCCTTTCGCAGCTGCCGTGTGCCTGGAGCTCAGAGCTTGCTGGTTTAAAAAGCTCTACACCTAGGCGTAACCCTAACCCTAACCGTAACACTGGTCATTTAAATCAGCCTGGGTTTAGGAATTATCCCAAGGGAAAAGCTGTGGACACAGCCATGTTGTGGCACTTTTGCGCTCCCCTTGGTATGCCTTGCACAGCTGCAGTGTGCTTAGAGCACAGGGCTTCCTGGTGTAAAAAACCACAACTTTAGCCCAAACTGGAGGCTTCTAAATCAGCCTTCGTTTCGGGACGTCCTCAAAGAAAAAGCTGTGGAGGCAGGCATATTGAGGCACTTCTGCGCTCTTCTTGGGTAGTCCTTCGCAGCTCCTCTGTTCTTGGAACTCAGGGCTTTCTGGTTAAAAGAACACTAACCCTAGGCCTAACTCAAACCTTAAGCCTAGGAAGGAAAATCAGCCTATGATTCGGGATGGTCTCATGGAAATAGCAGTGGAGGCAGCCAAGTTGTGTCACTTTTGCGCTCCCCTTGGGATGCCTTTAACAGCTGCAGTGTGCCTGGAGCACAGGGCTTCCTGGTTTTAAAAGTCCTAGGCCTAAGCCGAACAGTAACCCTAGGAAGGTAAATCAGCCGGGTATTAGGGTTATTCCTAAGGAAAAAGCTGTGAAAGCAGCCATGTTGTGGACCTTCTGCGCTCCCTTTGGGATGCCTTTGGCAGATGCAGTAAGCCTGGAACTCAGGGCTTCCTGGTTAAAAACATCCTTGCCCTTGGCTGAGCCCTAACCCTAACCCTAGGCAGATAAATCAGCCTAGGTATAGGGATGGTGCCAAGGAAAAAGCTGTGAAAGCTGCCATGTTGTTGCACTTTTGTACTCCCCTTGGGATGCCTTTCACAGGTGCAAGTGCCTGGAGCTCAGGGCTTCCTGGTTTAAAAAACCATGTCCCTAGCTGAGAATGGAGGCAGTTGATTCAGCCTAGGCTTAGCAATGGTGCCAATGAAAATGTGTGGAGGCAGCCATTTTCTGGCACTTTTGTGCTCCCCTTGGGATGCCTTTCGCAGCTGCCGTGTGCCTGGAGCTCAGAGCTTGCTGGTTTAAAAAGCTCTACACCTAGGCGTAACCCTAACCCTAACCGTAACACTGGTCATTTAAATCAGCCTGGGTTTAGGAATTATCCCAAGGGAAAAGCTGTGGAGACAGCCATGTTGTGGCACTTTTGCGCTCCCCTTGGGATGCCTTTCACAGCTGCAGTGTGCTTGGAGCACAGGGCTTCCTGGTGTAAAAAACCACAACTTTAGCCCAAACTGGAGGCTTCTAAATCAGCCTTCGTTTCGGGACGTCCCCAAGGAAAAAGCTGTGGAGGCAGGCATGTTGAGGCACTTCTGCGCTCTTCTTGGGTAGTCCTTCGCAGCTCCTCTGTTCTTGGAACTCAGGGCTTTCTGGTTAAAAGAACACTAACCCTAGGCCTAACTCAAACCTTAAGCCTAGGAAGGAAAATCAGCCTATGATTCGGGATGGTCTCATGGAAATAGCAGTGGAGGCAGCCAAGTTGTGTCACTTTTGCGCTCCCCTTGGGATGCCTTTCGCAGCTGCCGTGTGCCTGGAGCTCAGAGCTTGCTGGTTTAAAAAGCTCTACACCTAGGCGTATTCCTAACCCTAACCGTAACAGTGGTCATTTAAATCAGCCTGGGTTTTGGAATTATCCCAAGGGAAAAGCTGTGGAGACAGCCATGTTGTGGCACTTTTGCGCTCCCCTTGGGATGCCTTTCGCAGCTGCCGTGTGCCTGGAGCTCAGAGCTTGCTGGTTTAAAAAGCTCTACACCTAGGCGTAACCCTAACCCTAACCGTAACACTGGTCATTTAAATCAGCCTGGGTTTAGGAATTATCCCAAGGGAAAAGCTGTGGAGACAGCCATGTTGTGGCACTTTTGCGCTCCCCTTGGTATGCCTTGCACAGCTGCAGTGTGCTTAGAGCACAGGGCTTCCTGGTGTAAAAAACCACAACTTTAGCCCAAACTGGAGGCTTCTAAATCAGCCTTCGTTTCGGGACGTCCCCAAGGAAAAAGCTGTGGAGGCAGGCATGTTGAGGCACTTCTGCGCTCTTCTTGGGTAGTCCTTCGCAGCTGCTGTGTTCTTGGAACTCAGGGCTTTCTGGTTAAAAGAACACTAACCCTAGGCCTAACTCAAACCTTAAGCCTAGGAAGGAAAATCAGCCTATGATTCGGGATGGTCTCATGGAAATAGCAGTGGAGGCAGCCAAGTTGTGTCACTTTTGCGCTCCCCTTGGGATGCCTTTAACAGCTGCAGTGTGCCTGGAGCACAGGGCTTCCTGGTTTTAAAAGTCCTAGGCCTAAGCCGAACAGTAACCCTAGGAAGGTAAATCAGCCGGGTATTAGGGTTCTTCCTAAGGAAAAAGCTGTGAAAGCAGCCATGTTGTGGCACTTCTGCGCTCCCTTTGGGATGCCTTTGGCAGATGCAGTAAGCCTGGAACTCAGGGCTTCCTGGTTAAAAAAATCCTTGCCCTTGGCTGAGCCCTAACCCTAACCCTAGGCAGATAAATCAGCCTAGGTATAGGGATGGTGCCAAGGAAAAAGCTGTGAAAGCTGCCATGTTGTTGCACTTTTGTACTCCCCTTGGGATGCCTTTCACAGCTGCAAGTGCCTGGAGCTCAGGGCTTCCTGGTTTAAAAAACCATGTCCCTAGCTGAGAATGGAGGCAGTTGATTCAGCCTAGGCTTAGCAATGGTGCCAATGAAAACATGTGGAGGCAGCCATTTTCTGGCACTTTTGTGCTCCCCTTGGGATGCCTTTCGCAGCTGCCGTGTGCCTGGAGCTCACAGCTTGCTGGTTTATAAAGCTCTACACCTAGGCGTAACCCTAACCCTAACTGTAACACTGGTCATTTAAATCAGCCTGGGTTTAGGAATTATCCCAAGAGAAAAGCTGTGGAGACAGCCATGTTGTGGCACTTTTGCGCTCCCCTTGGGATGCCTTTCACAGCTGCAGTGTGCTTAGAGCACAGGGCTTCCTGGTTTTAAAAGTCCTAGGCCTAGGCCTAACAGTAACCTTAGGAAGGTAAATCAGCCGGGTATTAGGGTTCTTCCTAAGGAAAAAGCTGTGAAAGCAGCCATGTTGTGGACCTTCACCGCTCCCTTTGGGATGCCTTTGGCAGATGCAGTAAGCCTGGAACTCAGGGCTTTCTGGTTAAAAAAATCCTTGCCCTTGGCTGAGCCCTAACCCTAACCCTAGGCAGATAAATCAGCCTAGGTAGAGGGATGGTGCCAAGGAAAAAGCTGTGAAAGCTGCCATGTTGTTGCACTTTTGTACTCCCCTTGGGATGCCTTTCACAGCTGCAGTGTGCTTGGAGCACAGGGCTTCCTGGTGTAAAAAACCACAACTTTAGCCCAAACTGGAGGCTTCTAAATCAGCCTACGTTTCGGGACGTCCCCAAGGAAAAAGCTGTGGAGGCAGGCATGTTGAGGCACTTCTGCGCTCGTCTTGGGTATTCCTTCGCAGCTGCTGTGTTCTTGGAACTCAGGGCTTTCTGATTAAAAGAACACTAACCCTTTGGTCTAACTCAAACCTTAAGCCTAGGAAGGAAAATCAGCCAATGATTCGGGATGGTCTCATGGAAATAGCAGTGGAGCCAGCCAAGTTGTGTCACTTTTGCGCTCCCCTTGGGATGCCTTTAACAGCTGCAGTGTGCCTGGAGCACAGGGCTTCCTGGTTTTAAAAGTCCTAGGCCTAAGCCTAACAGTAACCCTAGGAAGGTAAATCAGCCGGGTATTAGGGTCCTTCCTAAGGAAAAAGCTGTGAAAGCAGCCATGTTGTGGCACTTCTGCGCTCCCTTTGGGATGCCGTTGGCAGATGCAGTAAGCCTGGAACTCAGGGCTTCCTGGTTAAAAAAATCCTTGCCCTTGGCTGAGCCTTAACCCTAACCCTAGGCAGATAAATCAGCCTAGGTACAGGGATGGTGCTAAGGAAAAAGCTGTGAAAGCTGCCATGTTGTTGCACTTTTGTACTCCCCTTGGGATGCCTTTCACAGCTGCCAAGTGCCTGGAGCTCAGGGCTTCCTGGTTTAAAAAACCATGTCCCTAGCTGAGACTGGATGCAGGTAATTCAGCCTAGGCTTAGCAATGGTGCCAATGAAAACGTGTGGAGGCAGCCATTTTCTGGCACTTTTGTGCTCCCCTTGGGATGCCTTTCGCAGCTGCCGTGTGCCTGCAGCTCAGAGCTTGCTGGATTAAAAAGCTCTACACCTAGGCATAACCCTAACCCTAACCGTAACACTGGTCATTTAAATCAGCCTGGGTTTAGGAATTATCCCAAGGGAAAAGCTGTGGAGACAGCCATGTTGTGGCACTTTTGCGCTCCCCTTGGGATGCCTTTCACAGCTGCAGTGTGCTTGGAGCACAGGGCTTCCTGGTGTAAAAAACCACAACTTTAGCCCAAACTGGAGGCTTCTAAATCAGCCTTCGTTTCGGGAGGTCCTCAAAGAAAAAGCTGTGGAGGCAGGCATGTTGAGGCACTTCTGCGCTCTTCTTGGGTAGTCCTTCGCAGCTGCTGTGTTCTTGGAACTCAGGGCTTTCTGGTTAAAAGAACACTAACCCTAGGCCTAACTCAAACCTTAAGCCTAGGAAGGAAAATCAGCCTATGATTCAGGATGGTCTCATGGAAATAGCAGTGGAGGCAGCCAAGTTGTGTCACTTTTGCGCTCCCCTTGGGATGCCTTTCACAGCTGCAGCGTGCCTGGAGCACAGGGCTTCCTGGTTTTAAAAGTCCTAGGCCTAAGCCTAACAGTAACCCTAGGAAGGTAAATCAGCCGGGTATTAGGGTTCTTCCTAAGGAAAAAGCTGTGAAAGCAGCCATGTTGTGGCACTTCTGCGCTCCCTTTGGGATGCCTTTGGCAGATGCAGTAAGCCTGGAACTCAGGGCTTCCTGCTTAAAAAAATCCTTGCCCTAGGCTGAGCCCTAACCCTAACCCTAGGCAGATAAATCAGCCTAGGTATAGGGATGGTGCCAAGGAAAAAGCTGTGAAAGCTGCCATGTTGTTGCACTTTTGTACTCCCCTTGGGATGCCTTAAACAGCTGCCGTGTGCCTGGAGCTCAGGGCTTCCTGGTTTAAAAAACCATGTCCCTAGCTGAGACTGGAGGCAGGTGATTCAGCCTAGGCTTAGCAATGGTGCCAATGAAAACGTGTGGAGGCAGCCATTTTCTGGCACTTTTGTGCTCCCCTTGGGATGCCTTTCGCAGCTGCCGTGTGCCTGGAGCTCAGAGCTTGCTGGTTTAAAAACCTCTACACCTAGGCCTAACCCTAACGCTAACCGTAACACTGGTCATTTAAATCAGCCTGGGTTTAGGAATTATCCCAAGGGAAAAGCTGTGGAGACAGCCATGTTGTGGCACTTTTGCGCTCCCCTTGGGATGCCTTTCACAGCTGCAGTGTGCCTGGCGCACAGGGCTTCCTGGTTTTAAAAGTCCTAGGCCTAGGCCTAACAGTAACCCTAGGAAGATAAATCAGCCGGGCATTAGGGTTCTTCCTAAGGAAAAAGCTGTGAAAGCAGCCATGTTGTGGCACTTCTTCGCTCCCTTTGGGATGCCTTTGGCAGATGCAGTAAGCCTGGAACTCAGGGCTTCCTGGTTAAAAAAATCCTTGCCCTTGGCTGAGCCCTCACCCTAACCCTAGGCAGATAAATCAGCCTAGGTATAGGGATGGTGCCAAGGAAAAAGCTGTGAAAGCTGCCATGTTGTTGCACTTTTGTACTCCCCTTGGGATGCCTTTCACAGCTGCCAAGTGCCTGGAGCTCAGGGCTTCCTGGTTTAAAAAACCATGTCCCTAGCTGAGACGGGAGGCAGGTGATTCAGCCTAGGCTTAGCAATGGTGCCAATGAAAACGTGTGGAGGCAGCCATTTTCTGGCACTTTTGTGCTCCCCTTGGGATGCCTTTCGCAGCTGCCGTGTGCCTGGAGCTCAGAGCTTGCTGGTTTAAAAAGCTCTACACCTAGGCGTAACCCTAACCCTAACCGTAACACTGGTCATTTAAATCAGCCTGGGTTTAGGAATTATCCCAAGGGAAAAGCTGTGGAGACAGCCATGTTGTGGCACTTTTGCGCTCCCCTTGGGATGCCTTTCACAGCTGCAGTGTGCTTGGAGCACAGGGCTTCCTGGTGTAAAAAACCACAACTTTAGCCCAAACTGGAGGCTTCTAAATCAGCCTTCGTTTCGGGACGTCCCCAAGGAAAAAGCTGTTGAGGCAGGCATGTTGAGGCACTTCTGCGCTCTTCTTGGGTAGTCCTTCGCAGCTGCTGTGTTCTTGGAACTCAGGGCTTTCTGGTTAAAAGAACACTAACCCTAGGCCTAACTCAAACCTTAAGCCTAGGAAGGAAAATCAGCCTATGATTCGGGATGGTCTCATGGAAATAGCAGTGGAGGCAGCCAAGTTGTGTCACTTTTGCGCTCCCCTTGGGATGCCTTTCGCAGCTGCCGTGTGCCTGGAGCTCAGAGCTTGCTGGTTTAAAAAGCTCTACACCTAGGCGTATTCCTAACCCTAACCGTAACAGTGGTCATTTAAATCAGCCTGAGTTTAGGAATTATCCCAAGGGAAAAGCTGTGGAGACAGCCATGTTGTGGCACTTTTGCGCTCCCCTTGGGATGCCTTTCGCAGCTGCCGTGTGCCTGGAGCTCAGAGCTTGCTGGTTTAAAAAGCTCTACACCTAGGCGTAACCCTAACCCTAACCGTAACACTGGTCATTTAAATCAGCCTGGGTTTAGGAATTATCCCAAGGGAAAAGCTGTGGACACAGCCATGTTGTGGCACTTTTGCGCTCCCCTTGGTATGCCTTGCACAGCTGCAGTGTGCTTAGAGCACAGGGCTTCCTGGTGTAAAAAACCACAACTTTAGCCCAAACTGGAGGCTTCTAAATCAGCCTTCGTTTCGGGACGTCCTCAAAGAAAAAGCTGTGGAGGCAGGCATGTTGAGGCACTTCTGCGCTCTTCTTGGGTAGTCCTTCGCAGCTCCTCTGTTCTTGGAACTCAGGGCTTTCTGGTTAAAAGAACACTAACCCTAGGCCTAACTCAAACCTTAAGCCTAGGAAGGAAAATCAGCCTATGATTCGGGATGGTCTCATGGAAATAGCAGTGGAGGCAGCCAAGTTGTGTCACTTTTGCGCTCCCCTTGGGATGCCTTTAACAGCTGCAGTGTGCCTGGAGCACAGGGCTTCCTGGTTTTAAAAGTCCTAGGCCTAAGCCGAACAGTAACCCTAGGAAGGTAAATCAGCCGGGTATTAGGGTTCTTCCTAAGGAAAAAGCTGTGAAAGCAGCCATGTTGTGGCACTTCTGCGCTCCCTTTGGGATGCCTTTGGCAGATGCAGTAAGCCTGGAACTCAGGGCTTCCTGGTTAAAAAAATCCTTGCCCTTGGCTGAGCCCTAACCCTAACCCTAGGCAGATAAATCAGCCTAGGTATAGGGATGGTGCCAAGGAAAAAGCTGTGAAAGCTGCCATGTTGTTGCACTTTTGTACTCCCCTTGGGATGCCTTTCACAGGTGCAAGTGCCTGGAGCTCAGGGCTTCCTGGTTTAAAAAACCATGTCCCTAGCTGAGAATGGAGGCAGTTGATTCAGCCTAGGCTTAGCAATGGTGCCAATGAAAATGTGTGGAGGCAGCCATTTTCTGGCACTTTTGTGCTCCCCTTGGGATGCCTTTCGCAGCTGCCGTGTGCCTGGAGCTCAGAGCTTGCTGGTTTAAAAAGCTCTACACCTAGGCGTAACCCTAACCCTAACCGTAACACTGGTCATTTAAATCAGCCTGGGTTTAGGAATTATCCCAAGGGAAAAGCTGTGGAGACAGCCATGTTGTGGCACTTTTGCGCTCCCCTTGGGATGCCTTTCACAGCTGCAGTGTGCTTGGAGCACAGGGCTTCCTGGTGTAAAAAACCACAACTTTAGCCCAAACTGGAGGCTTCTAAATCAGCCTTCGTTTCGGGACGTCCCCAAGGAAAAAGCTGTGGAGGCAGGCATGTTGAGGCACTTCTGCGCTCTTCTTGGGTAGTCCTTCGCAGCTCCTCTGTTCTTGGAACTCAGGGCTTTCTGGTTAAAAGAACACTAACCCTAGGCCTAACTCAAACCTTAAGCCTAGGAAGGAAAATCAGCCTATGATTCGGGATGGTCTCATGGAAATAGCAGTGGAGGCAGCCAAGTTGTGTCACTTTTGCGCTCCCCTTGGGATGCCTTTCGCAGCTGCCGTGTGCCTGGAGCTCAGAGCTTGCTGGTTTAAAAAGCTCTACACCTAGGCGTATTCCTAACCCTAACCGTAACAGTGGTCATTTAAATCAGCCTGGGTTTAGGAATTATCCCAAGGGAAAAGCTGTGGAGACAGCCATGTTGTGGCACTTTTGCGCTCCCCTTGGGATGCCTTTCGCAGCTGCCGTGTGCCTGGAGCTCAGAGCTTGCTGGTTTAAAAAGCTCTACACCTAGGCGTAACCCTAACCCTAACCGTAACACTGGTCATTTAAATCAGCCTGGGTTTAGGAATTATCCCAAGGGAAAAGCTGTGGAGACAGCCATGTTGTGGCACTTTTGCGCTCCCCTTGGGATGCCTTGCACAGCTGCAGTGTGCTTAGAGCACAGGGCTTCCTGGTGTAAAAAACCACAACTTTAGCCCAAACTGGAGGCTTCTAAATCAGCCTTCGTTTCGGGAGGTCCTCAAAGAAAAAGCTGTGGAGGCAGGCATGTTGAGGCACTTCTGCGCTCTTCTTGGGTAGTCCTTCGCAGCTCCTCTGTTCTTGGAACTCAGGGCTTTCTGGTTAAAAGAACACTAACCCTAGGCCTAACTCAAACCTTAAGCCTAGGAAGGAAAATCAGCCTATGATTCGGGATGGTCTCATGGAAATAGCAGTGGAGGCAGCCAAGTTGTGTCACTTTTGCGCTCCCCTTGGGATGCCTTTAACAGCTGCAGTGTGCCTGGAGCACAGGGCTTCCTGGTTTTAAAAGTCCTAGGCCTAAGCCGAACAGTAACCCTAGGAAGGTAAATCAGCCGGGTATTAGGGTTCTTCCTAAGGAAAAAGCTGTGAAAGCAGCCATGTTGTGGCACTTCTGCGCTCCCTTTGGGATGCCTTTGGCAGATGCAGTAAGCCTGGAACTCAGGGCTTCCTGCTTAAAAAAATCCTTGCCCTAGGCTGAGCCCTAACCCTAACCCTAGGCAGATAAATCAGCCTAGGTATAGGGATGGTGCCAAGGAAAAAGCTGTGAAAGCTGCCATGTTGTTGCACTTTTGTACTCCCCTTGGGATGCCTTTCACAGCTGCAAGTGCCTGGAGCTCAGGGCTTCCTGGTTTAAAAAACCATGTCCCTAGCTGAGAATGGAGGCAGTTGATTCAGCCTAGGCTTAGCAATGGTGCCAATGAAAACGTGTGGAGGCAGCCATTTTCTGGCACTTTTGTGCTCCCCTTGGGATGCCTTTCGCAGCTGCCGTGTGCCTGGAGCTCAGAGCTTGCTGGTTTAAAAAGCTCTACACCTAGGCGTAACCCTAACCCTAACCGTAACACTGGTCATTTAAATCAGCCTGGGTTTAGGAATTATCCCAAGGGAAAAGCTGTGGAGACAGCCATGTTGTGGCACTTTTGCGCTCCCCTTGGGATGCCTTTCACAGCTGCAGTGTGCTTGGAGCACAGGGCTTCCTGGTGTAAAAAACCACAACTTTAGCCCAAACTGGAGGCTTCTAAATCAGCCTTCGTTTCGGGAGGTCCTCAAAGAAAAAGCTGTGGAGGCAGGCATGTTGAGGCACTTCTGCGCTCTTCTTGGGTAGTCCTTCGCAGCTGCTGTGTTCTTGGAACTCAGGGCTTTCTGGTTAAAAGAACACTAACCCTAGGCCTAACTCAAACCTTAAGCCTAGGAAGGAAAATCAGCCTATGATTCGGGATGGTCTCATGGAAATAGCAGTGGAGGCAGCCAAGTTGTGTCACTTTTGCGCTCCCCTTGGGATGCCTTTCACAGCTGCAGTGTGCCTGGAGCATAGGGCTTCCTGGTTTTAAAAGTCCTAGGCCTAGGCCTAACAGTAACCCTAGGAAGGTAAATCAGCCGGGTATTAGGGTTCTTCCTAAGGAAAAAGCTGTGAAAGCAGCCATGTTGTGGCACTTCTGCACTCCCTTTGGGATGCCTTTGGCAGATGCAGTAAGCCTGGAACTCAGGGCTTCCTGGTTAAAAAAATCCTTGCCCTTGGCTGAGCCCTAACCCTAACCCTAGGCAGATAAATCAGCCTAGGTATAGGGATGGTGCCAAGGAAAAAGCTGTGAAAGCTGCCATGTTGTTGCACTTTTGTACTCCCCTTGGGATGCCTTTCACAGCTGCCGTGTGCCTGGAGCTCAGGGCTTCCTGGTTTAAAAAACAATGTCCCTACCTGAGACTGGAGGCAGGTGATTCAGCCTAGGCTTAGCAATGGTGCCAATGAAAACGTGTGGAGGCAGCCATTTTCTGGCACTTTTGTGCTCCCCTTGGGATGCCTTTCGCAGCTGCCGTGTGCCTGGAGCTCAGAGCTTGCTGGTTTAAAAAGCTCTACACCTAGGCATAACCCTAACCCTAACCGTAACACTGGTCATTTAAATCAGCCTGGGTTTAGGAATTATCCCAAGGGAAAAGCTGTGGAGACAGCCATGTTGTGGCACTTTTGCGCTCCTCTTGGGATGCCTTTCACAGCTGCAGTGTGTTTAGAGCACAGGGCTTCCTGGTGTAAAAAACCACAACTTTAGCCCAAACTGGAGGCTTCTAAATCAGCCTTCGTTTCGGGAGGTCCTCAAAGAAAAAGCTGTGGAGGCAGCCAAGTTGTGTCTCTTTTGCGCTCCCCTTGGGATGCCTTTAACAGCTGCAGTGTGCCTGGAGCACAGGGCTTCCTGGTTTTAAAATCCTAGGCCTAGGCCTAACAGTAACCCTAGGAAGGTAAATCAGCCGGGTATTAGGGTTCTTCCTAAGGAAAAAGCTGTGAAAGCAGCCATGTTGTGGCACTTCTTCGCTCCCTTTGGGATGCCTTTGGCAGATGCAGTAAGCCTGGAACTCAGGGCTTCCTGGTGAAAAAAAATCCTTGCCCTTGGCTGAGCCCTAACCCTAACCCTAGGCAGATAAATCAGCCTAGGTATAGGGATGGTGCCAAGGAAAAAGCTGTGAAAGCTGCCATGTTGTTGCACTTTTGTACTCCCCTTGGGATGCCTTAAACAGCTGCCGTGTGCCTGGAGCTCAGGGCTTCCTGGTTTAAAAAACCATGTCCCTAGGTGAGACTGGAGGCAGGTAATTCAGCCTAGGCTTAGCAATGGTGCCAATGAAAACGTGTGGAGGCAGCCATTTTCTGGCACTTTTGTGCTCCCCTTGGGATGCCTTTCGCAGCTGCCGTGTGCCTGGAGCTCAGAGCTTGCTGGTTTAAAAAGCTCTACACCTAGGCGTAACCCTAACCCTAACCGTAACACTGGTCATTTAAATCAGCCTGGGTTTAGGAATTATCCCAAGGGAAAAGCTGTGGAGACAGCCATGTTGTGGCACTTTTGCGCTCCCCTTGGGATGCCTTTCACAGCTGCAGTGTGCTTAGAGCACAGGGCTTCCTGGTTTTAAAAGTCCTAGGCCTAGGCCTAACAGTAACCTTAGGAAGGTAAATCAGCCGGGTATTAGGGTTCTTCCTAAGGAAAAAGCTGTGAAAGCAGCCATGTTGTGGACCTTCACCGCTCCCTTTGGGATGCCTTTGGCAGATGCAGTAAGCCTGGAACTCAGGGCTTTCTGGTTAAAAAAATCCTTGCCCTTGGCTGAGCCCTAACCCTAACCCTAGGCAGATAAATCAGCCTAGGTAGAGGGATGGTGCCAAGGAAAAAGCTGTGAAAGCTGCCATGTTGTTGCACTTTTGTACTCCCCTTGGGATGCCTTTCACAGCTGCAGTGTGCTTGGAGCACAGGGCTTCCTGTTGTAAAAAACCACAACTTTAGCCCAAACTGGAGGCTTCTAAATCAGCCTACGTTTCGGGACGTCCCCAAGGAAAAAGCTGTGGAGGCAGGCATGTTGAGGCACTTCTGCGCTCGTCTTGGGTATTCCTTCGCAGCTGCTGTGTTCTTGGAACTCAGGGCTTTCTGATTAAAAGAACACTAACCCTTTGGTCTAACTCAAACCTTAAGCCTAGGAAGGAAAATCAGCCTATGATTCGGGATGGTCTCATGGAAATAGCAGTGGAGCCAGCCAAGTTGTGTCACTTTTGCGCTCCCCTTGGGATGCCTTTAACAGCTGCAGTGTGCCTGGAGCACAGGGCTTCCTGGTTTTAAAAGTCCTAGGCCTAAGCCTAACAGTAACCCTAGGAAGGTAAATCAGCCGGGTATTAGGGTCCTTCCTAAGGAAAAAGCTGTGAAAGCAGCCATGTTGTGGCACTTCTGCGCTCCCTTTGGGATGCCGTTGGCAGATGCAGTAAGCCTGGAACTCAGGGCTTCCTGGTTAAAAAAATCCTTGCCCTTGGCTGAGCCTTAACCCTAACCCTAGGCAGATAAATCAGCCTAGGTACAGGGATGGTGCTAAGGAAAAAGCTGTGAAAGCTGCCATGTTGTTGCACTTTTGTACTCCCCTTGGGATGCCTTTCACAGCTGCCAAGTGCCTGGAGCTCAGGGCTTCCTGGTTTAAAAAACCATGTCCCTAGCTGAGAATGGAGGCAGGTAATTCAGCCTAGGCTTAGCAATGGTGCCAATGAAAACGTGTGGAGGCAGCCATTTTCTGGCACTTTTGTGCTCCCCTTGGGATGCCTTTCGCAGCTGCCGTGTGCCTGGAGCTCAGAGCTTGCTGGATTAAAAAGCTCTACACCTAGGCATAACCCTAACCCTAACCGTAACACTGGTCATTTAAATCAGCCTGGGTTTAGGAATTATCCCAAGGGAAAAGCTGTGGAGACAGCCATGTTGTGGCACTTTTGCGCTCCCCTTGGGATGCCTTTCACAGCTGCAGTGTGCTTAGAGCACAGGGCTTCCTGGTGTAAAAAACCACAACTTTAGCCCAAACTGGAGGCTTCTAAATCAGCCTTCGTTTCGGGAGGTCCTCAAAGAAAAAGCTGTGGAGGCAGGCATGTTGAGGCACTTCTGCGCTCTTCTTGGGTAGTCCTTCGCAGCTGCTGTGTTCTTGGAACTCAGGGCTTTCTGGTTAAAAGAACACTAACCCTAGGCCTAACTCAAACCTTAAGCCTAGGAAGGAAAATCAGCCTATGATTCAGGATGGTCTCATGGAAATAGCAGTGGAGGCAGCCAAGTTGTGTCACTTTTGCGCTCCCCTTGGGATGCCTTTCACAGCTGCAGCGTGCCTGGAGCACAGGGCTTCCTGGTTTTAAAAGTCCTAGGCCTAAGCCTAACAGTAACCCTAGGAAGGTAAATCAGCCGGGTATTAGGGTTCTTCCTAACGAAAAAGCTGTGAAAGCAGCCATGTTGTGGCACTTCTGCGCTCCCTTTGGGATGCCTTTGGCAGATGCAGTAAGCCTGGAACTCAGGGCTTCCTGCTTAAAAAAATCCTTGCCCTAGGCTGAGCCCTAACCCTAACCCTAGGCAGATAAATCAGCCTAGGTATAGGGATGGTGCCAAGGAAAAAGCTGTGAAAGCTGCCATGTTGTTGCACTTTTGTACTCCCCTTGGGATGCCTTAAACAGCTGCCGTGTGCCTGGAGCTCAGGGCTTCCTGGTTTAAAAATCCATGTCCCTAGCTGAGACTGGAGGCAGGTGATTCAGCCTAGGCTTAGCAATGGTGCCAATGAAAACGTGTGGAGGCAGCCATTTTCTGGCACTTTTGTGCTCCCCTTGGGATGCCTTTCGCAGCTGCCGTGTGCCTGGAGCTCAGAGCTTGCTGGTTTAAAAACCTCTACACCTAGGCCTAACCCTAACGCTAACCGTAACACTGGTCATTTAAATCAGCCTGGGTTTAGGAATTATCCCAAGGGAAAAGCTGTGGAGACAGCCATGTTGTGTCTCTTTTGCGCTCCCCTTGGGATGCCTTTCACAGCTGCAGTGTGCCTGGCGCACAGGGCTTCCTGGTTTTAAAAGTCCTAGGCCTAGGCCTAACAGTAACCCTAGGAAGATAAATCAGCCGGGTATTAGGGTTCTTCCTAAGGAAAAAGCTGTGAAAGCAGCCATGTTGTGGCACTTCTTCGCTCCCTTTGGGATGCCTTTGGCAGATGCAGTAAGCCTGGAACTCAGGGCTTCCTGGTTAAAAAAATCCTTGCCCTTGGCTGAGCCTTAACCCTAACCCTAGGCAGATAAATCAGCCTAGGTATAGGGATGGTGCCAAGGAAAAAGCTGTGAAAGCTGCCATGTTGTTGCACTTTTGTACTCCCCTTGGGATGCCTTTCACAGCTGCCAAGTGCCTGGAGCTCAGGGCTTCCTGGTTTAAAAAACCATGTCCCTAGCTGAGACGGGAGGCAGGTGATTCAGCCTAGGCTTAGCAATGGTGCCAATGAAAACGTGTGGAGGCAGCCATTTTCTGGCACTTTTGTGCTCCCCTTGGGATGCCTTTCGCAGCTGCCGTGTGCCTGCAGCTCAGAGCTTGCTGGATTAAAAAGCTCTACACCTAGGCGTAACCCTAACCCTAACTGTAACACTGGTCATTTAAATCAGCCTGGGTTTAGGAATTATCCCAAGGGAAAAGCTGTGGAGACAGCCATGTTGTGGCACTTTTGCGCTCCCCTTGGGATGCCTTTCACAGCTGCAGTGTGCTTGGAGCACAGGGCTTCCTGGTGTAAAAAACCACAACTTTAGCCCAAACTGGAGGCTTCTAAATCAGCCTTCGTTTCGGGACGTCCCCAAGGAAAAAGCTGTTGAGGCAGGCATGTTGAGGCACTTCTGCGCTCTTCTTGGGTAGTCCTTCGCAGCTGCTGTGTTCTTGGAACTCAGGGCTTTCTGGTTAAAAGAACACTAACCCTAGGCCTAACTCAAACCTTAAGCCTAGGAAGGAAAATCAGCCTATGATTCGGGATGGTCTCATGGAAATAGCAGTGGAGGCAGCCAAGTTGTGTCACTTTTGCGCTCCCCTTGGGATGCCTTTCGCAGCTGCCGTGTGCCTGGAGCTCAGAGCTTGCTGGTTTAAAAAGCTCTACACCTAGGCGTATTCCTAACCCTAACCGTAACAGTGGTCATTTAAACCAGCCTGGGTTTAGGAATTATCCCAAGGGAAAAGCTGTGGAGACAGCCATGTTGTGGCACTTTTGCGCTCCCCTTGGGATGCCTTTCGCAGCTGCCGTGTGCCTGGAGCTCAGAGCTTGCTGGTTTAAAAAGCTCTACACCTAGGCGTAACCCTAACCCTATCCGTAACACTGGTCATTTAAATCAGCCAGGGTTTAGGAATTATCCCAAGGGAAAAGCTGTGGAGACAGCCATGTTGTGGCACTTTTGCGCTCCCCTTGGGATGCCTTTCACAGCTGCAGTGTGCTTGGAGCACAGGGCTTCCTGGTGTAAAAAACCACAACTTTAGCCCAAACTGGAGGCTTCTAAATCAGCCTTCGTTTCGGGAGGTCCTCAAAGAAAAAGCTGTGGAGGCAGCCAAGTTGTGTCTCTTTTGCGCTCCCCTTGGGATGCCTTTGGCAGATGCAGTAAGCCTGGAGCACAGGGCTTCCTGGTTTTAAAAGTCCTAGGCCTAGGCCTAACAGTAACCCTAGGAAGGTAAATCAGCCGGGTATTAGGGTTCTTCCTAAGGAAAAAGCTGTGAAAGCAGCCATGTTGTGGCACTTCTGCGCTCCCTTTGGGATGCCTTTGGCAGATGCAGTAAGCCTGGAACTCAGGGCTTCCTGGTTAAAAAAATCCTTGCCCTTGGCTGAGCCCTAACCCTAACCCTAGGCAGATAAATCAGCCTAGGTATAGGGATGGTGCCAAGGAAAAAGCTGTGAAAGCTGCCATGTTGTTGCACTTTTGTACTCCCCTTGGGATGCCTTAAACAGCTGCCGTGTGCCTGGAGCTCAGGGCTTCCTGGTTTAAAAAACCATGTCCCTAGCTGAGACTGGAGGCAGGTAATTCAGCCTAGGCTTAGCAATGGTGCCAATGAAAACGTGTGGAGGCAGCCATTTTCTGGCACTTTTGTGCTCCCCTTGGGATGCCTTTCGCAGCTGCCGTGTGCCTGGAGCTCAGAGCTTGCTGGTTTAAAAAGCTCTACACCTAGGCGTAACCCTAACCCTAACCGTAACACTGGTCATTTAAATCAGCCTGGGTTTAGGAATTATCCCAAGGGAAAAGCTGTGGAGACAGCCATGTTGTGGCACTTTTGCGCTCCCCTTGGGATGCCTTTCACAGCTGCAGTGTGCTTGGAGCACAGGGCTTCCTGGTTTTAAAAGTCCTAGGCCTCGGCCTAACAGTGACCCTAGGAAGGTAAATCAGCCGGGTATTAGGGTTCTTCCTAAGGAAAAAGCTGTGAAAGCAGCCGTGTTGTGGCACTTCTTCGCTCCCTTTGGGATGCCTTTGGCAGATGCAGTAAGCCTGGAACTCAGGGCTTCCTGGTTAAAAAAATCCTTGCCCTTGGCTGAGCCCTAACCCTAACCCTAGGCAGATAAATCAGCCTAGGTATAGTGATGGTGCCAAGGAAAAAGCTGTGAAAGCTGCCATGTTGTTGCACTTTTGTACTCCCCTTGGGATGCCTTAAACAGCTGCCAAGTGCCTGGAGCTCAGGGCTTCCTGGTTTAAAAAACCATGTCCCTAGCTGAGACTGGAGACAGGTGATTCAGCCTAGGCTTAGCAATGGTACCAATGAAAACGTGTGGAGGCAGCCATTTTCTGGCACTTTTGTGCTCCCCTTGGGATGCCTTTCGCAGCTGCCGTGTGCCTGGAGCTCAGAGCTTGCTGGTTTAAAAAGCTCTACACCTAGGCGTAACCCTAACCCTAACCGTAACACTGGTCATTTAAATCAGCCTGGGTTTAGGAATTATCCCAAGGGAAAAGCTGTGGAGACAGCCATGTTGTGGCACTTTTGTGCTCCCCTTGGGATGCCTTTCACAACTGCAGTGTGCTTGGAGCACAGGGCTTCCTGGTGTAAAAAACCACAACTTTAGCCCAAACTGGAGGCTTCTAAATCAGCCTTCGTTTCAGGACGTCCCCAAGGAAAAAGCTGTGGAGGCAGGCATGTTGAAACAATTCTGCGCTCTTCTTGGGTAGTCCTTCGCAGCTGCTGTGTTCTTGGAACTCAGGGCTTTCTGGTTAAAAGAACACTAACCCTAGGCCTAACTCAAACCTTAAGCCTAGGAAGGAAAATCAGCCTATGATTCGGGATGGTCTCATGGAAATAGCAGTGGAGGCAGCCAAGTTGTGTCACTTTTGCGCTCCCCTTGGGATGCCTTTAACAGCTGCAGTGTGCCTGGAGCACAGGGCTTCCTGGTTTTAAAAGTCCTAGGCCTAAGCCTAACAGTAACCCTAGGAAGGTAAATCAGCCGGGTATTAGGGTTCTTCCTAAGGAAAAAGCTGTGAAAGCAGCCATGTTGTGGCACTTCTGCACTCCCTTTGGGATGCCTTTGGCAGATGCTGTAAGCCTGGAACTCAGGGCTTCCTGGTTAAAAAAATCCTTGCCCTTGGCTGAGCCCTAACCCTAACCCTAAGCAGATAAATCAGCCTAGGTATAGGGATGGTGCCAAGGAAAAAGCTGTGAAAGCTGCCATGTTGTTGCACTTTTGTACTCCCCTTGGGATGCCTTTCACAGCTGCCGTGTGCCTGGAGCTCAGGGCTTCCTGGTTTAAAAAACCATGTCCCTAGCTGAGAATGGAGGCAGGTAATTCAGCCTAGGCTTTGCAATGGTGCCAATGAAAACGTGTGGAGGCAGCCATTTTCTGGAATTTTTGTGCTCCCCTTGGGATGCCTTTCGCAGCTGCCGTGTGCCTGGAGCTCAGAGCTTGCTGGTTTAAAAAGCTCTACACCTAGGCATAACCCTAACCCTAACCGTAACACTGGTCATTTAAATCAGCCTGGGTTTAGGAATTATCCCAAGGGAAAAGCTGTGGAGACAGCCAGTTTGTGGCACTTTTGCGCTCCCCTTGGGATGCCTTTCACAGCTGCAGTGAGCTTGGAGCACAGGGCTTCCTGGTGTAAAAAACCACAACTTTAGCCCAAACTGGAGGCTTCTAAATCAGCCTTCGTTTCGGGACGTCCCCAAGGAAAAAGCTGTGGAGGCAGGCATGTTGAGGCACTTCTGCGCTCTTCTTGGGTAGTCCTTCGCAGCTGCTGTGTTCTTGGAACTCAGGGCTTTCTGGTTAAAAGAACACTAACCCTAGGCCTAACTCAAACCTTAAGCCTAGGAAGGAAAATCAGCCTATGATTCGGGATGGTCTCATGGAAATAGCAGTGGAGGCAGCCAAGTTGTGTCACTTTTGCGCTCCCCTTGGGATGCCTTTAACAGCTGCAGTGTGCCTGGAGCACAGGGCTTCCTGGTTTTTAAAGTCCTAGGCCTAAGCCTAACAGTAACCCTAGGAAGGTAAATCAGCCGGGTATTAGGGTTCTTCCTAAGGAAAAAGCTGTGAAAGCAGCAATGTTGTGGCACTTCTGCGCTCCCTTTGGGATGCCTTTGGCAGATGCAGTAAGCCTGGAACTCAGGGCTTCCTGGTTAAAAAAATCCTTGCCCTTGGCTGAGCCCTAACCCTAACCCTAGGCAGATAAATCAGCCTAGGTATAGGGATGGTGCTAAGGAAAAAGCTGTGAAAGCTGCCATGTTGTTGCATTTTTGTGCTCCCCTTGGGATGCCTTAAACAGCTGCCAAGTGCCTGGAGCTCAGGGCTTCCTGGTTTAAAAAACCATGTCCCTAGCTGAGACAGGAGGCAGGTGATTCAGCCTAGGCTTAGCAATGGTACCAATGAAAACGTGTGGAGGCAGCCATTTTCTGGCACTTTTGTGCTCCCCTTGGGATGCCTTTCGCAGCTGCCGTGTGCCTGGAGCTCAGAGCTTGCTGGTTTAAAAAGCTCTACACCTAGGCGTAACCCTAACCCTAACCGTAACACTGGTCATTTAAATCAGCCTGGGTTTAGGAATTATCCCAAGGGAAAAGCTGTGGAGACAGCCATGTTGTGGCACTTTTGCGCTCCCCTTGGGATGCCTTTCACAGCTGCAGTGTGCTTGGAGCACAGGGCTTCCTGGTGTAAAAAACCACAACTTTAGCCCAAACTGGAGGCTTCTAAATCAGCCTTCGTTTCGGGACGTCCCCAAGGAAAAAGCTGTGGAGGCAGGCATGTTGAGGCACTTCTGCGCTCTTCTTGGGTAGTCCTTCGCAGCTCCTCTGTTCTTGGAACTCAGGGCTTTCTGGTTAAAAGAACACTAAC
Organism: Ammospiza nelsoni; assembly: GCF_027579445.1. Lineage (NCBI taxonomy): Eukaryota > Metazoa > Chordata > Aves > Passeriformes > Passerellidae > Ammospiza > Ammospiza nelsoni. Next base: position 2,292,951 of record NW_026683187.1, read on the forward strand.
CCTAGGCCTAACTCAAACCTTAAGCCTAGGAAGGAAAATCAGCCTATGATTCGGGATGGTCTCATGGAAATAGCAGTGGAGGCAGCCAAGTTGTGTCACTTTTGCGCTCCCCTTGGGATGCCTTTAACAGCTGCAGTGTGCCTGGAGCACAGGGCTTCCTGGTTTTAAAAGTCCTAGGCCTAGGCCTAACAGTAACCCTAGGAAGGTAAATCAGCCGGGTATTAGGGTTCTTCCTAAGGAAAAAGCTGTGAAAGCAGCCATGTTGTGGCACTTCTGCGCTCCCTTTGGGATGCCTTTGGCAGATGCAGTAAGCCTGGAACTCAGGGCTTCCTGGTTAAAAAAATCCTTGCCCTTGGCTGAGCCCTAACCCTAACCCTAGGCAGATAAATCAGCCTAGGTATAGGGATGGTGCCAAGGAAAAAGCTGTGAAAGCTGCCATGTTGTTGCACTTTTGTACTCCCCTTGGGATGCCTTTCACAGCTGCCGTGTGCCTGGAGCTCAGGGCTTCCTGGTTTAAAAAACCATGTCCCTAGCTGAGACTGGAGGCAGGTGATTCAGCCTAGGCTTAGCAATGGTACCAATGAAAACGTGTGGAGGCAGCCATTTTCTGGCACTTTTGTGCTCCCCTTGGGATGCCTTTCGCAGCTGCCGTGTGCCTGGAGCTCAGAGCTTGCTGGTTTAAAAAGCTCTACACCTAGGCGTAACCCTAACCCTAACCGTAACACTGGTCATTTAAATCAGCCTGGGTTTAGGAATTATCCCAAGGGAAAAGCTGTGGAGACAGCCATGTTGTGGCACTTTTGCGCTCCCCTTGGGATGCCTTTCACAGCTGCAGTGTGCTTGGAGCACAGGGCTTCCTGGTGTAAAAAACCACAACTTTAGCCCAAACTGGAGGCTTCTAAATCAGCCTTCGTTTCGGGACGTCCCCAAGGAAAAAGCTGTGGAGGCAGGCATGTTGAGGCACTTCTGCGCTCTTCTTGGGTAGTCCTTCGCAGCTCCTCTGTTCTTGGAACTCAGGGCTTTCTGGTTAAAAGAACACTAACCCTAGGCCTAACTCAAACCTTAAGCCTAGGAAGGAAAATCAGCCTATGATTCGGGATGGTCTCATGGAAATAGCAGTGGAGGCAGCCAAGTTGTGTCACTTTTGCGCTCCCCTTGGGATGCCTTTAACAGCTGCAGTGTGCCTGGCGCACAGGGCTTCCTGGTTTAAAAAGCTCTAAACCTAGGCGTATTCCTAACCCTAACCGTAACAGTGGTCATTTAAATCAGCCTGGGTTTAGGAATTATCCCAAGGGAAAAGCTGTGGAGACAGCCATGTTGTGGCTCTTTTGCGCTCCCCTTGGGATGCCTTTCGCAGCTGCCGTGTGCCTGGAGCTCAGAGCTTGCTGGTTTAAAAAGCTCTACACCTAGGCGTAACCCTAACCCTAACCGTAACACTGGTCATTTAAATCAGCCTGGGTTTAGGAATTATCCCAAGGGAAAAGCTGTGGAGACAGCCATGTTGTGGCACTTTTGCGCTCCCCTTGGTATGCCTTGCACAGCTGCCGTGTGCTTAGAGCACAGGGCTTCCTGGTGTAAAAAACCACAACTTTTGCCCAAACTGGAGGCTTCTAAATCAGCCTTCGTTTCGAGACGTCCTCAAAGAAAAAGGTGTGGAGGCAGGCATGTTGAGGCACTTCTGCGCTCTTCTTGGGTAGTCCTTCGCAGCTGCTGTGTTCTTGGAACTCAGGGCTTTCTGGTTAAAAGAACACTAACCCTAGGCCTAACTCAAACCTTAAGCCTAGGAAGGAAAATCAGCCTATGATTCGGGATGGTCTCATGGAAATAGCAGTGGAGGCAGCCAAGTTGTGTCACTTTTGCGCTCCCCTTGGGATGCCTTTAACAGCTGCAGTGTGCCTGGAGCACAGGGCTTCCTGGTTTTAAAAGTCCTAGGCCTAAGCCTAACAGTAACCCTAGGAAGGTAAATCAGCCGGGTATTAGGGTTCTTCCTAAGGAAAAAGCTGTGAAAGCAGCCATGTTGTGGCACTTCTGCGCTCCCTTTGGGATGCCTTTGGCAGATGCAGTAAGCCTGGAACTCAGGGCTTCCTGGTTAAAAAAATCCTTGCCCTTGGCTGAGCCCTAACCCTAACCCTAGGCAGATAAATCAGCCTAGGTATAGGGATGGTGCCAAGGAAAAAGCTGTGAAAGCTGCCATGTTGTTGCACTTTTGTACTCCCCTTGGGATGCCTTTCACAGCTGCCGTGTGCCTGGAGCTCAGGGCTTCCTGGTTTAAAAAACCATGTCCCTAGCTGAGACTGGAGGCAGGTGATTCAGCCTAGGCTTAGCAATGGTACCAATGAAAACGTGTGGAGGCAGCCATTTTCTGGCACTTTTGTGCTCCCCTTGGGATGCCTTTCGCAGCTGCCGTGTGCCTGGAGCTCAGAGCTTGCTGGTTTAAAAAGCTCTACACCTAGGCGTAACCCTAACCCTAACCGTAACACTGGTCATTTAAATCAGCCTGGGTTTAGGAATTATCCCAAGGGAAAAGCTGTGGAGACAGCCATGTTGTGGCACTTTTGCGCTCCCCTTGGGATGCCTTTCACAGCTGCAGTGTGCTTGGAGCACAGGGCTTCCTGGTGTAAAAAACCACAACTTTAGCCCAAACTGGAGGCTTCTAAATCAGCCTTCGTTTCGGGACGTCCCCAAGGAAAAAGCTGTGGAGGCAGGCATGTTGAGGCACTTCTGCGCTCTTCTTGGGTAGTCCTTCGCAGCTCCTCTGTTCTTGGAACTCAGGGCTTTCTGGTTAAAAGAACACTAACCCTAGGCCTAACTCAAACCTTAAGCCTAGGAAGGAAAATCAGCCTATGATTCGGGATGGTCTCATGGAAATAGCAGTGGAGGCAGCCAAGTTGTGTCACTTTTGCGCTCCCCTTGGGATGCCTTTAACAGCTGCAGTGTGCCTGGCGCACAGGGCTTCCTGGTTTAAAAAGCTCTAAACCTAGGCGTATTCCTAACCCTAACCGTAACAGTGGTCATTTAAATCAGCCTGGGTTTAGGAATTATCCCAAGGGAAAAGCTGTGGAGACAGCCATGTTGTGGCTCTTTTGCGCTCCCCTTGGGATGCCTTTCGCAGCTGCCGTGTGCCTGGAGCTCAGAGCTTGCTGGTTTAAAAAGCTCTACACCTAGGCGTAACCCTAACCCTAACCGTAACACTGGTCATTTAAATCAGCCTGGGTTTAGGAATTATCCCAAGGGAAAAGCTGTGGAGACAGCCATGTTGTGGCACTTTTGCGCTCCCCTTGGTATGCCTTGCACAGCTGCCGTGTGCTTAGAGCACAGGGCTTCCTGGTGTAAAAAACCACAACTTTTGCCCAAACTGGAGGCTTCTAAATCAGCCTTCGTTTCGAGACGTCCTCAAAGAAAAAGATGTGGAGGCAGGCATGTTGAGGCACTTCTGCGCTCTTCTTGGGTAGTCCTTCGCAGCTGCTGTGTTCTTGGAACTCAGGGCTTTCTGGTTAAAAGAACACTAACCCTAGGCCTAACTCAAACCTTAAGCCTAGGAAGGAAAATCAGCCTATGATTCGGGATGGTCTCATGGAAATAGCAGTGGAGGCAGCCAAGTTGTGTCACTTTTGCGCTCCCCTTGGGATGCCTTTAACAGCTGCAAGTGCCTGGAGCTCAGGGCTTCCTGGTTTAAAAAACCATGTCCCTAGCTGAGACAGGAGGCAGGTGATTCAGCCTAGGCTTAGCAATGGTGCCAATGAAAACGTGTGGAGGCAGCCATTTTCTGGCACTTTTGTGCTCCCCTTGGGATGCCTTTCGCAGCTGCCGTGTGCCTGGAGCTCAGAGCTTGCTGGTTTAAAAAGCTCTACACCTAGGCGTAACCCTAACCCTAACCGTAACACTGGTCATTTAAATCAGCCTGGGTTTAGGAATTATCCCAAGGGAAAAGCTGTGGAGACAGCCATGTTGTGGCACTTTTGCGCTCCCCTTGGGATGCCTTTCACAGCTGCAGTGTGCTTAGAGCACAGGGCTTCCTGGTGTAAAAAACCACAACTTTAGCCCAAACTGGAGGCTTCTAAATCAGCCTTCGTTTCGGGACGTCCTCAAAGAAAAAGCTGTGGAGGCAGGCATGTTGAGGCACTTCTGCGCTCTTCTTGGGTAGTCCTTCGCAGCTGCTGTGTTCTTGGAACTCAGGGCTTTCTGGTTAAAAGAACACTAACCCTAGGCCTAACTCAAACCTTAAGCCTAGGAAGGAAAATCAGCCTATGATTCGGGATGGTCTCATGGAAATAGCAGTGGAGGCAGCCAAGTTGTGTCACTTTTGCGCTCCCCTTGGGATGCCTTTAACAGCTGCAGTGTGCCTGGAGCACAGGGCTTCCTGGTTTTAAAAGTCCTAGGCCTAGGCCTAACAGTAACCATAGGAAGGTAAATCAGCCGGGTATTAGGGTTCTTCCTAAGGAAAAAGCTGTGAAAGCAGCCATGTTGTGGCACTTCTGCACTCCCTTTGGGATGCCTTTGGCAGATGCAGTAAGCCTGGAACTCAGGGCTTCCTGGTTAAAAAAATCCTTGCCCTTGGCTGAGCCCTAACCCTAACCCTAGGCAGATAAATCAGCCTAGGTATAGGGATGGTGCCAAGGAAAAAGCTGTGAAAGCTGCCATGTTGTTGCACTTTTGTACTCCCCTTGGGATGCCTTTCACAGCTGCCGTGTGCCTGGAGCTCAGGGCTTCCTGGTTTAAAAAACCATGTCCCTAGCTGAGACTGGAGGCAGGTGATTCAGCCTAGGCTTAGCAATGGTGCCAATGAAAACGTGTGGAGGCAGCCATTTTCTGGCACTTTTGTGCTCCCCTTGGGATGCCTTTCGCAGCTGCCGTGTGCCTGGAGCTCAGAGCTTGCTGGTTTAAAAAGCTCTACACCTAGGCATAACCCTAACCCTAACCGTAACACTGGTCATTTAAATCAGCCTGTGTTTAGGAATTATCCCAAGGGAAAAGCTGTGGAGACAGCCATGTTGTGGCACTTTTGCGCTCCCCTTGGGATGCCTTTCGCAGCTGCCGTGTGCCTGGAGCTCAGAGCTTGCTGGTTTAAAAAGCTCTACACCTAGGCGTAACCCTAACCCTAACCGTAACACTGGTCATTTAAATCAGCCGGGGTTTAGGAATTATCCCAAGGGAAAAGCTGTGGAGACAGCCATGTTGTGGCACTTTTGCGCTCCCCTTGGGATGCCTTTCACAGCTGCAGTGTGCTTGGAGCACAGGGCTTCCTGGTTTTAAAAGTCCAAGGCCTAGGCCTAACAGTAACCCTAGGAAGGTAAATCAGCCGGGTATTAGGGTTCTTCCTAAGGAAAAAGCTGTGAACGCAGCCATGTTGTGGCACTTCTGCGCTCCCTTTGGGATGCCTTTGGCAGATGCAGTAAGCCTGGAACTCAGGGCTTCCTGGTTAAAAATATCCTAGCCCTAGGCTGAGCCCTAACCCTAACCCTAGGCAGATAAATCAGCCTAGGTATAGAGATGGTGCCAAGGAAAAAGCTGTGAAAGCTGCCATGTTGTTGCACTTTTGTACTCCCCTTGGGATGCCTTTCACAGCTGCCGTGTGCCTGGAGCTCAGGGCTTCCTGGTTTAAAAAACCATGTCCCTAGCTGAGAATGGAGGCAGGTAATACAGCCTAGGCTTAGCAATGGTGCCAATGAAAACGTGTGGAGGCAGCCATTTTCTGGCACTTTTGTGCTCCCCTTGGGATGCCTTTCGCAGCTGCCGTGTGCCTGGAGCTCAGAGCTTGCTGGATTAAAAAGCTCTACACCTAGGCGTAACCCTAACCCTAACCGTAACACTGGTCATTTAAATCAGCCTGGGTTTAGGAATTATCCCAAGGGAAAAGCAGTGGAGGCAGCCAAGTTGTGTCACTTTTGCGCTCCCCTTGGGATGCCTTTCACAGCTGCAGTGTGCCTGGAGCACAGGGCTTCCTGGTTTTAAAAGTCCTAGGCCTAAGCCTAACAGTAACCCTAGGAAGGTAAATCAGCCAGGTATTAGGGTTCCTTCTAAGGAAAAAGCTGTGAAAGCAGCCATGTTGTGGCACTTCTGCGCTCCCTTTGGGATGCCTTTTGCAGATGCAGTAAGCCTGGAACTCAGGGCTTCCTGGTTAAAAAAATCCTTGCCCTTGGCTGAGCCCTAACCCTAAGCCTAGGCAGATAAATCATCCTAGGTATAGGGATGGTGCCAAGGAAAAAGCTGTGAAAGCTGCCATGTTGTTGCACTTTTGTACTCCCCTTGGGATGCCTTAAACAGCTGCCAAGTGCCTGGAGCTCAGGGCTTCCTGGTTTAAAAAACCATGTCCCTAGCTGAGACTGGAGGCAGGTGATTCAGCCTAGGGTTAGCAATGGTACCAATGAAAACGTGTGGAGGCAGCCATTTTCTGGCACTTTTGTGCTCCCCTTGGGATGCCTTTCGCAGCTGCCGTGTGCCTGGAGCTCAGAGCTTGCTGGTTTAAAAAGCTCTACACCTAGGCGTAACCCTAACCCTAACCGTAACACTGGTCATTTAAATCAGCCTGGGTTTAGGAATTATCCCAAGGGAAAAGCTGTGGAGAAAGCCATGTTGTGGCACTTTTGCGCTCCCCTTGGGATGCCTTTCACAGCTGCAGTGTGCTTGGAGCACAGGGCTTCCTGGTGTAAAAAACCACAACTTTAGCCCAAACTGGAGGCTTCTAAATCAGCCTTCGTTTCGGGACGTCCCCAAGGAAAAAGCTGTGGAGGCAGGCATGTTGAGGCACTTCTGCGCTCTTCTTGGGTAGTCCTTCGCAGCTGCTGTGTTCTTGGAACTCAGGGCTTTCTGGTTAAAAGAACACTAACCCTAGGCCTAACTCAAACCTTAAGCCTAGGAAGGAAAATCAGCCTATGATTCGGGATGGTCTCATGGAAATAGCAGTGGAGGCAGCCAAGTTGTGTCACTTTTGCGCTCCCCTTGGGATGCCTTTAACAGCTGCAGTGTGCCTGGAGCACAGGGCTTCCTGGTTTTAAAAGTCCTAGGCCTAAGCCTAACAGTAACCCTAGGAAGGTAAATCAGCCGGGTATTAGGGTTCTTCCTAAGGAAAAAGCTGTGAAAGCAGCCATGTTGTGGCACTTCTGCGCTCCCTTTGGGATGCCTTTGGCAGATGCAGTAAGCCTGGAACTCAGGGCTTCCTGGTTAAAAAAATCCTTGCACTTGGCTGAGCCCTAACCCTAACCCTAGGCAGATAAATCAGCCTAGGTATAGGGATGGTGCCAAGGAAAAAGCTGTGAAAGCTGCCATGTTGTTGCACTTTTGTACTCCCCTTGGGATGCCTTAAACAGCTGCCGTGTGCCTGGAGCTCAGGGCTTCCTGGTTTAAAAAACCATGTCCCTAGCTGAGACTGGAGGCAGGTGATTCAGCCTAGGCTTAGCAATGGTGCCAATGAAAACGTGTGGAGGCAGCCATTTTCTGGCACTTTTGTGCTCCCCTTGGGATGCCTTTCGCAGCTGCCGTGTGCCTGGAGCTCAGAGCTTGCTGGTTTAAAAAGCTCTACACCTAGGCGTAACCCTAACCCTAACCGTAACACTGGTCATTTAAATCAGCCTGGGTTTAGGAATTATCCCAAGGGAAAAGCAGTGGAGGCAGCCAAGTTGTGTCACTTTTGCGCTCCCCTTGGGATGCCTTTAACAGCTGCAGTGTGCCTGGAGCACAGGGCTTCCTGGTTTTAAAAGTCCTAGGCCTAAGCCTAACAGTAACCCTAGGAAGGTAAATCAGCCGGGTATTAGGGTTCTTCCTAAGGAAAAAGCTGTGAAAGCAGCCATGTTGTGGCACTTCTGCGCTCCCTTTGGGATGCCTTTGGCAGATGCAGTAAGCCTGGAACTCAGGGCTTCCTGGTTAAAAAAATCCTTGCCCTTGGCTGAGCCCTAACCCTAACCCTAGGCAGATAAATCAGCCTAGGTATAGGGATGGTGCCAAGGAAAAAGCTGTGAAAGCTGCCATGTTGTTGCACTTTTGTACTCCCCTTGGGATGCCTTTCACAGCTGCCGTGTGCCTGGAGCTCAGGGCTTCCTGGTTTAAAAAACCATGTCCCTAGCTGAGACAGGAGGCAAGTGATTCAGCCTAGGCTTAGCAATGGTGCCAATGAAAACGTGTGGAGGCAGCCATTTTCTGGCACTTTGTGCTCCCCTTGGGATGCCTTTCGCAGCTGCCGTGTGCCTGGAGCTCAGAGCTTGCTGGATTAAAAAGCTCTACACCTAGGCGTAACCCTAACCCTAACCGTAACACTGGTCATTTAAATCAGCCTGGGTTTAGGAATTATCCCAAGGGAAAAGCTGTGGAGACAGCCATGTTGTGGCACTTTTTTGCTCCCCTTGGGATGCCTTTCACAGCTGCAGTGTGCTTAGAGCACAGGGCTTCCTGGAGTAAAAAACCACAACTTTAGCCCAAACAGGAGGCTTCTAAATCAGCCTTCGTTTCGGGACGTCCTCAAAGAAAAAGCTGTGGAGGCAGGCATGTTGAGGCACTTCTGCGCACTTCTTGGGTAGTCCTTCGCAGCTGCTGTGTTCTTGGAACTCAGGGCTTTCTGGTTAAAAGAACACTAACCCTAGGCCTAACTCAAACCTTAAGCCTAGGAAGGAAAATCAGCCTATGATTCGGGATGGTCTCATGGAAATAGCAGTGGAGGCAGCCAAGTTGTGTCACTTTTGCGCTCCCCTTGGGATGCCTTTAACAGCTGCAGTGTGCCTGGAGCACAGGGCTTCCTGGTTTTAAAAGTCCTAGGCCTAGGCCTAACAGTAACCCTAGGAAGGTAAATCAGCCGGGTATTAGGGTTCTTCCTAAGGATAAAGCTGTGAAAGCAGCCATGTTGTGGCACTTCTGCACTCCCTTTGGGATGCCTTTGGCAGATGCAGTAAGCCTGGAACTCAGGGCTTCCTGGTTAAAAAAATCCTTGCCCTTGGCTGATCCCTAACGCTAACCCTAGGCAGATAAATCAGCCTAGGTATAGGGATGGTGCCAAGGAAAAAGCTGTGAAAGCTGCCATGTTGTTGCACTTTTGTACTCCCCTTGGGATGCCTTAAACAGCTGCCGTGTGCCTGGAGCTCAGGGCTTCCTGGTTTAAAAAACCATGTCCCTAGCTGAGACTGGAGGCAGGTGATTCAGCCTAGGCTTAGCAATGGTGCCAATGAAAATGTGTGGAGGCAGCCATTTTCTGGCACTTTTGTGCTCCCCTTGGGATGCCTTTCGCAGCTGCCGTGTGCCTGGAGCTCAGAGCTTGCTGGTTTAAAAAGCTCTACACCTAGGCGTAACCCTAACCCTAACCGTAACACTGGTCATTTAAATCAGCCTGGGTTTAGGAATTATCCCAAGGGAAAAGCTGTGGAGACAGCCATGTTGTGGCACTTTTGCGCTCCCCTTGGGATGCCTTTCACAGCTGCAGTGTGCTTAGAGCACAGGGCTTCCTGGTGTAAAAAACCACAACTTTAGCCCAAACTGGAGGCTTCTAAATCAGCCTTCGTTTCGGGACGTCCTCAAAGAAAAAGCTGTGGAGGCAGGCATGTTGAGGCACTTCTGCGCTCTTCTTGGGTAGTCCTTCGCAGCTGCTGTGTTCTTGGAACTCAGGGCTTTCTGGTTAAAAGAACACTAACCCTAGGCCTAACTCAAACCTTAAGCCTAGGAAGGAAAATCAGCCTATGATTCGGGATGGTCTCATGGAAATAGCAGTGGAGGCAGCCAAGTTGTGTCACTTTTGCGCTCCCCTTGGGATGCCTTTAACAGCTGCAGTGTGCCTGGAGCACAGGGCTTCCTGGTTTTAAAAGTCCTAGGCCTAAGCCTAACAGTAACCCTAGGAAGGTAAATCAGCCGGGTATTAGGGTTCTTCCTAAGGAAAAAGCTGTGAAAGCAGCCATGTTGTGGCACTTCTGCACTCCCTTTGGGATGCCTTTGGCAGATGCAGTAAGCCTGGAACTCAGGGCTTCCTGGTTAAAAAAATCCTTGCCCTTGGCTGAGCCCTAACCCTAACCCTAGGCAGATAAATCAGCCTAGGTATAGGGATGGTGCCAAGGAAAAAGCTGTGAAAGCTGCCATGTTGTTGCACTTTTGTACTCCCCTTGGGATGCCTTTCACAGCTGCCGTGTGCCTGGAGCTCAGGGCTTCCTGGTTTAAAAAACCATGTCCCTAGCTGAGACTGGAGGCAGGTGATTCAGCCTAGGCTTAGCAATGGTGCCAATGAAAACGTGTGGAGGCAGCCATTTTCTGGCACTTTTGTGCTCCCCTTGGGATGCCTTTCGCAGCTGCCGTGTGCCTGGAGCTCAGAGCTTGCTGGTTTAAAAAGCTCTACACCTAGGCATAACCCTAACCCTAACCGTAACACTGGTCATTTAAATCAGCCTGGGTTTAGGAATTATCCCAAGGGAAAAGCTGTGGAGACAGCCATGTTGTGGCACTTTTGCGCTCCCCTTGGGATGCCTTTCGCAGCTACCGTGTGCCTGGAGCTCAGAGCTTGCTGGTTTAAAAAGCTGTACACCTAGGCGTAACCCTAACCCTAACCGTAACACTGGTCATTTAAATCAGCCGGGGTTTAGGAATTATCCCAAGGGAAAAGCAGTGGAGGCAGCCATGTTGTGGCACTTTTGCGCTCCCCTTGGGATGCCTTTCACAGCTGCAGTGTGGTTGGAGCACAGGGCTTCCTGGTTTTAAAAGTCCAAGGCCTAGGCCTAACAGTAACCCTAGGAAGGTAAATCAGCCGGGTATTAGGGTTCTTCCTAAGGAAAAAGCTGTGAAAGCAGCCATGTTGTGGCACTTCTTCGCTCCCTTTGGGATGCCTTTGGCAGATGCAGTAAGCCTGGAACTCAGGGCTTCCTGGTTAAAAAAATCCTAGCCCTAGGCTGAGCCCTAACCCTAACCCTAGGCAGATAAATCAGCCTAGGTATAGGGATGGTGCCAAGGAAAAAGCTGTGAAAGCTGCCATGTTGTTGCACTTTTGTACTCCCCTTGGGATGCCTTTCACAGCTGCCGTGTGCCTGGAGCTCAGGGCTTCCTGGTTTAAAAAACCATGTCCCTAGCTGAGAATGGAGGCAGGTAATACAGCCTAGGCTTAGCAATGGTGCCAATGAAAACGTGTGGAGGCAGCCATTTTCTGGCACTTTTGTGCTCCCCTTGGGATGCCTTTCGCAGCTGCCGTGTGCCTGGAGCTCAGAGCTTGCTGGATTAAAAAGCTCTACACCTAGGCGTAACCCTAACCCTAACCGTAACACTGGTCATTTAAATCAGCCGGGGTTTAGGAATTATCCCAAGGGAAAAGCTGTGGAGACAGCCATGTTGTGTCACTTTTGCGCTCCCCTTGGGATGCCTTTCACAGCTGCAGTGTGCCTGGAGCACAGGGCTTCCTGGTTTTAAAAGTCCTAGGCCTAAGCCTAACAGTAACCCTAGGAAGGTAAATCAGCCAGGTATTAGGGTTCCTCCTAAGGAAAAAGCTGTGAAAGCAGCCATGTTGTGGCACTTCTGCGCTCCCTTTGGGATGCCTTTGGCAGATGCAGTAAGCCTGGAACTCAGGGCTTCCTGGTTAAAAAAATCCTTGCCCTTGGCTGAGCCCTAACCCTAACCCTAGGCAGATAAATCAGCCTAGGTATAGGGATGGTGCCAAGGAAAAAGCTGTGAAAGCTGCCATGTTGTTGCACTTTTGTACTCCCCTTGGGATGCCTTTCACAGCTGCAAGTGCCTGGAGCTCAGGGCTTCCTGGTTTAAAAAACCATGTCCCTAGCTGAGACAGGAGGCTGGTGATTCAGCCTAGGCTTAGCAATGGTGCCAATGAAAACGTGTGGAGGCAGCCATTTTCTGGCACTTTTGTGCTCCCCTTGGGATGCCTTTCGCAGCTGCCGTGTGCCTGGAGCTCAGAGCTTGCTGGTTTAAAAAGCTCTACACCTAGGCGTAACCCTAACCCTAACCGTAACACTGGTCATTGAAATCAGCTTGGGTTTAGGAATTATCCCAAGGGAAAAGCTGTGGAGACAGCCATGTTGTGGCACTTTTGCGCTCCCCTTGGGATGCCTTTCACAGCTGCAGTGTGCTTGGAGCACAGGGCTTCCTGGTTTTAAAAGTCCTAGGCCTAGGCCTAACAGTAACCCTAGGAAGGTAAATCAGCCGGGTATTAGGGTTCTTCCTAAGGAAAAAGCTGTGAAAGCAGCCATGTTGTGGCACTTCTTCGCTCCCTTTGGGATGCCTTTGGCAGATGCAGTAAGCCTGGAACTCAGGGCTTCCTGGTTAAAAAAATCCTTGCCCTTGGCTGAGCCCTAACCCTAACCCTAGGCAGATAAATCAGCCTAGGTATAGGGATGGTGCCAAGGAAAAAGCTGTGAAAGCTGCCATGTTGTTGCACTTTTGTACTCCCCTTGGGATGCCTTAAACAGCTGCCGTGTGCCTGGAGCTCAGGGCTTCCTGGTTTAAAAAACCATGTCCCTAGCTGAGACTGGAGGCAGGTGATTCAGCCTAGGGTTAGCAAGGCTACCAATGAAAACGTGTGGAGGCAGCCATTTTCTGGCACTTTTGTGCTCCCCTTGGGATGCCTTTCGCAGCTGCCGTGTGCCTGGAGCTCAGAGCTTGCTGGTTTAAAAAGCTCTACACCTAGGCGTAACCCTAACCCTAACCGTAACACTGGTCATTTAAATCAGCCTGGGTTTAGGAATTATCCCAAGGGAAAAGCTGTGGAGACAGCCATGTTGTGGCACTTTTGCGCTCCCCTTGGGATGCCTTTCACAGCTGCAGTGTGCTTGGAGCACAGGGCTTCCTGGTGTAAAAAACCACAACTTTAGCCCAAACTGGAGGCTTCTAAATCAGCCTTCGTTTCGGGAGGTCCTCAAAGAAAAAGCTGTGGAGGCAGGCATGTTGAGGCACTTCTGCGCTCTTCTTGGGTAGTCCTTCGCAGCTGCTGTGTTCTTGGAACTCAGGGCTTTCTGGTTAAAAGAACACTAACCCTAGGCCTAACTCAAACCTTAAGCCTAGGAAGGAAAATCAGCCTATGATTCGGGATGGTCTCATGGAAATAGCAGTGGAGGCAGCCAAGTTGTGTCACTTTTGCGCTCCCCTTGGGATGCCTTTAACAGCTGCAGTGTGCCTGGAGCCCAGGGCTTCCTGGTTTTAAAAGTCCTAGGCCTAGGCCTAACAGTAACCCTAGGAAGGTAAATCAGCCGGGTATTAGGGTTCTTCCTAAGGAAAAAGCTGTGAAAGCAGCCATGTTGTGGCACTTCTTCGCTCCCTTTGGGATGCCTTTGGCAGATGCAGTAAGCCTGGAACTCAGGGCTTCCTGGTTAAAAAAATCCTTGCCCTTGGCTGAGCCCTAACCCTAACCCTAGGCAGATAAATCAGCCTAGGTATAGGGATGGTGCCAAGGAAAAAGCTGTGAAAGCTGCCATGTTGTTGCACTTTTGTACTCCCCTTGGGATGCCTTAAACAGCTGCCGTGTGCCTGGAGCTCAGGGCTTCCTGGTTTAAAAAACCATGTCCCTAGGTGAGACTGGAGGCAGGTGATTCAGCCTAGGCTTAGCAATGGTACCAATGAAAACGTGTGGAGGCAGCCATTTTCTGGCACTTTTGTGCTCCCCTTGGGATGCCTTTCGCAGCTGCCGTGTGCCTGGAGCTCAGAGCTTGCTGGTTTAAAAAGCTCTACACCTAGGCGTAACCCTAACCCTAACCGTAACACTGGTCATTTAAATCAGCCTGGGTTTAGGAATTATCCCAAGGGAAAAGCTGTGGAGACAGCCATGTTGTGGCACATTTGCGCTCCCCTTGGGATGCCTTTCACAGCTGCAGTGAGCTTAGAGCACAGGGCTTCCTGGTTTTAAAAGTCCTAGGCCTAGGCCTAACAGTAACCCTAGGAAGGTAAATCAGCCGGGTATTAGGGTTCTTCCTAAGGAAAAAGCTGTGAAAGCAGCCATGTTGTGGCACTTCTTCGCTCCCTTTGGGATGCCTTTGGCAGATGCAGTAAGCCTGGAACTCAGGGCTTCCTGGTTAAAAAAATCCTTGACCTTGGCTGAGCCCTAACCCTAACCCTAGGCAGATAAATCAGCCTAGGTATAGGGATGGTGCCAAGGAAAAAGCTGTGAAAGCTGCCATGTTGTTGCACTTTTGTACTCCCCTTGGGATGCCTTAAACAGCTGCCGTGTGCCTGGAGCTCAGGGCTTCCTGGTTTAAAAAACCATGTCCCTAGCTGAGACTGGAGGCAGGTGATTCAGCCTAGGCTTAGCAATGGTACCAATGAAAACGTGTGGAGGCAGCCATTTTCTGGCACTTTTGTGCTCCCCTTGGGATGCCTTTCGCAGCTGCCGTGTGCCTGGAGCTCAGAGCTTGCTGGTTTAAAAAGCTCTACACCTAGGCGTAACCCTAACCCTAACCGTAACACTGGTCATTTAAATCAGCCTGGGTTTAGGAATTATCCCAAGGGAAAAGCTGTGGAGACAGCCATGTTGTGGCACTTTTGCGCTCCCCTTGGGATGCCTTTCACAGCTGCAGTGTGCTTGGAGCACAGGGCTTCCTGGTGTAAAAAACCACAACTTTAGCCCAAACTGGAGGCTTCTAAATCAGCCTTCGTTTCGGGACGTCCCCAAGGAAAAAGCTGTGGAGGCAGGCATGTTGAGGCACTTCTGCGCTCTTCTTGGGTAGTCCTTCGCAGCTGCTGTGTTCTTGGAACTCAGGGCTTTCTGGTTAAAAGAACACTAACCCTAGGCCTAACTCAAACCTTAAGCCTAGGAAGGAAAATCAGCCTATGATTCGGGATGGTCTCATGGAAATAGCAGTGGAGGCAGCCAAGTTGTGTCACTTTTGCGCTCCCCTTGGGATGCCTTTAACAGCTGCAGTGTGCCTGGAGCACAGGGCTTCCTGGTTTTAAAAGTCCTAGGCCTAAGCCTAACAGTAACCCTAGGAAGGTAAATCAGCCGGGTATTAGGGTTCTTCCTAAGGAAAAAGCTGTGAAAGCAGCCATGTTGTGGCACTTCTGCGCTCCCTTTGGGATGACTTTGGCAGATGCAGTAAGCCTGGAACTCAGGGCTTCCTGGTTAAAAAAATCCTAGCCCTAGGCTGAGCCCTAACCCTAACCCTAGGCAGATAAATCAGCCTAGGTATAGGGATGGTGCCAAGGAAAAAGCTGTGAAAGCTGCCATGTTGTTGCACTTTTGTACTCCCCTTGGGATGCCTTTCACAGCTGCCGTGTGCCTGGAGCTCAGGGCTTCCTGGTTTAAAAAACCATGTCCCTAGCTGAGAATGGAGGCAGGTAATTCAGCCTAGGCTTAGCAATGGTGCCAATGAAAACGTGTGGAGGCAGCCATTTTCTGGCACTTTTGTGCTCCCCTTGGGATGCCTTTCGCAGCTGCCGTGTGCCTGGAGCTCAGAGCTTGCTGGTTTAAAAAGCTCTACACCTAGGCGTAACCCTAACCCTAACCGTAACACTGGTCATTTAAATCAGCCTGGGTTTAGGAATTATCCCAAGGGAAAAGCAGTGGAGGCAGCCAAGTTGTGTCACTTTTGCGCTCCCCTTGGGATGCCTTTAACAGCTGCAGTGTGCCTGGAGCACAGGGCTTCCTGGTTTTAAAAGTCCTAGGCCTAAGCCTAACAGTAACCCTAGGAAGGTAAATCAGCCGGGTATTAGGGTTCTTCCTAAGGAAAAAGCTGTGAAAGCAGCCATGTTGTGGCACTTCTGCGCTCCCTTTGGGATGCCTTTGGCAGATGCAGTAAGCCTGGAACTCAGGGCTTCCTGGTTAAAAAAATCCTTGCCCTTGGCTGAGCCCTAACCCTAACCCTAGGCAGATAAATCAGCCTAGGTATAGGGACGGTGCCAAGGAAAAAGCTGTGAAAGCTGCCATGTTGTTGCACTTTTGTACTCCCCTTGGGATGCCTTTCACAGCTGCCGTGTGCCTGGAGCTCAGGGCTTCCTGGTTTAAAAAACCATGTCCCTAGCTGAGACTGGAGGCAGGTGATTCAGCCTAGGCTTAGCAATGGTGCCAATGAAAACGTGTGGAGGCAGCCATTTTCTGGCACTTTGTGCTCCCCTTGGGATGTCTTTCGCAGCTGCCGTGTGCCTGGAGCTCAGAGCTTGCTGGATTAAAAAGCTCTACACCTAGGCGTAACCCTAACCCTAACCGTAACACTGGTCATTTAAATCAGCCTGGGTTTAGGAATTATCCCAAGGGAAAAGCTGTGGAGACAGCCATGTTGTGGCACTTTTGTGCTCCCCTTGGGATGCCTTTCACAGCTGCAGTGTGCTTAGAGCACAGGGCTTCCTGGAGTAAAAAACCACAACTTTAGCCCAAACTGGAGGCTTCTAAATCAGCCTTCGTTTCGGGAGGTCCTCAAAGAAAAAGCTGTGGAGGCAGGCATGTTGAGGCACTTCTGCGCTCTTCTTGGGTAGTCCTTCGCAACTGCTGTGTTCTTGGAACTCAGGGCTTTCTGGTTAAAAGAACACTAACCCTAGGCTTAACTCAAACCTTAAGCCTAGGAAGGAAAATCAGCCTATGATTCGGGATGGTCTCATGGAAATAGCAGTGGAGCCAGCCAAGTTGTGTCACTTTTGCGCTCCCCTTGGGATGCCTTTCACAGCTGCAGTGTGCCTGGAGCACAGGGCTTCCTGGTTTTAAAAGTCCTAGGCCTAAGCCTAACAGTAACCCTAGGAAGGTAAATCAGCCGGGTATTAGGGTTCTTCCTAAGGAAAAAGCTGTGAAAGCAGCCATGTTGTGGCACTTCTGCACTCCCTTTGGGATGCCTTTGGCAGATGCAGTAAGCCTGGAACTCAGGGCTTCCTGGTTAAAAAAATCCTTGCCCTTGGCTGATCCCTAACCCTAACCCTAGGCAGATAAATCAGCCTAGGTATAGGGATGGTGCCAAGGAAAAAGCTGTGAAAGCTGCCATGTTGTTGCACTTTTGTACTCCCCTTGGGATGCCTTAAACAGCTGCCAAGTGCCTGGAGCTCAGGGCTTCCTGGTTTAAAAAACCATGTCCCTAGCTGAGACTGGAGGCCGGTAATTCAGCCTAGGCTTAGCAATGGTGCCAATGAAAACGTGTGGAGGCAGCCATTTTCTGGCACTTTTGTGCACCCCTTGGGATGCCTTTCGCAGCTGCCGTGTGCCTGGAGCTCAGAGCTTGCTGGTTTAAAAAGCTCTACACCTAGGCGTAACCCTAACCCTAACCGTAACACTGGTCATTTAAATCAGCCTGGGTTTAGGAATTATCCCAAGGGAAAAGCAGTGGAGGCAGCCAAGTTGTGTCACTTTTGCGCTCCCCTTGGGATGCCTTTAACAGCTGCAGTGTGCCTGGAGCACAGGGCTTCCTGGTTTTAAAAGTCCTAGGCCTAAGCCTAACAGTAACCCTAGGAAGGTAAATCAGCCGGGTATTAGGGTTCTTCCTAAGGAAAAAGCTGTGAAAGCAGCCATGTTGTGGCACTTCTGCGCTCCCTTTGGGATGCCTTTGGCAGATGCAGTAAGCCTGGAACTCAGGGCTTCCTGGTTAAAAAAATCCTTGCCCTTGGCTGAGCCCTAACCCTAACCCTAGGCAGATAAATCAGCCTAGGTATAGGGATGGTGCCAAGGAAAAAGCTGTGAAAGCTGCCATGTTGTTGCACTTTTGTACTCCCCTTGGGATGCCTTTCACAGCTGCCGTGTGCCTGGAGCTCAGGGCTTCCTGGTTTAAAAAACCATGTCCCTAGGTGAGACAGGAGGCAGGTAATTCAGCCTAGGCTTAGCAATGGTGCCAATGAAAACGTGTGGAGGCAGCCATTTTCTGGCACTTTTGTGCTCCCCTTGGGATGCCTTTCGCAGCTGCCGTGTGCCTGGAGCTCAGAGCTTGCTGGATTAAAAAGCTCTACACCTAGGCGTAACCCTAACCCTAACCGTAACACTGGTCATTTAAATCAGCCTGGGTTTAGGAATTATCCCAAGGGAAAAGCTGTGGAGACAGCCATGTTGTGGCACTTTTGTGCTCCCCTTGGGATGCCTTTCACAGCTGCAGTGTGCTTAGAGCACAGGGCTTCCTGGTGTAAAAAACCACAACTTTAGCCCAAACTGGAGGCTTCTAAATCAGCCTTCGTTTCGGGACGTCCTCAAAGAAAAAGCTGTGGAGGCAGGCATGTTGAGGCACTTCTGCGCTCTTCTTGGGTAGTCCTTCGCAGCTGCTGTGTTCTTGGAACTCAGGGCTTTCTGGTTAAAAGAACACTAACCCTAGGCCTAACTCAAACCTTAAGCCTAGGAAGGAAAATCAGCCTATGATTCGGGATGGTCTCATGGAAATAGCAGTGGAGGCAGCCAAGTTGTGTCACTTTTGCGCTCCCCTTGGGATGCCTTTCACAGCTGCAGTGTGCCTGGAGCACAGGGCTTCCTGGTTTTAAAAGTCCTAGGCCTAAGCCTAACAGTAACCCTAGGAAGGTAAATCAGCCGGGTATTAGGGTTCTTCCTAAGGAAAAAGCTGTGAAAGCAGCCATGTTGTGGCAGTTCTGCGCTCCCTTTGGGATGCCTTTGGCAGATGCAGTAAGCCTGGAACTCAGGGCTTCCTGGTTAAAAAAATCCTTGCCCTTGGCTGAGCCCTAACCCTAACCCTAGGCAGATAAATCAGCCTAGGTATAGGGATGGTGCCAAGGAAAAAGCTGTGAAAGCTGCCATGTTGTTGCACATTTGTACTCCCCTTGGGATGCCTTAAACAGCTGCCGTGTGCCTGGAGCTCAGGGCTTCCTGGTTTAAAAAACCATGTCCCTAGCTGAGACTGGAGGCCGGTAATTCAGCCTAGGCTTAGCAATGGTGCCAATGAAAACGTGTGGAGGCAGCCATTTTCTGGCACTTTTGTGCTCCCCTTGGGATGCCTTTCGCAGCTGCCGTGTGCCTGGAGCTCAGAGCTTGCTGGTTTAAAAAGCTCTACACCTAGGCGTAACCCTAACCCTAACCGTAACACTGGTCATTTAAATCAGCCTGGGTTTAGGAATTATCCCAAGGGAAAAGCTGTGGAGACAGCCATGTTGTGGCACTTTTGCGCTCCCCTTGGGATGCCTTTCGCAGCTGCCGTGTGCCTGGAGCTCAGAGCTTGCTGGTTTAAAAAGCTCTACACCTAGGCGTAACCCTAACCCTAACCGTAACACTGGTCATTTAAATCAGCCTGGGTTTAGGAATTATCCCAAGGGAAAAGCTGTGGAGACAGCCATGTTGTGGCACTTTTGCGCTCCCCTTGGGATGCCTTTCACAGCTGCAGTGTGCTTGGAGCACAGGGCTTCCTGGTTTTAAAAGTCCTAGGCCTAGGCCTAACAGTAACCCTAGGAAGGTAAATCAGCCGGGTATTAGGGTTCTTCCTAAGGAAAAAGCTGTGAAAGCAGCCATGTTGTGGCACTTCTGCGCTCCCTTTGGGATGCCTTTGGCAGATGCAGTAAGCCTGGAACTCAGGGCTTCCTGGTTAAAAATATCCTAGCCCTAGGCTGAGCCCTAACCCTAACCCTAGGCAGATAAATCAGCCTAGGTATAGGGATGGTGCCAAGGAAAAAGCTGTGAAAGCTGCCATGTTGTTGCACTTTTGTACTCCCCTTGGGATGCCTTTCACAGCTGCCAAGTGCCTGGAGCTCAGGGCTTCCTGGTTTGAAAAACCATGTCCCTAGCTGAGAATGGAGGCAGGTAATACAGCCTAGGCTTAGCAATGGTACCAATGAAAACGTGTGGAGGCAGCCATTTTATGGCACTTTTGTGCTCCCCTTGGGATGCCTTTCGCAGCTGCCGTGTGCCTGGAGCTCAGAGCTTGCTGGATTAAAAAGCTCTACACCTAGGCGTAACCCTAACCCTAACCGTAACACTGGTCATTTAAATCAGCCTGGGTTTAGGAATTATCCCAAGGGAAAAGCAGTGGAGGCAGCCAAGTTGTGTCACTTTTGCGCTCCCCTTGGGATGCCTTTCACAGCTGCAGTGTGCCTGGAGCACAGGGCTTCCTGGTTTTAAAAGTCCTAGGCCTAAGCCTAACAGTAACCCTAGGAAGGTAAATCAGCCGGGTATTAGGGTTCTTCCTAAGGAAAAAGCTGTGAAAGCAGCCATGTTGTGGCACTTCTGCGCTCCCTTTGGGATGCCTTTGGCAGATGCAGTAAGCCTGGAACTCAGGGCTTCCTGGTTAAAAAAATCCTTGCCCTTGGCTGAGCCCTAACCCTAACCCTAGGCAGATAAATCAGCCTAGGTATAGGGATGGTGCCAAGGAAAAAGCTGTGAAAGCTGCCATGTTGTTGCACTTTTGTACTCCCCTTGGGATGCCTTTCACAGCTGCAAGTGCCTGGAGCTCAGGGCTTCCTGGTTTCAAAAACCATGTCCCTAGCTGAGACAGGAGGCAGGTGATTCAGCCTAGGCTTAGCAATGGTGCCAATGAAAACGTGTGGAGGCAGCCATTTTCTGGCACTTTTGTGCTCCCCTTGGGATGCCTTTCGCAGCTGCCGTGTGCCTGGAGCTCAGAGCTTGCTGGTTTAAAAAGCTCTACACCTAGGCGTAACCCTAACCCTAACCGTAACACTGGTCATTTAAATCAGCCTGGGTTTAGGAATTATCCCAAGGGAAAAGCTGTGGAGACAGCCATGTTGTGGCACTTTTGCGCTCCCCTTGGGATGCCTTTCACAGCTGCAGTGAGCTTGGAGAACAGGGCTTCCTGGTGTAAAAAACCACAACTTTAGCCCAAACTGGAGGCTTCTAAATCAGCCTTCGTTTCGGGACGTCCCCAAGGAAAAAGCTGTGGAGGCAGGCATGTTGAGGCACTTCTGCGCTCTTCTTGGGTAGTCCTTCGCAGCTCCTCTGTTCTTGGAACTCAGGGCTTTCTGGTTAAAAGAACACTAACCCTAGGCCTAACTCAAACCTTAAGCCTAGGAAGGAAAATCAGCCTATGATTCGGGATGGTCTCATGGAAATAGCAGTGGAGGCAGCCAAGTTGTGTCACTTTTGCGCTCCCCTTGGGATGCCTTTAACAGCTGCAGTGTGCCTGGAGCACAGGGCTTCCTGGTTTTAAAAGTCCTAGGCCTAGGCCTAACAGTAACCCTAGGAAGGTAAATCAGCCGGGTATTAGGGTTCTTCCTAAGGAAAAAGCTGTGAAAGCAGCCATGTTGTGGCACTTCTGCACTCCCTTTGGGATGCCTTTGGCAGATGCAGTAAGCCTGGAACTCAGGGCTTCCTGCTTAAAAAAATCCTTGCCCTTGGCTGAGCCCTAACCCTAACCCTAGGCAGATAAATCAGCCTAGGTATAGGGATGGTGCCAAGGAAAAAGCTGTGAAAGCTGCCATGTTGTTGCACTTTTGTACTCCCCTTGGGATGCCTTAAACAGCTGCCGTGTGCCTGGAGCTCAGGGCTTCCTGGTTTAAAAAACCATGTCCCTAGCTGAGACTGGAGGCAGGTGATTCAGCCTAGGCTTAGCAATGGTGCCAATGAAAACGTGTGGAGGCAGCCATTTTCTGGCACTTTTGTGCTCCCCTTGGGATGCCTTTCGCAGCTGCCGTGTGCCTGGAGCTCAGAGCTTGCTGGTTTAAAAAGCTCTACACCTAGGCATAACCCTAACCCTAACCGTAACACTGGTCATTTAAATCAGCCTGGGTTTAGGAATTATCCCAAGGGAAAAGCAGTGGAGGCAGCCAAGTTGTGTCACTTTTGCGCTCCCCTTGGGATGCCTTTAACAGCTGCAGTGTGCCTGGAGCACAGGGCTTCCTGGTTTTAAAAGTCCTAGGCCTAAGCCTAACAGTAACCCTAGGAAGGTAAATCAGCCGGGTATTAGGGTTCTTCCTAAGGAAAAAGCTGTGAAAGCAGCCATGTTGTGGCACTTCTGCGCTCCCTTTGGGATGCCTTTGGCAGATGCAGTAAGCCTGGAACTCAGGGCTTCCTGGTTAAAAAAATCCTTGCCCTTGGCTGAGCCCTAACCCTAACCCTAGGCAGATAAATCAGCCTAGGTATAGGGATGGTGCCAAGGAAAAAGCTGTGAAAGCTGCCATGTTGTTGCACTTTTGTACTCCCCTTGGGATGCCTTTCACAGCTGCCGTGTGCCTGGAGCTCAGGGCTTCCTGGTTTAAAAAACCATGTCCCTAGCTGAGACTGGAGGCAGGTGATTCAGCCTAGGCTTAGCAATGGTGCCAATGAAAACGTGTGGAGGCAGCCATTTTCTGGCACTTTGTGCTCCCCTTGGGATGTCTTTCGCAGCTGCCGTGTGCCTGGAGCTCAGAGCTTGCTGGATTAAAAAGCTCTACACCTAGGCGTAACCCTAACCCTAACCGTAACACTGGTCATTTAAATCAGCCTGGGTTTAGGAATTATCCCAAGGGAAAAGCTGTGGAGACAGCCATGTTGTGGCACTTTTGTGCTCCCCTTGGTATGCCTTTCACAGCTGCAGTGTGCTTAGAGCACAGGGCTTCCTGGAGTAAAAAACCACAACTTTAGCCCAAACTGGAGGCTTCTAAATCAGCCTTCGTTTCGGGAGGTCCTCAAAGAAAAAGCTGTGGAGGCAGGCATGTTGAGGCACTTCTGCGCTCTTCTTGGGTAGTCCTTCGCAGCTGCTGTGTTCTTGGAACTCAGGGCTTTCTGGTTAAAAGAACACTAACCCTAGGCCTAACTCAAACCTTAAGCCTAGGAAGGAAAATCAGCCTATGATTCGGGATGGTCTCATGGAAATAGCAGTGGAGGCAGCCAAGTTGTGTCACTTTTGCGCTCCCCTTGGGATGCCTTTAACAGCTGCAGTGTGCCTGGAGCACAGGGCTTCCTGGTTTTAAAAGTCCTAGGCCTAGGCCTAACAGTAACCCTAGGAAGGTAAATCAGCCGGGTATTAGGGTTCTTCCTAAGGAAAAAGCTGTGAAAGCAGCCATGTTGTGGCACTTCTGCACTCCCTTTGGGATGCCTTTGGCAGATGCAGTAAGCCTGGAACTCAGGGCTTCCTGGTTAAAAAAATCCTTGCCCTTGGCTGTTCCCTAACGCTAACCCTAGGCAGATAAATCAGCCTAGTTATAGGGATGGTGCCAAGGAAAAAGCTGTGAAAGCTGCCATGTTGTTGCACTTTTGTACTCCCCTTGGGATGCCTTAAACAGCTGCCGTGTGCCTGGAGCTCAGGGCTTCCTGGTTTAAAAAACCATGTCCCTAGCTGAGACTGGAGGCAGGTGATTCAGCCTAGGCTTAGCAATGGTGCCAATGAAAATGTGTGGAGGCAGCCATTTTCTGGCACTTTTGTGCTCCCCTTGGGATGCCTTTCGCAGCTGCCGTGTGCCTGGAGCTCAGAGCTTGCTGGTTTAAAAAGCTCTACACCTAGGCGTAACCCTAACCCTAACCGTAACACTGGTCATTTAAATCAGCCTGGGTTTAGGAATTATCCCAAGGGAAAAGCTGTGGAGACAGCCATGTTGTGGCACTTTTGCGCTCCCCTTGGGATGCCTTTCACAGCTGCAGTGTGCTTGGAGCACAGGGCTTCCTGGTTTTAAAAGCCCTAGGCCTAGGCCTAACAGTAACCCTAGGAAGGTAAATCAGCCGGGTATTAGGGTTCTTCCTAAGGAAAAAGCTGTGAAAGCAGCCATGTTGTGGCACTTCTTCGCTCCCTTTGGGATGCCTTTGGCAGATGCAGTAAGCCTGGAACTCAGGGCTTCCTGCTTAAAAAAATCCTTGCCCTTGGCTGAGCCCTAACCCTAACCCTAGGCAGATAAATCAGCCTAGGTATCGGGATGGTGCCAAGGAAAAAGCTGTGAAAGCTGCCATGTTGTTGCACTTTTGTACTCCCCTTGGGATGCCTTTCACAGCTGCCAAGTGCCTGGAGCTCAGGGCTTCCTGGTTTAAAAAACCATGTCCCTAGCTGAGACTGGAGGCAGGTAATTCAGCCTAGGCTTAGCAATGGTGCCAATGAAAACGTGTGGAGGCAGCCATTTTCTGGCACTTTTGTGCTCCCCTTGGGATGCCTTTCGCAGCTGCCGTGTGCCTGGAGCTCAGAGCTTGCTGGTTTAAAAAGCTCTACACCTAGGCGTAACCCTAACCCTAACCGTAACACTGGTCATTTAAATCAGCCTGGGTTTAGGAATTATCCCAAGGGAAAAGCTGTGGAGACAGCCATGTTGTGGCACTTTTGCGCTCCCCTTGGGATGCCTTTAACAGCTGCAGTGTGCCTGGAGCAGAGGGCTTCCTGGTTTTAAAAGTCCTAGGCCTAAGCCTAACAGTAACCCTAGGAAGGTAAATCAGCCAGGTATTAGGGTTCTTCCTAAGGAAAAAGCTGTGAAAGCAGCCATGTTGTGGCACTTCTGCGCTCCCTTTGTGATGCCTTTGGCAGATGCAGTAAGCCTGGAACTCAGGGCTTCCTGGTTAAAAAAATCCTTGCCCTTGGCTGAGCCCTAACCCTAACCCTAGGCAGATAAATCAGCCTAGGTATAGGGATGGTGCCAAGGAAAAAGCTGTGAAAGCTGCCATGTTGTTGCACTTTTGTACTCCCCTTGGGATGCCTTTCACAGCTGCCGTGTGCCTGGAGCTCAGGGCTTCCTGGTTTAAAAAACCATGTCCCTAGCTGAGACAGGAGGCCGGTAATTCAGCCTAGGCTTAGCAATGGTGCCAATGAAAACGTGTGGAGGCAGCCATTTTCTGGCACTTTTGTGCTCCCCTTGGGATGCCTTTCGCAGCTGCCGTGTGCCTGGAGCTCAGAGCTTGCTGGTTTAAAAAGCTCTACACCTAGGCGTAACCCTAACCCTAACCGTAACACTGGTCATTTAAATCAGCCTGGGTTTAGGAATTATCCCAAGGGAAAAGCTGTGGAGACAGCCATGTTGTGGCACTTTTGCGCTCCCCTTGGGATGCCTTTCACAGCTGCAGTGTGCTTAGAGCACAGGGCTTCCTGGTGTAAAAAACCACAACTTTAGCCCAAACTGGAGGCTTCTAAATCAGCCTTCGTTTCGGGACGTCCTCAAAGAAAAAGCTGTGGAGGCAGGCATGTTGAGGCACTTCTGCGCTCTTCTTGGGTAGTCCTTCGCAGCTGCTGTGTTCTTGGAACTCAGGGCTTTCTGGTTAAAAGAACACTAACCCTAGGCCTAACTCAAACCTTAAGCCTAGGAAGGAAAATCAGCCTATGATTCGGGATGGTCTCATGGAAATAGCAGTGGAGGCAGCCAAGTTGTGTCACTTTTGCGCTCCCCTTGGGATGCCTTTAACAGCTGCAGTGTGCCTGGAGCACAGGGCTTCCTGGTTTTAAAAGTCCTAGGCCTAGGCCTAACAGTAACCCTAGGAAGGTAAATCAGCCGGGTATTAGGGTTCTTCCTAAGGAAAAAGCTGTGAAAGCAGCCATGTTGTGGCACTTCTGCACTCCCTTTGGGATGCCTTTGGCAGATGCAGTAAGCCTGGAACTCAGGGCTTCCTGGTTAAAAAAATCCTTGCCCTTGGCTGAGCCCTAACCCTAACCCTAGGCAGATAAATCAGCCTAGGTATAGGGATGGTGCCAAGGAAAAAGCTGTGAAAGCTGCCATGTTGTTGCACTTTTGTACTCCCCTTGGGATGCCTTTCACAGCTGCCGTGTGCCTGGAGCTCAGGGCTTCCTGGTTTAAAAAACCATGTCCCTAGCTGAGACTGGAGGCAGGTGATTCAGCCTAGGCTTAGCAATGGTGCCAATGAAAACGTGTGGAGGCAGCCATTTTCTGGCACTTTTGTGCTCCCCTTGGGATGCCTTTCGCAGCTGCCGTGTGCCTGGAGCTCAGAGCTTGCTGGTTTAAAAAGCTCTACACCTAGGCATAACCCTAACCCTAACCGTAACACTGGTCATTTAAATCAGCCTGGGTTTAGGAATTATCCCAAGGGAAAAGCTGTGGAGACAGCCATGTTGTGGCACTTTTGCGCTCCCCTTGGGATGCCTTTCGCAGCTACCGTGTGCCTGGAGCTCAGAGCTTGCTGGTTTAAAAAGCTGTACACCTAGGCGTAACCCTAACCCTAACCGTAACACTGGTCATTTAAATCAGCCTAGGTTTAGGAATTATCCCAAGGGAAAAGCTGTGGAGACAGCCATGTTGTGGCACTTTTGCGCTCCCCTTGGGATGCCTTTCACAGCTGCAGTGTGCTTGGAGCACAGGGCTTCCTGGTGTAAAAAACCACAACTTTAGCCCAAACTGGAGGCTTCTAAATCAGCCTTCGTTTCGGGACGTCCCCAAGGAAAAAGCTGTGGAGGCAGGCATGTTGAGGCACTTCTGCGCTCTTCTTGGGTAGTCCTTCGCAGCTGCTGTGTTCTTGGAACTCAGGGCTTTCTGGTTAAAAGAACACTAACCCTAGGCCTAACTCAAACCTTAAGCCTAGGAAGGAAAATCAGCCTATGATTCGGGATGGTCTCATGGAAATAGCAGTGGAGGCAGCCAAGTTGTGTCACTTTTGCGCTCCCCTTGGGATGCCTTTAACAGCTGCAGTGTGCCTGGAGCCCAGGGCTTCCTGGTTTTAAAAGTCCTAGGCCTAGGCCTAACAGTAACCCTAGGAAGGTAAATCAGCCGGGTATTAGGGTTCTTCCTAAGGAAAAAGCTGTGAAAGCAGCCATGTTGTGGCACTTCTTCGCTCCCTTTGGGATGCCTTTGGCAGATGCAGTAAGCCTGGAACTCAGGGCTTCCTGGTTAAAAAAATCCTTGCCCTTGGCTGAGCCCTAACCCTAACCCTAGGCAGATAAATCAGCCTAGGTATAGGGATGGTGCCAAGGAAAAAGCTGTGAAAGCTGCCATGTTGTTGCACTTTTGTACTCCCCTTGGGATGCCTTAAACAGCTGCCGTGTGCCTGGAGCTCAGGGCTTCCTGGTTTAAAAAACCATGTCCCTAGGTGAGACTGGAGGCAGGTGATTCAGCCTAGGCTTAGCAATGGTACCAATGAAAACGTGTGGAGGCAGCCATTTTCTGGCACTTTTGTGCTCCCCTTGGGATGCCTTTCGCAGCTGCCGTGTGCCTGGAGCTCAGAGCTTGCTGGTTTAAAAAGCTCTACACCTAGGCGTAACCCTAACCCTAACCGTAACACTGGTCATTTAAATCAGCCTGGGTTTAGGAATTATCCCAAGGGAAAAGCTGTGGAGACAGCCATGTTGTGGCACATTTGCGCTCCCCTTGGGATGCCTTTCACAGCTGCAGTGAGCTTAGAGCACAGGGCTTCCTGGTTTTAAAAGTCCTAGGCCTAGGCCTAACCGTAACCCTAGGAAGGTAAATCAGCCGGGTATTAGGGTTCTTCCTAAGGAAAAAGCTGTGAAAGCAGCCATGTTGTGGCACTTCTTCGCTCCCTTTGGGATGCCTTTGGCAGATGCAGTAAGCCTGGAACTCAGGGCTTCCTGGTTAAAAAAATCCTTGACCTTGGCTGAGCCCTAACCCTAACCCTAGGCAGATAAATCAGCCTAGGTATAGGGATGGTGCCAAGGAAAAAGCTGTGAAAGCTGCCATGTTGTTGCACTTTTGTACTCCCCTTGGGATGCCTTAAACAGCTGCCGTGTGCCTGGAGCTCAGGGCTTCCTGGTTTAAAAAACCATGTCCCTAGCTGAGACTGGAGGCAGGTGATTCAGCCTAGGGTTAGCAAGGCTACCAATGAAAACGTGTGGAGGCAGCCATTTTCTGGCACTTTTGTGCTCCCCTTGGGATGCCTTTCGCAGCTGCCGTGTGCCTGGAGCTCAGAGCTTGCTGGTTTAAAAAGCTCTACACCTAGGCGTAACCCTAACCCTAACCGTAACACTGGTCATTTAAATCAGCCTGGGTTTAGGAATTATCCCAAGGGAAAAGCTGTGGAGACAGCCATGTTGTGGCACTTTTGCGCTCCCCTTGGGATGCCTTTCACAGCTGCAGTGTGCTTGGAGCACAGGGCTTCCTGGTGTAAAAAACCACAACTTTAGCCCAAACTGGAGGCTTCTAAATCAGCCTTTGTTTCGGGACGTCCCCAAGGAAAAAGCTGTGGAGGCAGGCATGTTGAGGCACTTCTGCGCTCTTCTTGGGTAGTCCTTCGCAGCTGCTGTGTTCTTGGAACTCAGGGCTTTCTGGTTAAAAGAACACTAACCCTAGGCCTAACTCAAACCTTAAGCCTAGGAAGGAAAATCAGCCTATGATTCGGGATGGTCTCATGGAAATAGCAGTGGAGGCAGCCAAGTTGTGTCACTTTTGCGCTCCCCTTGGGATGCCTTTAACAGCTGCAGTGTGCCTGGAGCACAGGGCTTCCTGGTTTTAAAAGTCCTAGGCCTAAGCCTAACAGTAACCCTAGGAAGGTAAATCAGCCGGGTATTAGGGTTCTTCCTAAGGAAAAAGCTGTGAAAGCAGCCATGTTGTGGCACTTCTGCGCTCCCTTTGGGATGACTTTGGCAGATGCAGTAAGCCTGGAACTCAGGGCTTCCTGGTTAAAAAAATCCTAGCCCTAGGCTGAGCCCTAACCCTAACCCTAGGCAGATAAATCAGCCTAGGTATAGGGATGGTGCCAAGGAAAAAGCTGTGAAAGCTGCCATGTTGTTGCACTTTTGTACTCCCCTTGGGATGCCTTTCACAGCTGCCGTGTGCCTGGAGCTCAGGGCTTCCTGGTTTAAAAAACCATGTCCCTAGCTGAGAATGGAGGCAGGTAATTCAGCCTAGGCTTAGCAATGGTGCCAATGAAAACGTGTGGAGGCAGCCATTTTCTGGCACTTTTGTGCTCCCCTTGGGATGCCTTTCGCAGCTGCCGTGTGCCTGGAGCTCAGAGCTTGCTGGTTTAAAAAGCTCTACACCTAGGCGTAACCCTAACCCTAACCGTAACACTGGTCATTTAAATCAGCCTGGGTTTAGGAATTATCCCAAGGGAAAAGCAGTGGAGGCAGCCAAGTTGTGTCACTTTTGCGCTCCCCTTGGGATGCCTTTAACAGCTGCAGTGTGCCTGGAGCACAGGGCTTCCTGGTTTTAAAAGTCCTAGGCCTAAGCCTAACAGTAACCCTAGGAAGGTAAATCAGCCGGGTATTAGGGTTCTTCCTAAGGAAAAAGCTGTGAAAGCAGCCATGTTGTGGCACTTCTGCGCTCCCTTTGGGATGCCTTTGGCAGATGCAGTAAGCCTGGAACTCAGGGCTTCCTGGTTAAAAAAATCCTTGCCCTTGGCTGAGCCCTAACCCTAACCCTAGGCAGATAAATCAGCCTAGGTATTGGGACGGTGCCAAGGAAAAAGCTGTGAAAGCTGCCATGTTGTTGCACTTTTGTACTCCCCTTGGGATGCCTTTCACAGCTGCCGTGTGCCTGGAGCTCAGGGCTTCCTGGTTTAAAAAACCATGTCCCTAGCTGAGACTGGAGGCAGGTGATTCAGCCTAGGCTTAGCAATGGTGCCAATGAAAACGTGTGGAGGCAGCCATTTTCTGGCACTTTGTGCTCCCCTTGGGATGTCTTTCGCAGCTGCCGTGTGCCTGGAGCTCAGAGCTTGCTGGATTAAAAAGCTCTACACCTAGGCGTAACCCTAACCCTAACCGTAACACTGGTCATTTAAATCAGCCTGGGTTTAGGAATTATCCCAAGGGAAAAGCTGTGGAGACAGCCATGTTGTGGCACTTTTGTGCTCCCCTTGGTATGCCTTTCACAGCTGCAGTGTGCTTAGAGCACAGGGCTTCCTGGAGTAAAAAACCACAACTTTAGCCCAAACTGGAGGCTTCTAAATCAGCCTTCGTTTCGGGAGGTCCTCAAAGAAAAAGCTGTGGAGGCAGGCATGTTGAGGCACTTC
Source organism: Ammospiza nelsoni (assembly GCF_027579445.1). Taxonomy (NCBI): domain Eukaryota; kingdom Metazoa; phylum Chordata; class Aves; order Passeriformes; family Passerellidae; genus Ammospiza; species Ammospiza nelsoni. The sequence goes on from NW_026683187.1 coordinate 2,322,550, forward strand.
TGCGCTCTTCTTGGGTAGTCCTTCGCAACTGCTGTGTTCTTGGAACTCAGGGCTTTCTGGTTAAAAGAACACTAACCCTAGGCTTAACTCAAACCTTAAGCCTAGGAAGGAAAATCAGCCTATGATTCGGGATGGTCTCATGGAAATAGCAGTGGAGGCAGCCAAGTTGTGTCACTTTTGCGCTCCCCTTGGGATGCCTTTAACAGCTGCAGTGTGCCTGGAGCACAGGGCTTCCTGGTTTTAAAAGTCCTAGGCCTAAGCCTAACAGTAACCCTAGGAAGGTAAATCAGCCGGGTATTAGGGTTCTTCCTAAGGAAAAAGCTGTGAAAGCAGCCATGTTGTGGCACTTCTGCACTCCCTTTGGGATGCCTTTGGCAGATGCAGTAAGCCTGGAACTCAGGGCTTCCTGGTTAAAAAAATCCTTGCCCTTGGCTGATCCCTAACCCTAACCCTAGGCAGATAAATCAGCCTAGGTATAGGGATGGTGCCAAGGAAAAAGCTGTGAAAGCTGCCATGTTGTTGCACTTTTGTACTCCCCTTGGGATGCCTTAAACAGCTGCCAAGTGCCTGGAGCTCAGGGCTTCCTGGTTTAAAAAACCATGTCCCTAGCTGAGACTGGAGGCCGGTAATTCAGCCTAGGCTTAGCAATGGTGCCAATGAAAACGTGTGGAGGCAGCCATTTTCTGGCACTTTTGTGCACCCCTTGGGATGCCTTTCGCAGCTGCCGTGTGCCTGGAGCTCAGAGCTTGCTGGTTTAAAAAGCTCTACACCTAGGCGTAACCCTAACCCTAACCGTAACACTGGTCATTTAAATCAGCCTGGGTTTAGGAATTATCCCAAGGGAAAAGCAGTGGAGGCAGCCAAGTTGTGTCACTTTTGCGCTCCCCTTGGGATGCCTTTAACAGCTGCAGTGTGCCTGGAGCACAGGGCTTCCTGGTTTTAAAAGTCCTAGGCCTAAGCCTAACAGTAACCCTAGGAAGGTAAATCAGCCGGGTATTAGGGTTCTTCCTAAGGAAAAAGCTGTGAAAGCAGCCATGTTGTGGCACTTCTGCGCTCCCTTTGGGATGCCTTTGGCAGATGCAGTAAGCCTGGAACTCAGGGCTTCCTGGTTAAAAAAATCCTTGCCCTTGGCTGAGCCCTAACCCTAACCCTAGGCAGATAAATCAGCCTAGGTATAGGGATGGTGCCAAGGAAAAAGCTGTGAAAGCTGCCATGTTGTTGCACTTTTGTACTCCCCTTGGGATGCCTTTCACAGCTGCCGTGTGCCTGGAGCTCAGGGCTTCCTGGTTTAAAAAACCATGTCCCTAGGTGAGACAGGAGGCAGGTAATTCAGCCTAGGCTTAGCAATGGTGCCAATGAAAACGTGTGGAGGCAGCCATTTTCTGGCACTTTTGTGCTCCCCTTGGGATGCCTTTCGCAGCTGCCGTGTGCCTGGAGCTCAGAGCTTGCTGGATTAAAAAGCTCTACACCTAGGCGTAACCCTAACCCTAACCGTAACACTGGTCATTTAAATCAGCCTGGGTTTAGGAATTATCCCAAGGGAAAAGCTGTGGAGACAGCCATGTTGTGGCACTTTTGTGCTCCCCTTGGGATGCCTTTCACAGCTGCAGTGTGCTTAGAGCACAGGGCTTCCTGGTGTAAAAAACCACAACTTTAGCCCAAACTGGAGGCTTCTAAATCAGCCTTCGTTTCGGGACGTCCTCAAAGAAAAAGCTGTGGAGGCAGGCATGTTGAGGCACTTCTGCGCTCTTCTTGGGTAGTCCTTCGCAGCTGCTGTGTTCTTGGAACTCAGGGCTTTCTGGTTAAAAGAACACTAACCCTAGGCCTAACTCAAACCTTAAGCCTAGGAAGGAAAATCAGCCTATGATTCGGGATGGTCTCATGGAAATAGCAGTGGAGGCAGCCAAGTTGTGTCACTTTTGCGCTCCCCTTGGGATGCCTTTCACAGCTGCAGTGTGCCTGGAGCACAGGGCTTCCTGGTTTTAAAAGTCCTAGGCCTAAGCCTAACAGTAACCCTAGGAAGGTAAATCAGCCGGGTATTAGGGTTCTTCCTAAGGAAAAAGCTGTGAAAGCAGCCATGTTGTGGCAGTTCTGCGCTCCCTTTGGGATGCCTTTGGCAGATGCAGTAAGCCTGGAACTCAGGGCTTCCTGGTTAAAAAAATCCTTGCCCTTGGCTGAGCCCTAACCCTAACCCTAGGCAGATAAATCAGCCTAGGTATAGGGATGGTGCCAAGGAAAAAGCTGTGAAAGCTGCCATGTTGTTGCACATTTGTACTCCCCTTGGGATGCCTTAAACAGCTGCCGTGTGCCTGGAGCTCAGGGCTTCCTGGTTTAAAAAACCATGTCCCTAGCTGAGACTGGAGGCCGGTAATTCAGCCTAGGCTTAGCAATGGTGCCAATGAAAACGTGTGGAGGCAGCCATTTTCTGGCACTTTTGTGCTCCCCTTGGGATGCCTTTCGCAGCTGCCGTGTGCCTGGAGCTCAGAGCTTGCTGGTTTAAAAAGCTCTACACCTAGGCGTAACCCTAACCCTAACCGTAACACTGGTCATTTAAATCAGCCTGGGTTTAGGAATTATCCCAAGGGAAAAGCTGTGGAGACAGCCATGTTGTGGCACTTTTGCGCTCCCCTTGGGATGCCTTTCGCAGCTGCCGTGTGCCTGGAGCTCAGAGCTTGCTGGTTTAAAAAGCTCTACACCTAGGCGTAACCCTAACCCTAACCGTAACACTGGTCATTTAAATCAGCCTGGGTTTAGGAATTATCCCAAGGGAAAAGCTGTGGAGACAGCCATGTTGTGGCACTTTTGCGCTCCCCTTGGGATGCCTTTCACAGCTGCAGTGTGCTTGGAGCACAGGGCTTCCTGGTTTTAAAAGTCCTAGGCCTAGGCCTAACAGTAACCCTAGGAAGGTAAATCAGCCGGGTATTAGGGTTCTTCCTAAGGAAAAAGCTGTGAAAGCAGCCATGTTGTGGCACTTCTGCGCTCCCTTTGGGATGCCTTTGGCAGATGCAGTAAGCCTGGAACTCAGGGCTTCCTGGTTAAAAATATCCTAGCCCTAGGCTGAGCCCTAACCCTAACCCTAGGCAGATAAATCAGCCTAGGTATAGGGATGGTGCCAAGGAAAAAGCTGTGAAAGCTGCCATGTTGTTGCACTTTTGTACTCCCCTTGGGATGCCTTTCACAGCTGCCAAGTGCCTGGAGCTCAGGGCTTCCTGGTTTGAAAAACCATGTCCCTAGCTGAGAATGGAGGCAGGTAATACAGCCTAGGCTTAGCAATGGTACCAATGAAAACGTGTGGAGGCAGCCATTTTATGGCACTTTTGTGCTCCCCTTGGGATGCCTTTCGCAGCTGCCGTGTGCCTGGAGCTCAGAGCTTGCTGGATTAAAAAGCTCTACACCTAGGCGTAACCCTAACCCTAACCGTAACACTGGTCATTTAAATCAGCCTGGGTTTAGGAATTATCCCAAGGGAAAAGCAGTGGAGGCAGCCAAGTTGTGTCACTTTTGCGCTCCCCTTGGGATGCCTTTCACAGCTGCAGTGTGCCTGGAGCACAGGGCTTCCTGGTTTTAAAAGTCCTAGGCCTAAGCCTAACAGTAACCCTAGGAAGGTAAATCAGCCGGGTATTAGGGTTCTTCCTAAGGAAAAAGCTGTGAAAGCAGCCATGTTGTGGCACTTCTGCGCTCCCTTTGGGATGCCTTTGGCAGATGCAGTAAGCCTGGAACTCAGGGCTTCCTGGTTAAAAAAATCCTTGCCCTTGGCTGAGCCCTAACCCTAACCCTAGGCAGATAAATCAGCCTAAGTATAGGGATGGTGCCAAGGAAAAAGCTGTGAAAGCTGCCATGTTGTTGCACTTTTGTACTCCCCTTGGGATGCCTTTCACAGCTGCAAGTGCCTGGAGCTCAGGGCTTCCTGGTTTCAAAAACCATGTCCCTAGCTGAGACAGGAGGCAGGTGATTCAGCCTAGGCTTAGCAATGGTGCCAATGAAAACGTGTGGAGGCAGCCATTTTCTGGCACTTTTGTGCTCCCCTTGGGATGCCTTTCGCAGCTGCCGTGTGCCTGGAGCTCAGAGCTTGCTGGTTTAAAAAGCTCTACACCTAGGCGTAACCCTAACCCTAACCGTAACACTGGTCATTTAAATCAGCCTGGGTTTAGGAATTATCCCAAGGGAAAAGCTGTGGAGACAGCCATGTTGTGGCACTTTTGCGCTCCCCTTGGGATGCCTTTCACAGCTGCAGTGAGCTTGGAGAACAGGGCTTCCTGGTGTAAAAAACCACAACTTTAGCCCAAACTGGAGGCTTCTAAATCAGCCTTCGTTTCGGGACGTCCCCAAGGAAAAAGCTGTGGAGGCAGGCATGTTGAGGCACTTCTGCGCTCTTCTTGGGTAGTCCTTCGCAGCTCCTCTGTTCTTGGAACTCAGGGCTTTCTGGTTAAAAGAACACTAACCCTAGGCCTAACTCAAACCTTAAGCCTAGGAAGGAAAATCAGCCTATGATTCGGGATGGTCTCATGGAAATAGCAGTGGAGGCAGCCAAGTTGTGTCACTTTTGCGCTCCCCTTGGGATGCCTTTAACAGCTGCAGTGTGCCTGGAGCACAGGGCTTCCTGGTTTTAAAAGTCCTAGGCCTAGGCCTAACAGTAACCCTAGGAAGGTAAATCAGCCGGGTATTAGGGTTCTTCCTAAGGAAAAAGCTGTGAAAGCAGCCATGTTGTGGCACTTCTGCACTCCCTTTGGGATGCCTTTGGCAGATGCAGTAAGCCTGGAACTCAGGGCTTCCTGCTTAAAAAAATCCTTGCCCTTGGCTGAGCCCTAACCCTAACCCTAGGCAGATAAATCAGCCTAGGTATAGGGATGGTGCCAAGGAAAAAGCTGTGAAAGCTGCCATGTTGTTGCACTTTTGTACTCCCCTTGGGATGCCTTAAACAGCTGCCGTGTGCCTGGAGCTCAGGGCTTCCTGGTTTAAAAAACCATGTCCCTAGCTGAGACTGGAGGCAGGTGATTCAGCCTAGGCTTAGCAATGGTGCCAATGAAAACGTGTGGAGGCAGCCATTTTCTGGCACTTTTGTGCTCCCCTTGGGATGCCTTTCGCAGCTGCCGTGTGCCTGGAGCTCAGAGCTTGCTGGTTTAAAAAGCTCTACACCTAGGCATAACCCTAACCCTAACCGTAACACTGGTCATTTAAATCAGCCTGGGTTTAGGAATTATCCCAAGGGAAAAGCAGTGGAGGCAGCCAAGTTGTGTCACTTTTGCGCTCCCCTTGGGATGCCTTTAACAGCTGCAGTGTGCCTGGAGCACAGGGCTTCCTGGTTTTAAAAGTCCTAGGCCTAAGCCTAACAGTAACCCTAGGAAGGTAAATCAGCCGGGTATTAGGGTTCTTCCTAAGGAAAAAGCTGTGAAAGCAGCCATGTTGTGGCACTTCTGCGCTCCCTTTGGGATGCCTTTGGCAGATGCAGTAAGCCTGGAACTCAGGGCTTCCTGGTTAAAAAAATCCTTGCCCTTGGCTGAGCCCTAACCCTAACCCTAGGCAGATAAATCAGCCTAGGTATAGGGATGGTGCCAAGGAAAAAGCTGTGAAAGCTGCCATGTTGTTGCACTTTTGTACTCCCCTTGGGATGCCTTTCACAGCTGCCGTGTGCCTGGAGCTCAGGGCTTCCTGGTTTAAAAAACCATGTCCCTAGCTGAGACTGGAGGCAGGTGATTCAGCCTAGGCTTAGCAATGGTGCCAATGAAAACGTGTGGAGGCAGCCATTTTCTGGCACTTTGTGCTCCCCTTGGGATGTCTTTCGCAGCTGCCGTGTGCCTGGAGCTCAGAGCTTGCTGGATTAAAAAGCTCTACACCTAGGCGTAACCCTAACCCTAACCGTAACACTGGTCATTTAAATCAGCCTGGGTTTAGGAATTATCCCAAGGGAAAAGCTGTGGAGACAGCCATGTTGTGGCACTTTTGTGCTCCCCTTGGTATGCCTTTCACAGCTGCAGTGTGCTTAGAGCACAGGGCTTCCTGGAGTAAAAAACCACAACTTTAGCCCAAACTGGAGGCTTCTAAATCAGCCTTCGTTTCGGGAGGTCCTCAAAGAAAAAGCTGTGGAGGCAGGCATGTTGAGGCACTTCTGCGCTCTTCTTGGGTAGTCCTTCGCAGCTGCTGTGTTCTTGGAACTCAGGGCTTTCTGGTTAAAAGAACACTAACCCTAGGCCTAACTCAAACCTTAAGCCTAGGAAGGAAAATCAGCCTATGATTCGGGATGGTCTCATGGAAATAGCAGTGGAGGCAGCCAAGTTGTGTCACTTTTGCGCTCCCCTTGGGATGCCTTTAACAGCTGCAGTGTGCCTGGAGCACAGGGCTTCCTGGTTTTAAAAGTCCTAGGCCTAGGCCTAACAGTAACCCTAGGAAGGTAAATCAGCCGGGTATTAGGGTTCTTCCTAAGGATAAAGCTGTGAAAGCAGCCATGTTGTGGCACTTCTGCACTCCCTTTGGGATGCCTTTGGCAGATGCAGTAAGCCTGGAACTCAGGGCTTCCTGGTTAAAAAAATCCTTGCCCTTGGCTGATCCCTAACGCTAACCCTAGGCAGATAAATCAGCCTAGGTATAGGGATGGTGCCAAGGAAAAAGCTGTGAAAGCTGCCATGTTGTTGCACTTTTGTACTCCCCTTGGGATGCCTTAAACAGCTGCCGTGTGCCTGGAGCTCAGGGCTTCCTGGTTTAAAAAACCATGTCCCTAGCTGAGACTGGAGGCAGGTGATTCAGCCTAGGGTTAGCAATGGTGCCAATGAAAATGTGTGGAGGCAGCCATTTTCTGGCACTTTTGTGCTCCCCTTGGGATGCCTTTCGCAGCTGCCGTGTGCCTGGAGCTCAGAGCTTGCTGGTTTAAAAAGCTCTACACCTAGGCGTAACCCTAACCCTAACCGTAACACTGGTCATTTAAATCAGCCTGGGTTTAGGAATTATCCCAAGGGAAAAGCTGTGGAGACAGCCATGTTGTGGCACTTTTGCGCTCCCCTTGGGATGCCTTTCACAGCTGCAGTGTGCTTGGAGCACAGGGCTTCCTGGTTTTAAAAGTCCTAGGCCTAGGCCTAACAGTAACCCTAGGAAGGTAAATCAGCCGGGTATTAGGGTTCTTCCTAAGGAAAAAGCTGTGAAAGCAGCCATGTTGTGGCACTTCTTCGCTCCCTTTGGGATGCCTTTGGCAGATGCAGTAAGCCTGGAACTCAGGGCTTCCTGCTTAAAAAAATCCTTGCCCTTGGCTGAGCCCTAACCCTAACCCTAGGCAGATAAATCAGCCTAGGTATAGGGATGGTGCCAAGGAAAAAGCTGTGAAAGCTGCCATGTTGTTGCACTTTTGTACTCCCCTTGGGATGCCTTTCACAGCTGCCAAGTGCCTGGAGCTCAGGGCTTCCTGGTTTAAAAAACCATGTCCCTAGCTGAGACTGGAGGCAGGTAATTCAGCCTAGGCTTAGCAATGGTGCCAATGAAAACGTGTGGAGGCAGCCATTTTCTGGCACTTTTGTGCTCCCCTTGGGATGCCTTTCGCAGCTGCCATGTGCCTGGAGCTCAGAGCTTGCTGGATTAAAAAGCTCTACACCTAGGCGTAACCCTAACCCTAACCGTAACACTGGTCATTTAAATCAGCCTGGGTTTAGGAATTATCCCAAGGGAAAAGCTGTGGAGACAGCCATGTTGTGGCACTTTTGCGCTCCCCTTGGGATGCCTTTCACAGCTGCAGTGTGCTTAGAGCACAGGGCTTCCTGGTGTAAAAAACCACAACTTTAGCCCAAACTGGAGGCTTCTAAATCAGCCTTCGTTTCGGGACGTCCTCAAAGAAAAAGCTGTGGAGGCAGGCATGTTGAGGCACTTCTGCGCTCTTCTTGGGTAGTCCTTCGCAGCTGCTGTGTTCTTGGAACTCAGGGCTTTCTGGTTAAAAGAACACTAACCCTAGGCCTAACTCAAACCTTAAGCCTAGGAAGGAAAATCAGCCTATGATTCGGGATGGTCTCATGGAAATAGCAGTGGAGGCAGCCAAGTTGTGTCACTTTTGCGCTCCCCTTGGGATGCCTTTAACAGCTGCAGTGTGCCTGGAGCACAGGGCTTCCTGGTTTTAAAAGTCCTAGGCCTAGGCCTAACAGTAACCCTAGGAAGGTAAATCAGCCGGGTATTAGGGTTCTTCCTAAGGAAAAAGCTGTGAAAGCAGCCATGTTGTGGCACTTCTGCACTCCCTTTGGGATGCCTTTGGCAGATGCAGTAAGCCTGGAACTCAGGGCTTCCTGGTTAAAAAAATCCTTGCCCTTGGCTGAGCCCTAACCCTAACCCTAGGCAGATAAATCAGCCTAGGTATAGGGATGGTGCCAAGGAAAAAGCTGTGAAAGCTGCCATGTTGTTGCACTTTTGTACTCCCCTTGGGATGCCTTTCACAGCTGCCGTGTGCCTGGAGCTCAGGGCTTCCTGGTTTAAAAAACCATGTCCCTAGCTGAGACTGGAGGCAGGTGATTCAGCCTAGGCTTAGCAATGGTGCCAATGAAAACGTGTGGAGGCAGCCATTTTCTGGCACTTTTGTGCTCCCCTTGGGATGCCTTTCGCAGCTGCCGTGTGCCTGGAGCTCAGAGCTTGCTGGTTTAAAAAGCTCTACACCTAGGCATAACCCTAACCCTAACCGTAACACTGGTCATTTAAATCAGCCTGGGTTTAGGAATTATCCCAAGGGAAAAGCTGTGGAGACAGCCATGTTGTGGCACTTTTGCGCTCCCCTTGGGATGCCTTTCGCAGCTACCGTGTGCCTGGAGCTCAGAGCTTGCTGGTTTAAAAAGCTGTACACCTAGGCGTAACCCTAACCCTAACCGTAACACTGGTCATTTAAATCAGCCGGGGTTTAGGAATTATCCCAAGGGAAAAGCAGTGGAGGCAGCCATGTTGTGGCACTTTTGCGCTCCCCTTGGGATGCCTTTCACAGCTGCAGTGTGCTTGGAGCACAGGGCTTCCTGGTTTTAAAAGTCCAAGGCCTAGGCCTAACAGTAACCCTAGGAAGGTAAATCAGCCGGGTATTAGGGTTCTTCCTAAGGAAAAAGCTGTGAAAGCAGCCATGTTGTGGCACTTCTTCGCTCCCTTTGGGATGCCTTTGGCAGATGCAGTAAGCCTGGAACTCAGGGCTTCCTGGTTAAAAAAATCCTAGCCCTAGGCTGAGCCCTAACCCTAACCCTAGGCAGATAAATCAGCCTAGGTATAGGGATGGTGCCAAGGAAAAAGCTGTGAAAGCTGCCATGTTGTTGCACTTTTGTACTCCCCTTGGGATGCCTTTCACAGCTGCTGTGTGCCTGGAGCTCAGGGCTTCCTGGTTTAAAAAACCATGTCCCTAGCTGAGAATGGAGGCAGGTAATACAGCCTAGGCTTAGCAATGGTGCCAATGAAAACGTGTGGAGGCAGCCATTTTCTGGCACTTTTGTGCTCCCCTTGGGATGCCTTTCGCAGCTGCCGTGTGCCTGGAGCTCAGAGCTTGCTGGATTAAAAAGCTCTACACCTAGGCGTAACCCTAACCCTAACCGTAACACTGGTCATTTAAATCAGCCGGGGTTTAGGAATTATCCCAAGGGAAAAGCTGTGGAGACAGCCATGTTGTGTCACTTTTGCGCTCCCCTTGGGATGCCTTTCACAGCTGCAGTGTGCCTGGAGCACAGGGCTTCCTGGTGTAAAAAACCACAACTTTAGCCAAAACTGGAGGCTTCTAAATCAGCCTTCGATTCGGGACGTCCCCAAGGAAAAAGCTGTGGAGGCAGGCATGTTGAGGCACTTCTGCGCTCTTCTTGGGTAGTCCTTCGCAGCTGCTGTGTTCTTGGAACTCAGGGCTTTCTGGTTAAAAGAACACTAACCCTAGGCCTAACTCAAACCTTAAGCCTAGGAAGGAAAATCAGCCTATGATTCGGGATGGTCTCATGGAAATAGCAGTGGAGGCAGCCAAGTTGTGTCACTTTTGCGCTCCCCTTGGGATGCCTTTAACAGCTGCAGTGTGCCTGGAGCACAGGGCTTCCTGGTTTTAAAAGTCCTAGGCCTAGGCCTAACAGTAACCCTAGGAAGGTAAATCAGCCGGGTATTAGGGTTCTTCCTAAGGAAAAAGCTGTGAAAGCAGCCATGTTGTGGCACTTCTTCGCTCCCTTTGGGATGCCTTTGGCAGATGCAGTAAGCCTGGAACTCAGGGCTTCCTGGTTAAAAAAATCCTTGCCCTTGGCTGAGCCCTAACCCTAACCCTAGGCAGATAAATCAGCCTAGGTATAGGGATGGTGCCAAGGAAAAAGCTGTGAAAGCTGCCATGTTGTTGCACTTTTGTACTCCCCTTGGGATGCCTTAAACAGCTGCCGTGTGCCTGGAGCTCAGGGCTTCCTGGTTTAAAAAACCATGTCCCTAGGTGAGACAGGAGGCAGGTGATTCAGCCTAGGCTTAGCAATGGTACCAATGAAAACGTGTGGAGGCAGCCATTTTCTGGCACTTTTGTGCTCCCCTTGGGATGCCTTTCGCAGCTGCCGTGTGCCTGGAGCTCAGAGCTTGCTGGTTTAAAAAGCTCTACACCTAGGCGTAACCCTAACCCTAACCGTAACACTGGTCATTTAAATCAGCCTGGGTTTAGGAATTATCCCAAGGGAAAAGCTGTGGAGACAGCCATGTTGTGGCACATTTGCGCTCCCCTTGGGATGCCTTTCACAGCTGCAGTGAGCTTAGAGCACAGGGCTTCCTGGTTTTAAAAGTCCTAGGCCTAGGCCTAACAGTAACCCTAGGAAGGTAAATCAGCCGGGTATTAGGGTTCTTCCTAAGGAAAAAGCTGTGAAAGCAGCCATGTTGTGGCACTTCTTCGCTCCCTTTGGGATGCCTTTGGCAGATGCAGTAAGCCTGGAACTCAGGGCTTCCTGGTTAAAAAAATCCTTGCCCTTGGCTGAGCCCTCACCCTAACCCTAGGCAGATAAATCAGCCTAGGTATAGGGATGGTGCCAAGGAAAAAGCTGTGAAAGCTGCCATGTTGTTGCACTTTTGTACTCCCCTTGGGATGCCTTAAACAGCTGCCGTGTGCCTGGAGCTCAGGGCTTCCTGGTTTAAAAAACCATGTCCCTAGCTGAGACTGGAGGCAGGTGATTCAGCCTAGGCTTAGCAATGGTACCAATGAAAACGTGTGGAGGCAGCCATTTTCTGGCACTTTTGTGCTCCCCTTGGGATGCCTTTCGCAGCTGCCGTGTGCCTGGAGCTCAGAGCTTGCTGGTTTAAAAAGCTCTACACCTAGGCGTAACCCTAACCCTAACCGTAACACTGGTCATTTAAATCAGCCTGGGTTTAGGAATTATCCCAAGGGAAAAGCTGTGGAGACAGCCATGTTGTGGCACTTTTGCGCTCCCCTTGGGATGCCTTTCACAGCTGCAGTGTGCTTGGAGCACAGGGCTTCCTGGTGTAAAAAACCACAACTTTAGCCCAAACTGGAGGCTTCTAAATCAGCCTTCGTTTCGGGACGTCCCCAAGGAAAAAGCTGTGGAGGCAGGCATGTTGAGGCACTTCTGCGCTCTTCTTGGGTAGTCCTTCGCAGCTGCTGTGTTCTTGGAACTCAGGGCTTTCTGGTTAAAAGAACACTAACCCTAGGCCTAACTCAAACCTTAAGCCTAGGAAGGAAAATCAGCCTATGATTCGGGATGGTCTCATGGAAATAGCAGTGGAGGCAGCCAAGTTGTGTCACTTTTGCGCTCCCCTTGGGATGCCTTTAACAGCTGCAGTGTGCCTGGAGCACAGGGCTTCCTGGTTTTAAAAGTCCTAGGCCTAAGCCTAACAGTAACCCTAGGAAGGTAAATCAGCCGGGTATTAGGGTTCTTCCTAAGGAAAAAGCTGTGAAAGCAGCCATGTTGTGGCACTTCTGCGCTCCCTTTGGGATGACTTTGGCAGATGCAGTAAGCCTGGAACTCAGGGCTTCCTGGTTAAAAAAATCCTAGCCCTAGGCTGAGCCCTAACCCTAACCCTAGGCAGATAAATCAGCCTAGGTATAGGGATGGTGCCAAGGAAAAAGCTGTGAAAGCTGCCATGTTGTTGCACTTTTGTACTCCCCTTGGGATGCCTTTCACAGCTGCCGTGTGCCTGGAGCTCAGGGCTTCCTGGTTTAAAAAACCATGTCCCTAGCTGAGAATGGAGGCAGGTAATTCAGCCTAGGCTTAGCAATGGTGCCAATGAAAACGTGTGGAGGCAGCCATTTTCTGGCACTTTTGTGCTCCCCTTGGGATGCCTTTCGCAGCTGCCGTGTGCCTGGAGCTCAGAGCTTGCTGGTTTAAAAAGCTCTACACCTAGGCGTAACCCTAACCCTAACCGTAACACTGGTCATTTAAATCAGCCTGGGTTTAGGAATTATCCCAAGGGAAAAGCAGTGGAGGCAGCCAAGTTGTGTCACTTTTGCGCTCCCCTTGGGATGCCTTTAACAGCTGCAGTGTGCCTGGAGCACAGGGCTTCCTGGTTTTAAAAGTCCTAGGCCTAAGCCTAACAGTAACCCTAGGAAGGTAAATCAGCCGGGTATTAGGGTTCTTCCTAAGGAAAAAGCTGTGAAAGCAGCCATGTTGTGGCACTTCTGCGCTCCCTTTGGGATGCCTTTGGCAGATGCAGTAAGCCTGGAACTCAGGGCTTCCTGGTTAAAAAAATCCTTGCCCTTGGCTGAGCCCTAACCCTAACCCTAGGCAGATAAATCAGCCTAGGTATAGGGATGGTGCCAAGGAAAAAGCTGTGAAAGCTGCCATGTTGTTGCACTTTTGTACTCCCCTTGGGATGCCTTTCACAGCTGCCGTGTGCCTGGAGCTCAGGGCTTCCTGGTTTAAAAAACCATGTCCCTAGCTGAGAATGGAGGCAGGTAATTCAGCCTAGGCTTAGCAATGGTGCCAATGAAAACGTGTGGAGGCAGCCATTTTCTGGCACTTTTGTGCTCCCCTTGGGATGCCTTTCGCAGCTGCCGTGTGCCTGGAGCTCAGAGCTTGCTGGTTTAAAAAGCTCTACACCTAGGCGTAACCCTAACCCTAACCGTAACACTGGTCATTTAAATCAGCCTGGGTTTAGGAATTATCCCAAGGGAAAAGCAGTGGAGGCAGCCAAGTTGTGTCACTTTTGCGCTCCCCTTGGGATGCCTTTAACAGCTGCAGTGTGCCTGGAGCACAGGGCTTCCTGGTTTTAAAAGTCCTAGGCCTAAGCCTAACAGTAACCCTAGGAAGGTAAATCAGCCGGGTATTAGGGTTCTTCCTAAGGAAAAAGCTGTGAAAGCAGCCATGTTGTGGCACTTCTGCGCTCCCTTTGGGATGCCTTTGGCAGATGCAGTAAGCCTGGAACTCAGGGCTTCCTGGTTAAAAAAATCCTTGCCCTTGGCTGAGCCCTAACCCTAACCCTAGGCAGATAAATCAGCCTAGGTATAGGGATGGTGCCAAGGAAAAAGCTGTGAAAGCTGCCATGTTGTTGCACTTTTGTACTCCCCTTAGGATGCCTTTCACAGCTGCCGTGTGCCTGGAGCTCAGGGCTTCCTGGTTTAAAAAACCATGTCCCTAGGTGAGACAGGAGGCAGGTAATTCAGCCTAGGCTTAGCAATGGTGCCAATGAAAACGTGTGGAGGCAGCCATTTTCTGGCACTTTTGTGCTCCCCTTGGGATGCCTTTCGCAGCTGCCGTGTGCCTGGAGCTCAGAGCTTGCTGGATTAAAAAGCTCTACACCTAGGCGTAACCCTAACCCTAACCGTAACACTGGTCATTTAAATCAGCCTGGGTTTAGGAATTATCCCAAGGGAAAAGCTGTGGAGACAGCCATGTTGTGGCACTTTTGTGCTCCCCTTGGGATGCCTTTCACAGCTGCAGTGTGCTTAGAGCACAGGGCTTCCTGGTGTAAAAAACCACAACTTTAGCCCAAACTGGAGGCTTCTAAATCAGCCTTCGTTTCGGGACGTCCTCAAAGAAAAAGCTGTGGAGGCAGGCATGTTGAGGCACTTCTGCGCTCTTCTTGGGTAGTCCTTCGCAGCTGCTGTGTTCTTGGAACTCAGGGCTTTCTGGTTAAAAGAACACTAACCCTAGGCCTAACTCAAACCTTAAGCCTAGGAAGGAAAATCAGCCTATGATTCGGGATGGTCTCATGGAAATAGCAGTGGAGGCAGCCAAGTTGTGTCACTTTTGCGCTCCCCTTGGGATGCCTTTCACAGCTGCAGTGTGCCTGGAGCACAGGGCTTCCTGGTTTTAAAAGTCCTAGGCCTAAGCCTAACAGTAACCCTAGGAAGGTAAATCAGCCGGGTATTAGGGTTCTTCCTAAGGAAAAAGCTGTGAAAGCAGCCATGTTGTGGCAGTTCTGCGCTCCCTTTGGGATGCCTTTGGCAGATGCAGTAAGCCTGGAACTCAGGGCTTCCTGGTTAAAAAAATCCTTGCCCTTGGCTGAGCCCTAACCCTAACCCTAGGCAGATAAATCAGCCTAGGTATAGGGATGGTGCCAAGGAAAAAGCTGTGAAAGCTGCCATGTTGTTGCACATTTGTACTCCCCTTGGGATGCCTTAAACAGCTGCCGTGTGCCTGGAGCTCAGGGCTTCCTGGTTTAAAAAACCATGTCCCTAGCTGAGACTGGAGGCCGGTAATTCAGCCTAGGCTTAGCAATGGTGCCAATGAAAACGTGTGGAGGCAGCCATTTTCTGGCACTTTTGTGCTCCCCTTGGGATGCCTTTCGCAGCTGCCGTGTGCCTGGAGCTCAGAGCTTGCTGGTTTAAAAAGCTCTACACCTAGGCGTAACCCTAACCCTAACCGTAACACTGGTCATTTAAATCAGCCTGGGTTTAGGAATTATCCCAAGGGAAAAGCTGTGGAGACAGCCATGTTGTGGCACTTTTGCGCTCCCCTTGGGATGCCTTTCGCAGCTGCCGTGTGCCTGGAGCTCAGAGCTTGCTGGTTTAAAAAGCTCTACACCTAGGCGTAACCCTAACCCTAACCGTAACACTGGTCATTTAAATCAGCCTGGGTTTAGGAATTATCCCAAGGGAAAAGCTGTGGAGACAGCCATGTTGTGGCACTTTTGCGCTCCCCTTGGGATGCCTTTCACAGCTGCAGTGTGCTTGGAGCACAGGGCTTCCTGGTTTTAAAAGTCCTAGGCCTAGGCCTAACAGTAACCCTAGGAAGGTAAATCAGCCGGGTATTAGGGTTCTTCCTAAGGAAAAAGCTGTGAAAGCAGCCATGTTGTGGCACTTCTGCGCTCCCTTTGGGATGCCTTTGGCAGATGCAGTAAGCCTGGAACTCAGGGCTTCCTGGTTAAAAATATCCTAGCCCTAGGCTGAGCCCTAACCCTAACCCTAGGCAGATAAATCAGCCTAGGTATAGGGATGGTGCCAAGGAAAAAGCTGTGAAAACTGCCATGTTGTTGCACTTTTGTACTCCCCTTGGGATGCCTTTCACAGCTGCCAAGTGCCTGGAGCTCAGGGCTTCCTGGTTTGAAAAACCATGTCCCTAGCTGAGAATGGAGGCAGGTAATACAGCCTAGGCTTAGCAATGGTACCAATGAAAACGTGTGGAGGCAGCCATTTTATGGCACTTTTGTGCTCCCCTTGGGATGCCTTTCGCAGCTGCCGTGTGCCTGGAGCTCAGAGCTTGCTGGATTAAAAAGCTCTACACCTAGGCGTAACCCTAACCCTAACCGTAACACTGGTCATTTAAATCAGCCTGGGTTTAGGAATTATCCCAAGGGAAAAGCAGTGGAGGCAGCCAAGTTGTGTCACTTTTGCGCTCCCCTTGGGATGCCTTTCACAGCTGCAGTGTGCCTGGAGCACAGGGCTTCCTGGTTTTAAAAGTCCTAGGCCTAAGCCTAACAGTAACCCTAGGAAGGTAAATCAGCCGGGTATTAGGGTTCTTCCTAAGGAAAAAGCTGTGAAAGCAGCCATGTTGTGGCACTTCTGCGCTCCCTTTGGGATGCCTTTGGCAGATGCAGTAAGCCTGGAACTCAGGGCTTCCTGGTTAAAAAAATCCTTGCCCTTGGCTGAGCCCTAACCCTAACCCTAGGCAGATAAATCAGCCTAGGTATAGGGACGGTGCCAAGGAAAAAGCTGTGAAAGCTGCCATGTTGTTGCACTTTTGTACTCCCCTTGGGATGCCTTTCACAGCTGCCGTGTGCCTGGAGCTCAGGGCTTCCTGGTTTAAAAAACCATGTCCCTAGCTGAGACTGGAGGCAGGTGATTCAGCCTAGGCTTAGCAATGGTGCCAATGAAAACGTGTGGAGGCAGCCATTTTCTGGCACTTTGTGCTCCCCTTGGGATGTCTTTCGCAGCTGCCGTGTGCCTGGAGCTCAGAGCTTGCTGGATTAAAAAGCTCTACACCTAGGCGTAACCCTAACCCTAACCGTAACACTGGTCATTTAAATCAGCCTGGGTTTAGGAATTATCCCAAGGGAAAAGCTGTGGAGACAGCCATGTTGTGGCACTTTTGTGCTCCCCTTGGTATGCCTTTCACAGCTGCAGTGTGCTTAGAGCACAGGGCTTCCTGGAGTAAAAAACCACAACTTTAGCCCAAACTGGAGGCTTCTAAATCAGCCTTCGTTTCGGGAGGTCCTCAAAGAAAAAGCTGTGGAGGCAGGCATGTTGAGGCACTTCTGCGCTCTTCTTGGGTAGTCCTTCGCAACTGCTGTGTTCTTGGAACTCAGGGCTTTCTGGTTAAAAGAACACTAACCCTAGGCTTAACTCAAACCTTAAGCCTAGGAAGGAAAATCAGCCTATGATTCGGGATGGTCTCATGGAAATAGCAGTGGAGGCAGCCAAGTTGTGTCACTTTTGCGCTCCCCTTGGGATGCCTTTAACAGCTGCAGTGTGCCTGGAGCACAGGGCTTCCTGGTTTTAAAAGTCCTAGGCCTAAGCCTAACAGTAACCCTAGGAAGGTAAATCAGCCGGGTATTAGGGTTCTTCCTAAGGAAAAAGCTGTGAAAGCAGCCATGTTGTGGCACTTCTGCACTCCCTTTGGGATGCCTTTGGCAGATGCAGTAAGCCTGGAACTCAGGGCTTCCTGGTTAAAAAAATCCTTGCCCTTGGCTGATCCCTAACCCTAACCCTAGGCAGATAAATCAGCCTAGGTATAGGGATGGTGCCAAGGAAAAAGCTGTGAAAGCTGCCATGTTGTTGCACTTTTGTACTCCCCTTGGGATGCCTTAAACAGCTGCCAAGTGCCTGGAGCTCAGGGCTTCCTGGTTTAAAAAACCATGTCCCTAGCTGAGACTGGAGGCCGGTAATTCAGCCTAGGCTTAGCAATGGTGCCAATGAAAACGTGTGGAGGCAGCCATTTTCTGGCACTTTTGTGCTCCCCTTGGGATGCCTTTCGCAGCTGCCGTGTGCCTGGAGCTCAGAGCTTGCTGGTTTAAAAAGCTCTACACCTAGGCGTAACCCTAACCCTAACCGTAACACTGGTCATTTAAATCAGCCTGGGTTTAGGAATTATCCCAAGGGAAAAGCAGTGGAGGCAGCCAAGTTG
Organism: Ammospiza nelsoni; assembly: GCF_027579445.1. Classification (NCBI taxonomy): domain Eukaryota; kingdom Metazoa; phylum Chordata; class Aves; order Passeriformes; family Passerellidae; genus Ammospiza; species Ammospiza nelsoni. Next base: position 2,340,000 of record NW_026683187.1, read on the forward strand.
TGTCACTTTTGCGCTCCCCTTGGGATGCCTTTAACAGCTGCAGTGTGCCTGGAGCACAGGGCTTCCTGGTTTTAAAAGTCCTAGGCCTAAGCCTAACAGTAACCCTAGGAAGGTAAATCAGCCGGGTATTAGGGTTCTTCCTAAGGAAAAAGCTGTGAAAGCAGCCATGTTGTGGCACTTCTGCGCTCCCTTTGGGATGCCTTTGGCAGATGCAGTAAGCCTGGAACTCAGGGCTTCCTGGTTAAAAAAATCCTTGCCCTTGGCTGAGCCCTAACCCTAACCCTAGGCAGATAAATCAGCCTAGGTATAGGGATGGTGCCAAGGAAAAAGCTGTGAAAGCTGCCATGTTGTTGCACTTTTGTACTCCCCTTGGGATGCCTTTCACAGCTGCCGTGTGCCTGGAGCTCAGGGCTTCCTGGTTTAAAAAACCATGTCCCTAGGTGAGACAGGAGGCAGGTAATTCAGCCTAGGCTTAGCAATGGTGCCAATGAAAACGTGTGGAGGCAGCCATTTTCTGGCACTTTTGTGCTCCCCTTGGGATGCCTTTCGCAGCTGCCGTGTGCCTGGAGCTCAGAGCTTGCTGGATTAAAAAGCTCTACACCTAGGCGTAACCCTAACCCTAACCGTAACACTGGTCATTTAAATCAGCCTGGGTTTAGGAATTATCCCAAGGGAAAAGCTGTGGAGACAGCCATGTTGTGGCACTTTTGTGCTCCCCTTGGGATGCCTTTCACAGCTGCAGTGTGCTTAGAGCACAGGGCTTCCTGGTGTAAAAAACCACAACTTTAGCCCAAACTGGAGGCTTCTAAATCAGCCTTCGTTTCGGGACGTCCTCAAAGAAAAAGCTGTGGAGGCAGGCATGTTGAGGCACTTCTGCGCTCTTCTTGGGTAGTCCTTCGCAGCTGCTGTGTTCTTGGAACTCAGGGCTTTCTGGTTAAAAGAACACTAACCCTAGGCCTAACTCAAACCTTAAGCCTAGGAAGGAAAATCAGCCTATGATTCGGGATGGTCTCATGGAAATAGCAGTGGAGGCAGCCAAGTTGTGTCACTTTTGCGCTCCCCTTGGGATGCCTTTCACAGCTGCAGTGTGCCTGGAGCACAGGGCTTCCTGGTTTTAAAAGTCCTAGGCCTAAGCCTAACAGTAACCCTAGGAAGGTAAATCAGCCGGGTATTAGGGTTCTTCCTAAGGAAAAAGCTGTGAAAGCAGCCATGTTGTGGCAGTTCTGCGCTCCCTTTGGGATGCCTTTGGCAGATGCAGTAAGCCTGGAACTCAGGGCTTCCTGGTTAAAAAAATCCTTGCCCTTGGCTGAGCCCTAACCCTAACCCTAGGCAGATAAATCAGCCTAGGTATAGGGATGGTGCCAAGGAAAAAGCTGTGAAAGCTGCCATGTTGTTGCACATTTGTACTCCCCTTGGGATGCCTTAAACAGCTGCCGTGTGCCTGGAGCTCAGGGCTTCCTGGTTTAAAAAACCATGTCCCTAGCTGAGACTGGAGGCCGGTAATTCAGCCTAGGCTTAGCAATGGTGCCAATGAAAACGTGTGGAGGCAGCCATTTTCTGGCACTTTTGTGCTCCCCTTGGGATGCCTTTCGCAGCTGCCGTGTGCCTGGAGCTCAGAGCTTGCTGGTTTAAAAAGCTCTACACCTAGGCGTAACCCTAACCCTAACCGTAACACTGGTCATTTAAATCAGCCTGGGTTTAGGAATTATCCCAAGGGAAAAGCTGTGGAGACAGCCATGTTGTGGCACTTTTGCGCTCCCCTTGGGATGCCTTTCGCAGCTGCCGTGTGCCTGGAGCTCAGAGCTTGCTGGTTTAAAAAGCTCTACACCTAGGCGTAACCCTAACCCTAACCGTAACACTGGTCATTTAAATCAGCCTGGGTTTAGGAATTATCCCAAGGGAAAAGCTGTGGAGACAGCCATGTTGTGGCACTTTTGCGCTCCCCTTGGGATGCCTTTCACAGCTGCAGTGTGCTTGGAGCACAGGGCTTCCTGGTTTTAAAAGTCCTAGGCCTAGGCCTAACAGTAACCCTAGGAAGGTAAATCAGCCGGGTATTAGGGTTCTTCCTAAGGAAAAAGCTGTGAAAGCAGCCATGTTGTGGCACTTCTGCGCTCCCTTTGGGATGCCTTTGGCAGATGCAGTAAGCCTGGAACTCAGGGCTTCCTGGTTAAAAATATCCTAGCCCTAGGCTGAGCCCTAACCCTAACCCTAGGCAGATAAATCAGCCTAGGTATAGGGATGGTGCCAAGGAAAAAGCTGTGAAAACTGCCATGTTGTTGCACTTTTGTACTCCCCTTGGGATGCCTTTCACAGCTGCCAAGTGCCTGGAGCTCAGGGCTTCCTGGTTTGAAAAACCATGTCCCTAGCTGAGAATGGAGGCAGGTAATACAGCCTAGGCTTAGCAATGGTACCAATGAAAACGTGTGGAGGCAGCCATTTTATGGCACTTTTGTGCTCCCCTTGGGATGCCTTTCGCAGCTGCCGTGTGCCTGGAGCTCAGAGCTTGCTGGATTAAAAAGCTCTACACCTAGGCGTAACCCTAACCCTAACCGTAACACTGGTCATTTAAATCAGCCTGGGTTTAGGAATTATCCCAAGGGAAAAGCAGTGGAGGCAGCCAAGTTGTGTCACTTTTGCGCTCCCCTTGGGATGCCTTTCACAGCTGCAGTGTGCCTGGAGCACAGGGCTTCCTGGTTTTAAAAGTCCTAGGCCTAAGCCTAACAGTAACCCTAGGAAGGTAAATCAGCCGGGTATTAGGGTTCTTCCTAAGGAAAAAGCTGTGAAAGCAGCCATGTTGTGGCACTTCTGCGCTCCCTTTGGGATGCCTTTGGCAGATGCAGTAAGCCTGGAACTCAGGGCTTCCTGGTTAAAAAAATCCTTGCCCTTGGCTGAGCCCTAACCCTAACCCTAGGCAGATAAATCAGCCTAAGTATAGGGATGGTGCCAAGGAAAAAGCTGTGAAAGCTGCCATGTTGTTGCACTTTTGTACTCCCCTTGGGATGCCTTTCACAGCTGCAAGTGCCTGGAGCTCAGGGCTTCCTGGTTTCAAAAACCATGTCCCTAGCTGAGACAGGAGGCAGGTGATTCAGCCTAGGCTTAGCAATGGTGCCAATGAAAACGTGTGGAGGCAGCCATTTTCTGGCACTTTTGTGCTCCCCTTGGGATGCCTTTCGCAGCTGCCGTGTGCCTGGAGCTCAGAGCTTGCTGGTTTAAAAAGCTCTACACCTAGGCGTAACCCTAACCCTAACCGTAACACTGGTCATTTAAATCAGCCTGGGTTTAGGAATTATCCCAAGGGAAAAGCTGTGGAGACAGCCATGTTGTGGCACTTTTGCGCTCCCCTTGGGATGCCTTTCACAGCTGCAGTGAGCTTGGAGCACAGGGCTTCCTGGTGTAAAAAACCACAACTTTAGCCCAAACTGGAGGCTTCTAAATCAGCCTTCGTTTCGGGACGTCCCCAAGGAAAAAGCTGTGGAGGCAGGCATGTTGAGGCACTTCTGCGCTCTTCTTGGGTAGTCCTTCGCAGCTCCTCTGTTCTTGGAACTCAGGGCTTTCTGGTTAAAAGAACACTAACCCTAGGCCTAACTCAAACCTTAAGCCTAGGAAGGAAAATCAGCCTATGATTCGGGATGGTCTCATGGAAATAGCAGTGGAGGCAGCCAAGTTGTGTCACTTTTGCGCTCCCCTTGGGATGCCTTTAACAGCTGCAGTGTGCCTGGAGCACAGGGCTTCCTGGTTTTAAAAGTCCTAGGCCTAGGCCTAACAGTAACCCTAGGAAGGTAAATCAGCCGGGTATTAGGGTTCTTCCTAAGGAAAAAGCTGTGGAAGCAGCCATGTTGTGGCACTTCTGCACTCCCTTTGGGATGCCTTTGGCAGATGCAGTAAGCCTGGAACTCAGGGCTTCCTGCTTAAAAAAATCCTTGCCCTTGGCTGAGCCCTAACCCTAACCCTAGGCAGATAAATCAGCCTAGGTATAGGGATGGTGCCAAGGAAAAAGCTGTGAAAGCTGCCATGTTGTTGCACTTTTGTACTCCCCTTGGGATGCCTTAAACAGCTGCCGTGTGCCTGGAGCTCAGGGCTTCCTGGTTTAAAAAACCATGTCCCTAGCTGAGACTGGAGGCAGGTGATTCAGCCTAGGCTTAGCAATGGTGCCAATGAAAACGTGTGGAGGCAGCCATTTTCTGGCACTTTTGTGCTCCCCTTGGGATGCCTTTCGCAGCTGCCGTGTGCCTGGAGCTCAGAGCTTGCTGGTTTAAAAAGCTCTACACCTAGGCATAACCCTAACCCTAACCGTAACACTGGTCATTTAAATCAGCCTGGGTTTAGGAATTATCCCAAGGGAAAAGCAGTGGAGGCAGCCAAGTTGTGTCACTTTTGCGCTCCCCTTGGGATGCCTTTAACAGCTGCAGTGTGCCTGGAGCACAGGGCTTCCTGGTTTTAAAAGTCCTAGGCCTAAGCCTAACAGTAACCCTAGGAAGGTAAATCAGCCGGGTATTAGGGTTCTTCCTAAGGAAAAAGCTGTGAAAGCAGCCATGTTGTGGCACTTCTGCGCTCCCTTTGGGATGCCTTTGGCAGATGCAGTAAGCCTGGAACTCAGGGCTTCCTGGTTAAAAAAATCCTTGCCCTTGGCTGAGCCCTAACCCTAACCCTAGGCAGATAAATCAGCCTAGGTATAGGGATGGTGCCAAGGAAAAAGCTGTGAAAGCTGCCATGTTGTTGCACTTTTGTACTCCCCTTGGGATGCCTTTCACAGCTGCAGTGTGCTTAGAGCACAGGGCTTCCTGGAGTAAAAAACCACAACTTTAGCCCAAACTGGAGGCTTCTAAATCAGCCTTCGTTTCGGGAGGTCCTCAAAGAAAAAGCTGTGGAGGCAGGCATGTTGAGGCACTTCTGCGCTCTTCTTGGGTAGTCCTTCGCAGCTGCTGTGTTCTTGGAACTCAGGGCTTTCTGGTTAAAAGAACACTAACCCTAGGCTTAACTCAAACCTTAAGCCTAGGAAGGAAAATCAGCCTATGATTCGGGATGGTCTCATGGAAATAGCAGTGGAGGCAGCCAAGTTGTGTCACTTTTGCGCTCCCCTTGGGATGCCTTTAACAGCTGCAGTGTGCCTGGAGCACAGGGCTTCCTGGTTTTAAAAGTCCTAGGCCTAAGCCTAACAGTAACCCTAGGAAGGTAAATCAGCCGGGTATTAGGGTTCTTCCTAAGGAAAAAGCTGTGAAAGCAGCCATGTTGTGGCACTTCTGCACTCCCTTTGGGATGCCTTTGGCAGATGCAGTAAGCCTGGAACTCAGGGCTTCCTGGTTAAAAAAATCCTTGCCCTTGGCTGATCCCTAACCCTAACCCTAGGCAGATAAATCAGCCTAGGTATAGGGATGGTGCCAAGGAAAAAGCTGTGAAAGCTGCCATGTTGTTGCACTTTTGTACTCCCCTTGGGATGCCTTAAACAGCTGCCAAGTGCCTGGAGCTCAGGGCTTCCTGGTTTAAAAAACCATGTCCCTAGCTGAGACTGGAGGCCGGTAATTCAGCCTAGGCTTAGCAATGGTGCCAATGAAAACGTGTGGAGGCAGCCATTTTCTGGCACTTTTGTGCTCCCCTTGGGATGCCTTTCGCAGCTGCCGTGTGCCTGGAGCTCAGAGCTTGCTGGTTTAAAAAGCTCTACACCTAGGCGTAACCCTAACCCTAACCGTAACACTGGTCATTTAAATCAGCCTGGGTTTAGGAATTATCCCAAGGGAAAAGCAGTGGAGGCAGCCAAGTTGTGTCACTTTTGCGCTCCCCTTGGGATGCCTTTAACAGCTGCAGTGTGCCTGGAGCACAGGGCTTCCTGGTTTTAAAAGTCCTAGGCCTAAGCCTAACAGTAACCCTAGGAAGGTAAATCAGCCGGGTATTAGGGTTCTTCCTAAGGAAAAAGCTGTGAAAGCAGCCATGTTGTGGCACTTCTGCGCTCCCTTTGGGATGCCTTTGGCAGATGCAGTAAGCCTGGAACTCAGGGCTTCCTGGTTAAAAAAATCCTTGCCCTTGGCTGAGCCCTAACCCTAACCCTAGGCAGATAAATCAGCCTAGGTATAGGGATGGTGCCAAGGAAAAAGCTGTGAAAGCTGCCATGTTGTTGCACTTTTGTACTCCCCTTGGGATGCCTTTCACAGCTGCCGTGTGCCTGGAGCTCAGGGCTTCCTGGTTTAAAAAACCATGTCCCTAGGTGAGACAGGAGGCAGGTAATTCAGCCTAGGCTTAGCAATGGTGCCAATGAAAACGTGTGGAGGCAGCCATTTTCTGGCACTTTTGTGCTCCCCTTGGGATGCCTTTCGCAGCTGCCGTGTGCCTGGAGCTCAGAGCTTGCTGGATTAAAAAGCTCTACACCTAGGCGTAACCCTAACCCTAACCGTAACACTGGTCATTTAAATCAGCCTGGGTTTAGGAATTATCCCAAGGGAAAAGCTGTGGAGACAGCCATGTTGTGGCACTTTTGTGCTCCCCTTGGGATGCCTTTCACAGCTGCAGTGTGCTTAGAGCACAGGGCTTCCTGGTGTAAAAAACCACAACTTTAGCCCAAACTGGAGGCTTCTAAATCAGCCTTCGTTTCGGGACGTCCTCAAAGAAAAAGCTGTGGAGGCAGGCATGTTGAGGCACTTCTGCGCTCTTCTTGGGTAGTCCTTCGCAGCTGCTGTGTTCTTGGAACTCAGGGCTTTCTGGTTAAAAGAACACTAACCCTAGGCCTAACTCAAACCTTAAGCCTAGGAAGGAAAATCAGCCTATGATTCGGGATGGTCTCATGGAAATAGCAGTGGAGGCAGCCAAGTTGTGTCACTTTTGCGCTCCCCTTGGGATGCCTTTCACAGCTGCAGTGTGCCTGGAGCACAGGGCTTCCTGGTTTTAAAAGTCCTAGGCCTAAGCCTAACAGTAACCCTAGGAAGGTAAATCAGCCGGGTATTAGGGTTCTTCCTAAGGAAAAAGCTGTGAAAGCAGCCATGTTGTGGCAGTTCTGCGCTCCCTTTGGGATGCCTTTGGCAGATGCAGTAAGCCTGGAACTCAGGGCTTCCTGGTTAAAAAAATCCTTGCCCTTGGCTGAGCCCTAACCCTAACCCTAGGCAGATAAATCAGCCTAGGTATAGGGATGGTGCCAAGGAAAAAGCTGTGAAAGCTGCCATGTTGTTGCACATTTGTACTCCCCTTGGGATGCCTTAAACAGCTGCCGTGTGCCTGGAGCTCAGGGCTTCCTGGTTTAAAAAACCATGTCCCTAGCTGAGACTGGAGGCCGGTAATTCAGCCTAGGCTTAGCAATGGTGCCAATGAAAACGTGTGGAGGCAGCCATTTTCTGGCACTTTTGTGCTCCCCTTGGGATGCCTTTCGCAGCTGCCGTGTGCCTGGAGCTCAGAGCTTGCTGGTTTAAAAAGCTCTACACCTAGGCGTAACCCTAACCCTAACCGTAACACTGGTCATTTAAATCAGCCTGGGTTTAGGAATTATCCCAAGGGAAAAGCTGTGGAGACAGCCATGTTGTGGCACTTTTGCGCTCCCCTTGGGATGCCTTTCGCAGCTGCCGTGTGCCTGGAGCTCAGAGCTTGCTGGTTTAAAAAGCTCTACACCTAGGCGTAACCCTAACCCTAACCGTAACACTGGTCATTTAAATCAGCCTGGGTTTAGGAATTATCCCAAGGGAAAAGCTGTGGAGACAGCCATGTTGTGGCACTTTTGCGCTCCCCTTGGGATGCCTTTCACAGCTGCAGTGTGCTTGGAGCACAGGGCTTCCTGGTTTTAAAAGTCCTAGGCCTAGGCCTAACAGTAACCCTAGGAAGGTAAATCAGCCGGGTATTAGGGTTCTTCCTAAGGAAAAAGCTGTGAAAGCAGCCATGTTGTGGCACTTCTGCGCTCCCTTTGGGATGCCTTTGGCAGATGCAGTAAGCCTGGAACTCAGGGCTTCCTGGTTAAAAATATCCTAGCCCTAGGCTGAGCCCTAACCCTAACCCTAGGCAGATAAATCAGCCTAGGTATAGGGATGGTGCCAAGGAAAAAGCTGTGAAAGCTGCCATGTTGTTGCACTTTTGTACTCCCCTTGGGATGCCTTTCACAGCTGCCAAGTGCCTGGAGCTCAGGGCTTCCTGGTTTGAAAAACCATGTCCCTAGCTGAGAATGGAGGCAGGTAATACAGCCTAGGCTTAGCAATGGTACCAATGAAAACGTGTGGAGGCAGCCATTTTATGGCACTTTTGTGCTCCCCTTGGGATGCCTTTCGCAGCTGCCGTGTGCCTGGAGCTCAGAGCTTGCTGGATTAAAAAGCTCTACACCTAGGCGTAACCCTAACCCTAACCGTAACACTGGTCATTTAAATCAGCCTGGGTTTAGGAATTATCCCAAGGGAAAAGCAGTGGAGGCAGCCAAGTTGTGTCACTTTTGCGCTCCCCTTGGGATGCCTTTCACAGCTGCAGTGTGCCTGGAGCACAGGGCTTCCTGGTTTTAAAAGTCCTAGGCCTAAGCCTAACAGTAACCCTAGGAAGGTAAATCAGCCGGGTATTAGGGTTCTTCCTAAGGAAAAAGCTGTGAAAGCAGCCATGTTGTGGCACTTCTGCGCTCCCTTTGGGATGCCTTTGGCAGATGCAGTAAGCCTGGAACTCAGGGCTTCCTGGTTAAAAAAATCCTTGCCCTTGGCTGAGCCCTAACCCTAACCCTAGGCAGATAAATCAGCCTAAGTATAGGGATGGTGCCAAGGAAAAAGCTGTGAAAACTGCCATGTTGTTGCACTTTTGTACTCCCCTTGGGATGCCTTTCACAGCTGCAAGTGCCTGGAGCTCAGGGCTTCCTGGTTTCAAAAACCATGTCCCTAGCTGAGACAGGAGGCAGGTGATTCAGCCTAGGCTTAGCAATGGTGCCAATGAAAACGTGTGGAGGCAGCCATTTTCTGGCACTTTTGTGCTCCCCTTGGGATGCCTTTCGCAGCTGCCGTGTGCCTGGAGCTCAGAGCTTGCTGGTTTAAAAAGCTCTACACCTAGGCGTAACCCTAACCCTAACCGTAACACTGGTCATTTAAATCAGCCTGGGTTTAGGAATTATCCCAAGGGAAAAGCTGTGGAGACAGCCATGTTGTGGCACTTTTGCGCTCCCCTTGGGATGCCTTTCACAGCTGCAGTGAGCTTGGAGCACAGGGCTTCCTGGAGTAAAAAACCACAACTTTAGCCCAAACTGGAGGCTTCTAAATCAGCCTTCGTTTCGGGAGGTCCTCAAAGAAAAAGCTGTGGAGGCAGGCATGTTGAGGCACTTCTGCGCTCTTCTTGGGTAGTCCTTCGCAGCTGCTGTGTTCTTGGAACTCAGGGCTTTCTGGTTAAAAGAACACTAACCCTAGGCCTAACTCAAACCTTAAGCCTAGGAAGGAAAATCAGCCTATGATTCGGGATGGTCTCATGGAAATAGCAGTGGAGGCAGCCAAGTTGTGTCACTTTTGCGCTCCCCTTGGGATGCCTTTAACAGCTGCAGTGTGCCTGGAGCACAGGGCTTCCTGGTTTTAAAAGTCCTAGGCCTAGGCCTAACAGTAACCCTAGGAAGGTAAATCAGCCGGGTATTAGGGTTCTTCCTAAGGAAAAAGCTGTGAAAGCAGCCATGTTGTGGCACTTCTGCACTCCCTTTGGGATGCCTTTGGCAGATGCAGTAAGCCTGGAACTCAGGGCTTCCTGCTTAAAAAAATCCTTGCCCTTGGCTGAGCCCTAACCCTAACCCTAGGCAGATAAATCAGCCTAGGTATAGGGATGGTGCCAAGGAAAAAGCTGTGAAAGCTGCCATGTTGTTGCACTTTTGTACTCCCCTTGGGATGCCTTAAACAGCTGCCGTGTGCCTGGAGCTCAGGGCTTCCTGGTTTAAAAAACCATGTCCCTAGCTGAGACTGGAGGCAGGTGATTCAGCCTAGGCTTAGCAATGGTGCCAATGAAAACGTGTGGAGGCAGCCATTTTCTGGCACTTTTGTGCTCCCCTTGGGATGCCTTTCGCAGCTGCCGTGTGCCTGGAGCTCAGAGCTTGCTGGTTTAAAAAGCTCTACACCTAGGCATAACCCTAACCCTAACCGTAACACTGGTCATTTAAATCAGCCTGGGTTTAGGAATTATCCCAAGGGAAAAGCAGTGGAGGCAGCCAAGTTGTGTCACTTTTGCGCTCCCCTTGGGATGCCTTTAACAGCTGCAGTGTGCCTGGAGCACAGGGCTTCCTGGTTTTAAAAGTCCTAGGCCTAAGCCTAACAGTAACCCTAGGAAGGTAAATCAGCCGGGTATTAGGGTTCTTCCTAAGGAAAAAGCTGTGAAAGCAGCCATGTTGTGGCACTTCTGCGCTCCCTTTGGGATGCCTTTGGCAGATGCAGTAAGCCTGGAACTCAGGGCTTCCTGGTTAAAAAAATCCTTGCCCTTGGCTGAGCCCTAACCCTAACCCTAGGCAGATAAATCAGCCTAGGTATAGGGATGGTGCCAAGGAAAAAGCTGTGAAAGCTGCCATGTTGTTGCACTTTTGTACTCCCCTTGGGATGCCTTTCACAGCTGCAGTGTGCTTAGAGCACAGGGCTTCCTGGAGTAAAAAACCACAACTTTAGCCCAAACTGGAGGCTTCTAAATCAGCCTTCGTTTCGGGAGGTCCTCAAAGAAAAAGCTGTGGAGGCAGGCATGTTGAGGCACTTCTGCGCTCTTCTTGGGTAGTCCTTCGCAGCTGCTGTGTTCTTGGAACTCAGGGCTTTCTGGTTAAAAGAACACTAACCCTAGGCTTAACTCAAACCTTAAGCCTAGGAAGGAAAATCAGCCTATGATTCGGGATGGTCTCATGGAAATAGCAGTGGAGGCAGCCAAGTTGTGTCACTTTTGCGCTCCCCTTGGGATGCCTTTAACAGCTGCAGTGTGCCTGGAGCACAGGGCTTCCTGGTTTTAAAAGTCCTAGGCCTAAGCCTAACAGTAACCCTAGGAAGGTAAATCAGCCGGGTATTAGGGTTCTTCCTAAGGAAAAAGCTGTGAAAGCAGCCATGTTGTGGCACTTCTGCACTCCCTTTGGGATGCCTTTGGCAGATGCAGTAAGCCTGGAACTCAGGGCTTCCTGGTTAAAAAAATCCTAGCCCTTGGCTGATCCCTAACCCTAACCCTAGGCAGATAAATCAGCCTAGGTATAGGGATGGTGCCAAGGAAAAAGCTGTGAAAGCTGCCATGTTGTTGCACTTTTGTACTCCCCTTGGGATGCCTTAAACAGCTGCCAAGTGCCTGGAGCTCAGGGCTTCCTGGTTTAAAAAACCATGTCCCTAGCTGAGACTGGAGGCCGGTAATTCAGCCTAGGCTTAGCAATGGTGCCAATGAAAACGTGTGGAGGCAGCCATTTTCTGGCACTTTTGTGCTCCCCTTGGGATGCCTTTCGCAGCTGCCGTGTGCCTGGAGCTCAGAGCTTGCTGGTTTAAAAAGCTCTACACCTAGGCGTAACCCTAACCCTAACCGTAACACTGGTCATTTAAATCAGCCTGGGTTTAGGAATTATCCCAAGGGAAAAGCAGTGGAGGCAGCCAAGTTGTGTCACTTTTGCGCTCCCCTTGGGATGCCTTTAACAGCTGCAGTGTGCCTGGAGCACAGGGCTTCCTGGTTTTAAAAGTCCTAGGCCTAAGCCTAACAGTAACCCTAGGAAGGTAAATCAGCCGGGTATTAGGGTTCTTCCTAAGGAAAAAGCTGTGAAAGCAGCCATGTTGTGGCACTTCTGCGCTCCCTTTGGGATGCCTTTGGCAGATGCAGTAAGCCTGGAACTCAGGGCTTCCTGGTTAAAAAAATCCTTGCCCTTGGCTGAGCCCTAACCCTAACCCTAGGCAGATAAATCAGCCTAGGTATAGGGATGGTGCCAAGGAAAAAGCTGTGAAAGCTGCCATGTTGTTGCACTTTTGTACTCCCCTTGGGATGCCTTTCACAGCTGCCGTGTGCCTGGAGCTCAGGGCTTCCTGGTTTAAAAAACCATGTCCCTAGGTGAGACAGGAGGCAGGTAATTCAGCCTAGGCTTAGCAATGGTGCCAATGAAAACGTGTGGAGGCAGCCATTTTCTGGCACTTTTGTGCTCCCCTTGGGATGCCTTTCGCAGCTGCCGTGTGCCTGGAGCTCAGAGCTTGCTGGATTAAAAAGCTCTACACCTAGGCGTAACCCTAACCCTAACCGTAACACTGGTCATTTAAATCAGCCTGGGTTTAGGAATTATCCCAAGGGAAAAGCTGTGGAGACAGCCATGTTGTGGCACTTTTGTGCTCCCCTTGGGATGCCTTTCACAGCTGCAGTGTGCTTAGAGCACAGGGCTTCCTGGTGTAAAAAACCACAACTTTAGCCCAAACTGGAGGCTTCTAAATCAGCCTTCGTTTCGGGAGGTCCTCAAAGAAAAAGCTGTGGAGGCAGGCATGTTGAGGCACTTCTGCGCTCTTCTTGGGTAGTCCTTCGCAGCTGCTGTGTTCTTGGAACTCAGGGCTTTCTGGTTAAAAGAACACTAACCCTAGGCCTAACTCAAACCTTAAGCCTAGGAAGGAAAATCAGCCTATGATTCGGGATGGTCTCATGGAAATAGCAGTGGAGGCAGCCAAGTTGTGTCACTTTTGCGCTCCCCTTGGGATGCCTTTAACAGCTGCAGTGTGCCTGGAGCACAGGGCTTCCTGGTTTTAAAAGTCCTAGGCCTAGGCCTAACAGTAACCCTAGGAAGGTAAATCAGCCGGTTATTAGGGTTCTTCCTAAGGATAAAGCTGTGAAAGCAGCCATGTTGTGGCACTTCTGCACTCCCTTTGGGATGCCTTTGGCAGATGCAGTAAGCCTGGAACTCAGGGCTTCCTGGTTAAAAAAATCCTTGCCCTTGGCTGAGCCCTAACGCTAACCCTAGGCAGATAAATCAGCCTAGGTATAGGGATGGTGCCAAGGAAAAAGCTGTGAAAGCTGCCATGTTGTTGCACTTTTGTACTCCCCTTGGGATGCCTTTCACAGCTGCCGTGTGCCTGGAGCTCAGGGCTTCCTGGTTTAAAAAACCATGTCCCTAGCTGAGACTGGAGGCAGGTGATTCAGCCTAGGCTTAGCAATGGTGCCAATGAAAACGTGTGGAGGCAGCCATTTTCTGGCACTTTTGTGCCCCCTTGAGATGCCTTTCGCAGCTGCCGTGTGCCTGGAGCTCAGAGCTTGCTGGTTTAAAAAGCTCTACACCTAGGCGTAACCCTAACCCTAACCGTAACACTGGTCATTTAAATCAGCCTGGGTTTAGGAATTATCCCAAGGGAAAAGCTGTGGAGACAGCCATGTTGTGGCACTTTTGCGCTCCCCTTGGGATGCCTTTCACAGCTGCAGTGTGCTTGGAGCACAGGGCTTCCTGGTTTTAAAAGTCCTAGGCCTAGGCCTAACAGTAACCCTAGGAAGGTAAATCAGCCGGGTATTAGGGTTCTTCCTAAGGAAAAAGCTGTGAAAGCAGCCATGTTGTGGCACTTCTTCGCTCCCTTTGGGATGCCTTTGTCAGATGCAGTAAGCCTGGAACTCAGGGCTTCCTGGTTAAAAAAATCCTTGCCCTTGGCTGAGCCCTAACCCTAACCCTAGGCAGATAAATCAGCCTAGGTATAGGGATGGTGCCAAGGAAAAAGCTGTGAAAGCTGCCATGTTGTTGCACTTTTGTACTCCCCTTGGGATGCCTTTCACAGCTGCCGTGTGCCTGGAGCTCAGGGCTTCCTGGTTTAAAAAACCATGTCCCTAGCTGAGACTGGAGGCAGGTGATTCAGCCTAGGCTTAGCAATGGTGCCAATGAAAACGTGTGGAGGCAGCCATTTTCTGGCACTTTTGTGCTCCCCTTGGGATGCCTTTCGCAGCTGCCATGTGCCTGGAGCTCAGAGCTTGCTGGTTTAAAAAGCTCTACACCTAGGCGTAACCCTAACCCTAACCGTAACACTGGTCATTTAAATCAGCCTGGGTTTAGGAATTATCCCAAGGGAAAAGCTGTGGAGACAGCCATGTTGTGGCACTTTTGCGCTCCCCTTGGGATGCCTTTCGCAGCTGCCGTGTGCCTGGAGCTCAGAGCTTGCTGGTTTAAAAAGCTCTACACCTAGGCGTAACCCTAACCCTAACCGTAACACAGGTCATTTAAATCAGCCTGGGTTTAGGAATTATCCCAAGGGAAATAGCAGTGGAGACAGCCATGTTGTGGCACTTTTGCGCTCCCCTTGGGATGCCTTTCACAGCTGCAGTGTGCTTGGAGCACAGGGCTTCCTGGTTTTAAAAGTCCTAGGCCTAGGCCTAACAGTAGCCCTAGGAAGGTAAATCAGCCGGGTATTAGGGTTCTTCCTAAGGAAAAAGCTGTGAAAGCAGCCATGTTGTGGCACTTCTTCGCTCCCTTTGGGATGCCTTTGTCAGATGCAGTAAGCCTGGAACTCAGGGCTTCCTGGTTAAAAAAATCCTTGCCCTTGGCTGAGCCCTAACCCTAACCCTAGGCAGATAAATCAGCCTAGGTATAGGGATGGTGCCAAGGAAAAAGCTGTGAAAGCTGCCATGTTGTTGCACTTTTGTACTCCCCTTGGGATGCCTTTCACAGCTGCCGTGTGCCTGGAGCTCAGGGCTTCCTGGTTTAAAAAACCATGTCCCTAGCTGAGAATGGAGGCAGGTAATACAGCATAGGCTTAGCAATGGTGCCAATGAAAACGTGTGGAGGCAGCCATTTTCTGGCACTTTTGTGCTCCCCTTGGGATGCCTTTCGCAGCTGCCGTGTGCCTGGAGCTCAGAGCTTGCTGGTTTAAAAAGCTCTACACCTAGGCGTAACCCTAACCCTAACCGTAACACTGGTCATTTAAATCAGCCTGGGTTTAGGAATTATCCCAAGGGAAAAGCTGTGGAGACAGCCATGTTGTGGCACTTTTGCGCTCCCCTTGGGATGCCTTTCACAGCTGCAGTGTGCTTGGAGCACAGGGCTTCCTGGTTTTAAAAGTCCTAGGCCTAGGCCTAACAGTAACCCTAGGAAGGTAAATCAGCCGGGTATTAGGGTTCTTCCTAAGGAAAAAGCTGTGAAAGCAGCCATGTTGTGGCACTTCTGCGCTCCCTTTGGGATGCCTTTGGCAGATGCAGTAAGCCTGGAACTCAGGGCTTCCTGCTTAAAAAAATCCTTGCCCTTGGCTGAGCCCTAACCCTAACCCTAGGCAGATAAATCAGCCTAGGTATAGGGATGGTGCCAAGGAAAAAGCTGTGAAAGCTGCCATGTTGTTGCACTTTTGTACTCCCCTTGGGATGCCTTAAACAGCTGCCGTGTGCCTGGAGCTCAGGGCTTCCTGGTTTAAAAAACCATGTCCCTAGCTGAGACTGGAGGCAGGTGATTCAGCCTAGGCTTAGCAATGGTACCAATAAAAATGTGTGGAGGCAGCCATTTTCTGGCACTTTTGTGCTCCCCTTGGGATGCCTTTCGCAGCTGCCGTGTGCCTGGAGCTCAGAGCTTGCTGGATTAAAAAGCTCTACACCTAGGCGTAACCCTAACCCTAACCGTAACACTGGTCATTTAAATCAGCCTGGGTTTAGGAATTATCCCAAGGGAAAAGCTGTGGAGACAGCCATGTTGTGGCACTTTTGCGCTCCCCTTGGGATGCCTTTCACAGCTGCAGTGTGCTTGGAGCACAGGGCTTCCTGGTGTAAAAAACCACAACTTTAGCCCAAACTGGAGGCTTCTAAATCAGCCTTCGTTTCGGGACGTCCCCAAGGAAAAAGCTGTGGAGGCAGGCATGTTGAGGCACTTCTGCGCTCTTCTTGGGTTGTCCTTCGCAGCTCCTCTGTTCTTGGAACTCAGGGCTTTCTGGTTAAAAGAACACTAACCCTAGGCCTAACTCAAACCTTAAGCCTAGGAAGGAAAATCAGCCTATGATTCGGGATGGTCTCATGGAAATAGCAGTGGAGGCAGCCAAGTTGTGTCACTTTTGCGCTCCCCTTGGGATGCCTTTAACAGCTGCAGTGTGCCTGGAGCACAGGGCTTCCTGGTTTTAAAAGTCCTAGGCCTAAGCCTAACAGTAACCCTAGGAAGGTAAATCAGCCGGGTATTAGGGTTCTTCCTACGGAAAAAGCTGTGAAAGCAGCCATGTTGTGGCACTTCTGCGCTCCCTTTGGGATGCCTTTGGCAGATGCAGTAAGCCTGGAACTCAGGGCTTCCTGGTTAAAAAAATCCTAGCCCTAGGCTGAGCCCTAACCCTAACCCTAGGCAGATAAATCAGCCTAGGTAGAGGGATGGTGCCAAGGAAAAAGCTGTGAAAGCTGCCATGTTGTTGCACTTTAGTACTCCCCTTGGGATGCCTTTCACAGCTGCCGTGTGCCTGGAGCTCAGGGCTTCCTGGTTTAAAAAACCATGTCCCTAGCTGAGAATGGAGGCAGGTAATACAGCCTAGGCTTAGCAATGGTGCCAATGAAAACGTGTGGAGGCAGCCATTTTCTGGCACTTTTGTGCTCCCCTTGGGATGCCTTTCGCAGCTGCCGTGTGCCTGGAGCTCAGAGCTTGCTGGATTAAAAAGCTCTACACCTAGGCGTAACCCTAACCCTAACCGTAACACTGGTCATTTAAATCAGCCTGGGTTTAGGAATTATCCCAAGGGAAAAGCAGTGGAGGCAGCCAAGTTGTGTCACTTTTGCGCTCCCCTTGGGATGCCTTTCACAGCTGCAGTGTGCCTGGAGCACAGGGCTTCCTGGTTTTAAAAGTCCTAGGCCTAAGCCTAACAGTAACCCCAGGAAGGTAAATCAGCCAGGTATTAGGCTTCCTCCTAAGGAAAAAGCTGTGAAAGCAGCCATGTTGTGGCACTTCTGCGCTCCCTTTGGGATGCCTTTGGCAGATGCAGTAAGCCTGGAACTCAGGGCTTCCTGGTTAAAAAAATCCTTGCCCTTGGCTGAGCCCTAACCCTAACCCTAGGCAGATAAATCAGCCTAGGTATAGGGATGGTGCCAAGGAAAAAGCTGTGAAAGCTGCCATGTTGTTGCACTTTTGTACTCCCCTTGGGATGCCTTTCACAGCTGCCGTGTGCCTGGAGCTCAGGGCTTCCTGGTTTAAAAAACCATGTCCCTAGCTGAGACTGGAGGCAGGTGATTCAGCCTAGGCTTAGCAATGGTACCAATGAAAACGTGTGGAGGCAGCCATTTTCTGGCACTTTTGTGCTCCCCTTGGGATGCCTTTCGCAGCTGCCGTGTGCCTGGAGCTCAGAGCTTGCTGGTTTAAAAAGCTCTACACCTAGGCGTAACCCTAACCCTAACTGTAACACTGGTCATTTAAATCAGCCTGGGTTTAGGAATTATCCCAAGGGAAAAGCTGTGGAGACAGCCATGTTGTGGCACTTTTGCGCTCCCCTTGGGATGCCTTTCACAGCTGCAGTGTGCTTGGAGCACAGGGCTTCCTGGTGTAAAAAACCACAACTTTAGCCCAAACTGGAGGCTTCTAAATCAGCCTTCGTTTCGGGACGTCCCCAAGGAAAAAGCTGTGGAGGCAGGCATGTTGAGGCACTTCTGCGCTCTTCTTGGGTTGTCCTTCGCAGCTCCTCTGTTCTTGGAACTCAGGGCTTTCTGGTTAAAAGAACACTAACCCTAGGCCTAACTCAAACCTTAAGCCTAGGAAGGAAAATCAGCCTATGATTCGGGATGGTCTCATGGAAATAGCAGTGGAGGCAGCCAAGTTGTGTCACTTTTGCGCTCCCCTTGGGATGCCTTTAACAGCTGCAGTGTGCCTGGAGCACAGGGCTTCCTGGTTTTAAAAGTCCTAGGCCTAAGCCTAACAGTAACCCTAGGAAGGTAAATCAGCCGGGTATTAGGGTTCTTCCTACGGAAAAAGCTGTGAAAGCAGCCATGTTGTGGCACTTCTGCGCTCCCTTTGGGATGCCTTTGGCAGATGCAGTAAGCCTGGAACTCAGGGCTTCCTGGTTAAAAAAATCCTTGCCCTTGGCTGAGCCCTAACCCTAACCCTAGGCAGATAAATCAGCCTAGGTATAGGGATGGTGCCAAGGAAAAAGCTGTGAAAGCTGCCATGTTGTTGCACTTTTGTACTCCCCTTGGGATGCCTTAAACAGCTGCCGTGTGCCTGGAGCTCAGGGCTTCCTGGTTTAAAAAACCATGTCCCTAGCTGAGACAGGAGGCAGGTGATTCAGCCTAGGCTTAGCAATGGTGCCAATGAAAACGTGTGGAGGCAGCCATTTTCTGGCACTTTGTGCTCCCCTTGGGATGCCTTTCGCAGCTGCCGTGTGCCTGGAGCTCAGAGCTTGCTGGATTAAAAAGCTCTACACCTAGGCGTAACCCTAACCCTAACCGTAACACTGGTCATTTAAATCAGCCTGGGTTTAGGAATTATCCCAAGGGAAAAGCTGTGGAGACAGCCATGTTGTGGCACTTTTGTGCTCCCCTTGGGATGCCTTTCACAGCTGCAGTGTGCTTAGAGCACAGGGCTTCCTGGGGTAAAAAACCACAACTTTAGCCCAAACTGGAGGCTTCTAAATCAGCCTTCGTTTCGGGACGTCCTCAAAGAAAAAGCTGTGGAGGCAGGCATGTTGAGGCACTTCTGCGCTCTTCTTGGGTAGTCCTTCGCAGCTGCTGTGTTCTTGGAACTCAGGGCTTTCTGGTTAAAAGAACACTAACCCTAGGCCTAACTCAAACCTTAAGCCTAGGAAGGAAAATCAGCCTATGATTCGGGATGGTCTCATGGAAATAGCAGTGGAGGCAGCCAAGTTGTGTCACTTTTGCGCTCCCCTTGGGATGCCTTTAACAGCTGCAGTGTGCCTGGAGCACAGGGCTTCCTGGTTTTAAAAGTCCTAGGCCTAGGCCTAACAGTAACCCTAGGAAGGTAAATCAGCCGGTTATTAGGGTTCTTCCTAAGGATAAAGCTGTGAAAGCAGCCATGTTGTGGCACTTCTGCACTCCCTTTGGGATGCCTTTGGCAGATGCAGTAAGCCTGGAACTCAGGGCTTCCTGGTTAAAAAAATCCTTGCCCTTGGCTGAGCCCTAACGCTAACCCTAGGCAGATAAATCAGCCTAGGTATAGGGATGGTGCCAAGGAAAAAGCTGTGAAAGCTGCCATGTTGTTGCACTTTTGTACTCCCCTTGGGATGCCTTTCACAGCTGCCATGTGCCTGGAGCTCAGGGCTTCCTGGTTTAAAAAACCATGTCCCTAGCTGAGACTGGAGGCAGGTGATTCAGCCTAGGCTTAGCAATGGTGCCAATGAAAACGTGTGGAGGCAGCCATTTTCTGGCACTTTTGTGCCCCCTTGAGATGGCTTTCGCAGCTGCCCTGTGCCTGGAGCTCAGAGCTTGCTGGTTTAAAAAGCTCTACACCTAGGCGTAACCCTAACCCTAACCGTAACACTGGTCATTTAAATCAGCCTGGGTTTAGGAATTATCCCAAGGGAAAAGCTGTGGAGACAGCCATGTTGTGGCACTTTTGCGCTCCCCTTGGGATGCCTTTCACAGCTGCAGTGTGCTTGGAGCACAGGGCTTCCTGGTTTTAAAAGTCCTAGGCCTAGGCCTAACAGTAACCCTAGGAAGGTAAATCAGCCGGGTATTAGGGTTCTTCCTAAGGAAAAAGCTGTGAAAGCAGCCATGTTGTGGCACTTCTTCGCTCCCTTTGGGATGCCTTTGTCAGATGCAGTAAGCCTGGAACTCAGGGCTTCCTGGTTAAAAAAATCCTTGCCCTTGGCTGAGCCCTAACCCTAACCCTAGGCAGATAAATCAGCCTAGGTATAGGGATGGTGCCAAGGAAACAGCTGTGAAAGCTGCCATGTTGTTGCACTTTTGTACTCCCCTTGGGATGCCTTTCACAGCTGCCAAGTGCCTGGAGCTCAGGGCTTCCTGGTTTAAAAAACCATGTCCCTAGCTGAGACTGGAGGCAGGTGATTCAGCCTAGGCTTAGCAATGGTGCCAATGAAAACGTGTGGAGGCAGCCATTTTCTGGCACTTTTGTGCTCCCCTTGGGATGCCTTTCGCAGCTGCCATGTGCCTGGAGCTCAGAGCTTGCTGGTTTAAAAAGCTCTACACCTAGGCGTAACCCTAACCCTAACCGTAACACTGGTCATTTAAATCAGCCTGGGTTTAGGAATTATCCCAAGGGAAAAGCTGTGGAGACAGCCATGTTGTGGCACTTTTGCGCTCCCCTTGGGATGCCTTTCGCAGCTGCCGTGTGCCTGGAGCTCAGAGCTTGCTGGTTTAAAAAGCTCTACACCTAGGCGTAACCCTAACCCTAACCGTAACACTGGTCATTTAAATCAGCCTGGGTTTAGGAATTATCCCAAGGGAAATAGCAGTGGAGACAGCCATGTTGTGGCACTTTTGCGCTCCCCTTGGGATGCCTTTCACAGCTGCAGTGTGCTTGGAGCACAGGGCTTCCTGGTTTTAAAAGTCCTAGGCCTAGGCCTAACAGTAGCCCTAGGAAGGTAAATCAGCCGGGTATTAGGGTTCTTCCTAAGGAAAAAGCTGTGAAAGCAGCCATGTTGTGGCACTTCTTCGCTCCCTTTGGGATGCCTTTGGCAGATGCAGTAAGCCTGGAACTCAGGGCTTCCTGGTTAAAAAAATCCTAGCCCTAGGCTGAGCCCTAACCCTAACCCTAGGCAGATAAATCAGCCTAGGTATAGGGATGGTGCCAAGGAAAAAGCTGTGAAAGCTGCCATGTTGTTGCACTTTTGTACTCCCCTTGGGATGCCTTTCACAGCTGCCGTGTGCCTGGAGCTCAGGGCTTCCTGGTTTAAAAAACCATGTCCCTAGCTGAGACTGGAGGCGGGTAATTCAGCCTAGGCTTAGCAATGGTGCCAATGAAAACGTGTGGAGGCAGCCATTTTCTGGCACTTTTGTGCTCCCCTTGGGATGCCTTTCGCAGCTGCCGTGTGCCTGGAGCTCAGAGCTTGCTGGTTTAAAAAGCTCTACACCTAGGCGTAACCCTAACCCTAACCGTAACACTGGTCATTTAAATCAGCCTGGGTTTAGGAATTATCCCAAGGGAAAAGCTGTGGAGACAGCCATGTTGTGGCACTTTTGCGCTCCCCTTGGGATGCCTTTCACAGCTGCAGTGTGCTTGGAGCACAGGGCTTCCTGGTTTTAAAAGTCCTAGGCCTAGGCCTAACAGTAACCCTAGGAAGGTAAATCAGCCGGGTATTAGGGTTCTTCCTAAGGAAAAAGCTGTGAAAGCAGCCATGTTGTGGCACTTCTGCGCTCCCTTTGGGATGCCTTTGGCAGATGCAGTAAGCCTGGAACTCAGGGCTTCCTGGTTAAAAAAATCCTTGCCCTTGGCTGAGCCCTAACCCTAACCCTAGGCAGATAAATCAGCCTAGGTATAGGGATGGTGCCAAGGAAAAAGCTGTGAAAGCTGCCATGTTGTTGCACTTTTGTACTCCCCTTGGGATGCCTTAAACAGCTGCCGTGTGCCTGGAGCTCAGGGCTTCCTGGTTTAAAAAACCATGTCCCTAGCTGAGACTGGAGGCAGGTGATTCAGCCTAGGCTTAGCAATGGTACCAATGAAAATGTGTGGAGGCAGCCATTTTCTGGCACTTTTGTGCTCCCCTTGGGATGCCTTTCGCAGCTGCCGTGTGCCTGGAGCTCAGAGCTTGCTGGTTTAAAAAGCTCTACACCTAGGCGTAACCCTAACCCTAACCGTAACACTGGTCATTTAAATCAGCCTGGGTTTAGGAATTATCCCAAGGGAAAAGCTGTGGAGACAGCCATGTTGTGGCACTTTTGCGCTCCCCTTGGGATGCCTTTCACAGCTGCAGTGTGCTTGGAGCACAGGGCTTCCTGGTGTAAAAAACCACAACTTTAGCCCAAACTGGAGGCTTCTAAATCAGCCTTCGTTTCGGGACGTCCCCAAGGAAAAAGCTGTGGAGGCAGGCATGTTGAGGCACTTCTGCGCTCTTCTTGGGTAGTCCTTCGCAGCTCCTCTGTTCTTGGAACTCAGGGCTTTCTGGTTAAAAGAACACTAACCCTAGGCCTAACTCAAACCTTAAGCCTAGGAAGGAAAATCAGCCTATGATTCGGGATGGTCTCATGGAAATAGCAGTGGAGGCAGCCAAGTTGTGTCACTTTTGCGCTCCCCTTGGGATGCCTTTAACAGCTGCAGTGTGCCTGGAGCACAGGGCTTCCTGGTTTTAAAAGTCCTAGGCCTAAGCCTAACAGTAACCCTAGGAAGGTAAATCAGCCGGGTATTAGGGTTCTTCCTACGGAAAAAGCTGTGAAAGCAGCCATGTTGTGGCACTTCTGCGCTCCCTTTGGGATGCCTTTGGCAGATGCAGTAAGCCTGGAACTCAGGGCTTCCTGGTTAAAAAAATCCTAGCCCTAGGCTGAGCCCTAACCCTAACCCTAGGCAGATAAATCAGCCTAGGTATAGGGATGGTGCCAAGGAAAAAGCTGTGAAAGCTGCCATGTTGTTGCACTTTAGTACTCCCCTTGGGATGCCTTTCACAGCTGCCGTGTGCCTGGAGCTCAGGGCTTCCTGGTTTAAAAAACCATGTCCCTAGCTGAGAATGGAGGCAGGTAATACAGCCTAGGCTTAGCAATGGTGCCAATGAAAACGTGTGGAGGCAGCCATTTTCTGGCACTTTTGTGCTCCCCTTGGGATGCCTTTTGCAGCTGCCGTGTGCCTGGAGCTCAGAGCTTGCTGGATTAAAAAGCTCTACACCTAGGCGTAACCCTAACCCTAACCGTAACACTGGTCATTTAAATCAGCCTGGGTTTAGGAATTATCCCAAGGGAAAAGCAGTGGAGGCAGCCAAGTTGTGTCACTTTTGCGCTCCCCTTGGGATGCCTTTCACAGCTGCAGTGTGCCTGGAGCACAGGGCTTCCTGGTTTTAAAAGTCCTAGGCCTAAGCCTAACAGTAACCCTAGGAAGGTAAATCAGCCAGGTGTTAGGCTTCCTCCTAAGGAAAAAGCTGTGAAAGCAGCCATGTTGTGGCACTTCTGCGCTCCCTTTGGGATGCCTTTGGCAGATGCAGTAAGCCTGGAACTCAGGGCTTCCTGGTTAAAAAAATCCTTGCCCTTGGCTGAGCCCTAACCCTAACCCTAGGCAGATAAATCAGCCTAGGTATAGGGATGGTGCCAAGGAAAAAGCTGTGAAAGCTGCCATGTTGTTGCACTTTTGTACTCCCCTTGGGATGCCTTAAACAGCTGCCGTGTGCCTGGAGCTCAGGGCTTCCTGGTTTAAAAAACCATGTCCCTAGCTGAGACTGGAGGCAGGTGATTCAGCCTAGGCTTAGCAATGGTACCAATGAAAACGTGTGGAGGCAGCCATTTTCTGGCACTTTTGTGCTCCCCTTGGGATGCCTTTCGCAGCTGCCGTGTGCCTGGAGCTCAGAGCTTGCTGGTTTAAAAAGCTCTACACCTAGGCGTAACCCTAACCCTAACTGTAACACTGGTCATTTAAATCAGCCTGGGTTTAGGAATTATCCCAAGGGAAAAGCTGTGGAGACAGCCATGTTGTGGCACTTTTGCGCTCCCCTTGGGATGCCTTTCACAGCTGCAGTGTGCTTGGAGCACAGGGCTTCCTGGTGTAAAAAACCACAACTTTAGCCCAAACTGGAGGCTTCTAAATCAGCCTTCGTTTCGGGACGTCCCCAAGGAAAAAGCTGTGGAGGCAGGCATGTTGAGGCACTTCTGCGCTCTTCTTGGGTTGTCCTTCGCAGCTCCTCTGTTCTTGGAACTCAGGGCTTTCTGGTTAAAAGAACACTAACCCTAGGCCTAACTCAAACCTTAAGCCTAGGAAGGAAAATCAGCCTATGATTCGGGATGGTCTCATGGAAATAGCAGTGGAGGCAGCCAAGTTGTGTCACTTTTGCGCTCCCCTTGGGATGCCTTTAACAGCTGCAGTGTGCCTGGAGCCCAGGGCTTCCTGGTTTTAAAAGTCCTATGCCTAAGCCTAACAGTAACCCTAGGAAGGTAAATCAGCCGGGTATTAGGGTTCTTCCTACGGAAAAAGCTGTGAAAGCAGCCATGTTGTGGCACTTCTGCGCTCCCTTTGGGATGCCTTTGGCAGATGCAGTAAGCCTGGAACTCAGGGCTTCCTGGTTAAAAAAATCCTTGCCCTTGGCTGAGCCCTAACCCTAACCCTAGGCAGATAAATCAGCCTAGGTATAGGGATGGTGCCAAGGAAAAAGCTGTGAAAGCTGCCATGTTGTTGCACTTTTGTACTCCCCTTGGGATGCCTTAAACAGCTGCCGTGTGCCTGGAGCTCAGGGCTTCCTGGTTTAAAAAACCATGTCCCTAGCTGAGACAGGAGGCAGGTGATTCAGCCTAGGCTTAGCAATGGTGCCAATGAAAACGTGTGGAGGCAGCCATTTTCTGGCACTTTGTGCTCCCCTTGGGATGCCTTTCGCAGCTGCCGTGTGCCTGGAGCTCAGAGCTTGCTGGATTAAAAAGCTCTACACCTAGGCGTAACCCTAACCCTAACCGTAACACTGGTCATTTAAATCAGCCTGGGTTTAGGAATTATCCCAAGGGAAAAGCTGTGGAGACAGCCATGTTGTGGCACTTTTGTGCTCCCCTTGGGATGCCTTTCACAGCTGCAGTGTGCTTAGAGCACAGGGCTTCCTGGGGTAAAAAACCACAACTTTAGCCCAAACTGGAGGCTTCTAAATCAGCCTTCGTTTCGGGACGTCCTCAAAGAAAAAGCTGTGGAGGCAGGCATGTTGAGGCACTTCTGCGCTCTTCTTGGGTAGTCCTTCGCAGCTGCTGTGTTCTTGGAACTCAGGGCTTTCTGGTTAAAAGAACACTAACCCTAGGCCTAACTCAAACCTTAAGCCTAGGAAGGAAAATCAGCCTATGATTCGGGATGGTCTCATGGAAATAGCAGTGGAGGCAGCCAAGTTGTGTCACTTTTGCGCTCCCCTTGGGATGCCTTTAACAGCTGCAGTGTGCCTGGAGCACAGGGCTTCCTGGTTTTAAAAGTCCTAGGCCTAGGCCTAACAGTAACCCTAGGAAGGTAAATCAGCCGGGTATTAGGGTTCTTCCTAAGGAAAAAGCTGTGAAAGCAGCCATGTTGTGGCACTTCTGCACTCCCTTTGGGATGCCTTTGGCAGATGCAGTAAGCCTGGAACTCAGGGCTTCCTGGTTAAAAAAATCCTTGCCCTTGGCTGAGCCCTAACCCTAACCCTAGGCAGATAAATCAGCCTAGGTATAGGGATGGTGCCAAGGAAAAAGCTGTGAAAGCTGCCATGTTGTTGCACTTTTGTACTCCCCTTGGGATGCCTTAAACAGCTGCCGTGTGCCTGGAGCTCAGGGCTTCCTGGTTTAAAAAACCATGTCCCTAGCTGAGACTGGAGGCGGGTAATTCAGCCTAGGCTTAGCAATGGTGCCAATGAAAACGTGTGGAGGCAGCCATTTTCTGGCACTTTTGTGCTCCCCTTGGGATGCCTTTCGCAGCTGCCGTGTGCCTGGAGCTCAGAGCTTGCTGGTTTAAAAAGCTCTACACCTAGGCGTAACCCTAACCCTAACCGTAACACTGGTCATTTAAATCAGCCTGGGTTTAGGAATTATCCCAAGGGAAAAGCTGTGGAGACAGCCATGTTGTGGCACTTTTGCGCTCCCCTTGGGATGCCTTTCGCAGCTGCCGTGTGCCTGGAGCTCAGAGCTTGCTGGTTTAAAAAGCTCTGCACCTAGGCTTGACCCTAACCCTAACTGTAACACTGGTCATTTAAATCAGCCTGGGTTTAGGAATTATCCCAAGGGAAAAGCTGTGGAGACAGCCATGTTGTGGCACTTTTGCGCTCCCCTTGGGATGCCTTTCACAGCTGCAGTGTGCTTGGAGCACAGGGCTTCCTGGTTTTAAAAGTCCTAGGCCTAGGCCTAACAGTAACCCTAGGAAGGTTAATCAGCCGGGTATTAGGGTTCTTCCTAAGGAAAAAGCTGTGAAAGCAGCCATGTTGTGGCACTTCTTCGCTCCCTTTGGGATGCCTTTGGCAGATGCAGTAAGCCTGGAACTCAGGGCTTCCTGGTTAAAAAAATCCTTGCCCTTGGCTGAGCCCTAACCCTAACCCTAGGCAGATAAATCAGCCTAGGTATAGGGATGGTGCCAAGGAAAAAGCTGTGAAAGCTGCCATGTTGTTGCACTTTTGTACTCCCCTTGGGATGCCTTTCACAGGTGCCGTGTGCCTGGAGCTCAGGGCTTCCTGGTTTAAAAAACCATGTCCCTAGCTGAGACTGGAGGCAGGTAATTCAGCCTAGGCTTAGCAATGGTGCCAATGAAAACGTGTGGAGGCAGCCATTTTCTGGCACTTTTGTGCTCCCCTTGGGATGCCTTTCGCAGCTGCCGTGTGCCTGGAGCTCAGAGCTTGCTGGATTAAAAAGCTCTACACCTAGGCGTAACCCTAACCCTAACCGTAACACTGGTCATTTAAATCAGCCTGGGTTTAGGAATTATCCCAAGGGAAAAGCAGTGGAGGCAGCCAAGTTGTGGCACTTTTGTGCTCCCCTTGGGATGCCTTTCACAGATGCAGTGTGCTTAGAGCACAGGGCTTCCTGGTGTAAAAAACCACAACTTTAGCCCAAACTGGAGGCTTCTAAATCAGCCTTCATTTCGGGACGTCCTCAAAGAAAAAGCTGTGGAGGCAGGCATGTTGAGGCACTTCTGCGCTCTTCTTGGGTAGTCCTTCGCAGCTGCTGTGTTCTTGGAACTCAGGGCTTTCTGGTTAAAAGAACACTAACCCTAGGCCTAACTCAAACCTTAAGCCTAGGAAGGAAAATCAGCCTATGATTCGGGATGGTCTCATGGAAATAGCAGTGGAGGCAGCCAAGTTGTGTCACTTTTGCGCTCCCCTTGGGATGCCTTTAACAGCTGCAGTGTGCCTGGAGCACAGGGCTTCCTGGTTTTAAAAGTCCTAGGCCTAGGCCTAACAGTAACCCTAGGAAGGTAAATCAGCCGGGTATTAGGGTTCTTCCTAAGGAAAAAGCTGTGAAAGCAGCCATGTTGTGGCAGTTCTGCGCTCCCTTTGGGATGCCTTTGGCAGATGCAGTAAGCCTGGAACTCAGGGCTTCCTGGTTAAAAAAATCCTTGCACTTGGCTGAGCCCTAACCCTAACCCTAGGCAGATAAATCAGCCTAGGTATAGGGATGGTGCCAAGGAAAAAGCTGTGAAAGCTGCCATGTTGTTGCACTTTTGTACTCCCCTTGGGATGCCTTAAACAGCTGCCGTGTGCCTGGAGCTCAGGGCTTCCTGGTTTAAAAAACCATGTCCCTAGCTGAGACTGGAGGCAGGTAATTCAGCCTAGGCTTAGCAATGGTGCCAATGAAAACGTGTGGAGGCAGCCATTTTCTGGCACTTTTGTGCTCCCCTTGGGATGCCTTTCGCAGCTGCCGTGTGCCTGGAGCTCAGAGCTTGATGGTTTAAAAAGCTCTACACCTAGGCGTAACCCTAACCCTAACCGTAACACTGGTCATTTAAATCAGCCTGGGTTTAGGAATTATCCCAAGGGAAAAGCTGTGGAGACAGCCATGTTGTGGCACTTTTGCGCTCCCCTTGGGATGCCTTTCGCAGCTGCCGTGTGCCTGGAGCTCAGAGCTTGCTGGTTTAAAAAGCTCTACACCTAGGCGTAACCCTAACCCTAACCGTAACACTGGTCATTTAAATCAGCCTGGGTTTAGGAATTATCCCAAGGGAAAAGCTGTGGAGACAGCCATGTTGTGGCACTTTTGCGCTCCCCTTGGGATGCCTTTCACAGCTGCAGTGTGCTTGGAGCACAGGGCTTCCTGGTTTTAAAAGTCCTAGGCCTAGGCCTAACAGTAACCCTAGGAAGGTAAATCAGCCGGGTATTAGGGTTCTTCCTAAGGAAAAAGCTGTGAAAGCAGCCATGTTGTGGCACTTCTGCACTCCCTTTGGGATGCCTTTGGCAGATGCAGTAAGCCTGGAACTCAGGGCTTCCTGGTTAAAAAAATCCTTGCCCTTGGCTGAGCACTAACCATTACCCTAGGCAGATAAATCAGCCTAGGTATAGGGATGGTGCCAAGGAAAAAGCTGTGAAAGCTGCCATGTTGTTGCACTTTTGTACTCCCCTTGGGATGCCTTAAACAGCTGCCAAGTGCCTGGAGCTCAGGGCTTCCTGGTTTAAAAAACCATGACCCTAGGTGAGACTGGAGGCAGGTGATTCAGCCTAGGCTTAGCAATGGTACCAATGAAAACGTGTGGAGGCAGCCATTTTCTGGCACTTTTGTGCTCCCCTTGGGATGCCTTTCGCAGCTGCCGTGTGCCTGGAGCTCAGAGCTTGCTGGTTTAAAAAGCTCTACACCTAGGCGTAACCCTAACCCTAACCGTAACACTGGTCATTTAAATCAGCCTGGGTTTAGGAATTATCCCAAGGGAAAAGCTGTGGAGACAGCCATGTTGTGGCACTTTTGCGCTCCCCTTGGGATGCCTTTCGCAGCTGCCGTGTGCCTGGAGCTCAGAGCTTGCTGGTTTAACAAGCTCTGCACCTAGGCGTGACCCTAACCCTAACTGTAACACTGGTCATTTAAATCAGCCTGGGTTTAGGAATTATCCCAAGGGAAAAGCTGTGGAGACAGCCCTGTTGTGGCACTTTTGCGCTCCCCTTGGGATGCCTTTCACAGCTGCAGTGTGCTTGGAGCACAGGGCTTCCTGGTTTTAAAAGTCCTAGGCCTAGGCCTAACAGTAACCCTAGGAAGGTAAATCAGCCGGGTATTAGGGTTCTTCCTAAGGAAAAAGCTGTGAAAGCAGCCATGTTGTGGCACTTCTTCGCTCCCTTTGGGATGCCTTTGTCAGATGCAGTAAGCCTGGAACTCAGGGCTTCCTGGTTAAAAAAATCCTTGCCCTTGGCTGAGCCCTAACCCTAACCCTAGGCAGATAAATCAGCCTAGGTATAGGGATGGTGCCAAGGAAAAAGCTGTGAAAGCTGCCATGTTGTTGCACTTTTGTACTCCCCTTGGGATGCCTTTCACAGCTGCCGTGTGCCTGGAGCTCAGGGCTTCCTGGTTTAAAAAACCATGTCCCTAGGTGAGACTGGAGGCAGGTGATTCAGCCTAGGCTTAGCAATGGTGCCAATGAAAACGTGTGGAGGCAGCCATTTTCTGGCACTTTTGTGCTCCCCTTGGGATGCCTTTCGCAGCTGCCGTGTGCCTGGAGCTCAGAGCTTGCTGGATTAAAAAGCTCTACACCTAGGCGTAACCCTAACCCTAACCGTAACACTGGTCATTTAAATCAGCCTGGGTTTAGGAATTATCCCAAGGGAAAAGCAGTGGAGGCAGCCAAGTTGTGGCACTTTTGTGCTCCCCTTGGGATGCCTTTCACAGCTGCAGTGTGCTTAGAGCACAGGGCTTCCTGGTGTAAAAAACCACAACTTTAGCCCAAACTGGAGGCTTCTAAATCAGCCTTCATTTCGGGACGTCCTCAAAGAAAAAGCTGTGGAGGCAGGCATGTTGATGCACTTCTGCGCTCTTCTTGGGTAGTCCTTCGCAGCTGCTGTGTTCTTGGAACTCAGGGCTTTCTGGTTAAAAGAACACTAACCCTAGGCCTAACTCAAACCTTAAGCCTAGGAAGGAAAATCAGCCTATGATTCGGGATGGTCTCATGGAAATAGCAGTGGAGGCAGCCAAGTTGTGTCACTTTTGTGCTCCCCTTGGGATGCCTTTAACAGCTGCAGTGTGCCTGGAGCACAGGGCTTCCTGGTTTTAAAAGTCCTAGGCCTAGGCCTAACAGTAACCCTAGGAAGGTAAATCAGCCGGGTATTAGGGTTCTTCCTAAGGAAAAAGCTGTGAAAGCAGCCATGTTGTGGCAGTTCTGCGCTCCCTTTGGGATGCCTTTGGCAGATGCAGTAAGCCTGGAACTCAGGGCTTCCTGGTTAAAAAAATCCTTGCACTTGGCTGAGCCCTAACCCTAACCCTAGGCAGATAAATCAGCCTAGGTATAGGGATGGTGCCAAGGAAAAAACTGTGAAAGCTGCAATGTTGTTGCACTTTTGTACTCCCCTTGGGATGCCTTAAACAGCTGCCAAGTGCCTGGAGCTCAGGGCTTCCTGGTTTAAAAAACCATGTCCCTAGCTGAGACTGGAGGCAGGTAATTCAGCCTAGGCTTAGCAATGGTGCCAATGAAAACGTGTGGAGGCAGCCATTTTCTGGCACTTTTGTGCTCCCCTTGGGATGCCTTTCGCAGCTGCCGTGTGCCTGGAGCTCAGAGCTTGCTGGTTTAAAAAGCTCTACACCTAGGCGTAACCCTAACCCTAACCGTAACACTGGTCATTTAAATCAGCCTGGGTTTAGGAATTATCCCAAGGGAAAAGCTGTGGAGACAGCCATGTTGTGGCACTTTTGCGCTCCCCTTGGGATGCCTTTCGCAGCTGCCGTGTGCCTGGAGCTCAGAGCTTGCTGGTTTAAAAAGCTCTACACCTAGGCGTAACCCTAACCCTAACCGTAACACTGGTCATTTAAATCAGCCTGGGTTTAGGAATTATCCCAAGGGAAAAGCTGTGGAGACAGCCATGTTGTGGCACTTTTGCGCTCCCCTTGGGATGCCTTTCACAGCTGCAGTGTGCTTGGAGCACAGGGCTTCCTGGTTTTAAAAGTCCTAGGCCTAGGCCTAACAGTAACCCTAGGAAGGTAAATCAGCCGGGTATTAGGGTTCTTCCTAAGGAAAAAGCTGTGAAAGCAGCCATGTTGTGGCACTTCTTCGCTCCCTTTGGGATGCCTTTGGCAGATGCAGTAAGCCTGGAACTCAGGGCTTCCTGGTTAAAAAAATCCTTGCCCTTGGCTGAGCCCTAACCCTAACCCTAGGCAGATAAATCAGCCTAGGTAGAGGGATGGTGCCAAAGAAAAAGCTGTGAAAGCTGCCATGTTGTTGCACTTTTGTACTCCCCTTGGGATGCCTTAAACAGCTGCCAAGTGCCTGGAGCTCAGGGCTTCCTGGTTTAAAAAACCATGTCCCTAGGTGAGACTTGAGGCAGGTGATTCAGCCTAGGCTTAGCAATGGTACCAATGAAAACGTGTGGAGGCAGCCATTTTCTGGCACTTTTGTGCTCCCCTTGGGATGCCTTTCGCAGCTGCCGTGTGCCTGGAGCTCAGAGCTTGCTGGTTTAAAAAGCTCTACACCTAGGCGTAACCCTAACCCTAACCGTAACACTGGTCATTTAAATCAGCCTGGGTTTAGGAATTATCCCAAGGGAAAAGCTGTGGAGACAGCCATGTTGTGGCACTTTTGCGCTCCCCTTGGGATGCCTTTCACAGCTGCAGTGTGCTTGGAGCACAGGGCTTCCTGGTGTAAAAACCACAACTTTAGCCCAAACTGGAGGCTTCTAAATCAGCCTTCATTTCGGGACGTCCCCAAGGAAAAAGCTGTGGAGGCAGGCATGTTGAGGCACTTCTGCGCTCTTCTTGGGTAGTCCTTCGCAGCTGCTCTGTTCTTGGAACTCAGGGCTTTCTGGTTAAAAGAACACTAACCCTAGGCCTAACTCAAACCTTAAGCCTAGGAAGGAAAATCAGCCTATGATTCGGGATGGTCTCATGGAAATAGCAGTGGAGGCAGCCAAGTTGTGTCACTTTTGCGCTCCCCTTGGGATGCCTTTAACAGCTGCAGTGTGCCTGGAGCACAGGGCTTCCTGGTTTTAAAAGTCCTAGGCCTAAGCCTAACAGTAACCCTAGGAAGGTAAATCAGCCGGGTATTATGGTTCTTCCTAAGGAAAAAGCTGTGAAAGCAGCCATGTTGTGGACCTTCTGCGCTCCCTTTGGGATGCCTTTGGCAGATGCAGTAAGCCTGGAACTCAGGGCTTCCTGGTTAAAAAAATCCTAGCCATAGGCTGAGCCCTAACCCTAACCCTAGGCAGATAAATCAGCCTAGGTATAGGGATGGTGCCAAGGAAAAAGCTGTGAAAGCTGCCATGTTGTTGCACTTTTGTACTCCCCTTGGGATGCCTTTCACAGCTGCCAAGTGCCTGGAGCTCAGGGCTTCCTGGTTTAAAAAACCATGTCCCTAGCTGAGAATGGAGGCAGGTAATACAGCCTAGGCTTAGCAATGGTGCCAATGAAAACGTGTGGAGGCAGCCATTTTCTGGCACTTTTGTGCTCCCCTTGGGATGCCTTTCGCAGCTGCCGTGTGCCTGGAGCTCAGAGCTTGCTGGTTTAAAAAGCTCTACACCTAGGCGTAACCCTAACCCTAACCGTAACACTGGTCATTTAAATCAGCCTGGGTTTAGGAATTATCCCAAGGGAAAAGCTGTGGAGACAGCCATGTTGTGGCACTTTTGCGCTCCCCTTGGGATGCCTTTCACAGCTGCAGTGAGCTTGGAGCACAGGGCTTCCTGGTGTAAAAAACCACAACTTTAGCCCAACCTGGAGGCTTCTAAATCAGCCTTCGTTTCGGGACGTCCCCAAGGAAAAAGCTGTGGAGGCAGGCATGTTGAGGCACTTCTGCGCTCTTCTTGGGTAGTCCTTCGCAGCTGCTGTGTTCTTGGAACTCAGGGCTTTCTGGTTAAAAGAACACTAACCCTAGGCCTAACTCAAACCTTAAGCCTAGGAAGGAAAATCAGCCTATGATTCGGGATGGTCTCATGGAAATAGCAGTGGAGGCAGCCAAGTTGTGTCACTTTTGCGCTCCCCTTGGGATGCCTTTAACAGCTGCAGTGTGCCTGGAGCACAGGGCTTCCTGGTTTTAAAAGTCCTAGGCCTAGGCCTAACAGTAACCCTAGGAAGGTAAATCAGCCGGGTATTAGGGTTCTTCCTAAGGAAAAAGCTGTGAAAGCAGCCATGTTGTGGCACTTCTTCGCTCCCTTTGGGATGCCTTAAACAGCTGCCGTGTGCCTGGAGCTCAGGGCTTCCTGGTTTAAAAAACCATGTCCCTAGCTGAGACTGGAGGCAGGTAATTCAGCCTAGGCTTAGCAATGGTGCCAATGAAAACGTGTGGAGGCAGCCATTTTCTGGCACTTTTGTGCTCCCCTTGGGATGCCTTTCGCAGCTGCTGTGTGCCTGGAGCTCAGAGCTTGCTGGTTTAAAAAGCTCTACACCTAGGCATAACCCTAACCGTAACCGTAACACTGGTCATTTAAATCAGCCTGGGTTTAGGAATTATCCCAAGGGAAAAGCTGTGGAGACAGCCATGTTGTGGCACTTTTGCGCTCCCCTTGGGATGCCTTTCGCAGCTGCCGTGTGCCTGGAGCACAGAGCTTGCTGGTTTAAAAAGCTCTACACCTAGGCGTAACCCTAACCCTAACCGTAACACTGGACATTTAAATCAGCCTGGGTTTAGGAATTATCCCAAGGGAAAAGCTGTGGAGACAGCCATGTTGTGGCACTTTTGCGCTCCCCTTGGGATGCCTTTCACAGCTGCAGTGTGCTTGGAGCACAGGGCTTCCTGGTTTTAAAAGTCCTAGGCCTAGGCCTAACAGTAACCCTAGGAAGGTAAATCAGCCGGGTATTAGGGTTCTTCCTAAGGAAAAAGCTGTGAAAGCAGCCATGTTGTGGCACTTCTTCGCTCCCTTTGGGATGCCTTTGGCAGATGCAGTAAGCCTGGAACTCAGGGCTTCCTGCTTAAAAAAATCCTTGCCCTTGGCTGAGCCTTAACCCTAACCCTAGGCAGATAAATCAGCCTAGGTATAGGGATGGTGCCAAGGAAAAAGCTGTGAAAGCTGCCATGTTGTTGCACTTTTGTACTCCCCTTGGGATGCCTTAAACAGCTGCCAAGTGCCTGGAGCTCAGGGCTTCCTGGTTTAAAAAACCATGTCCCTAGCTGAGACTGGAGGCAGGTGATTCAGCCTAGGCTTAGCAATGGTACCAATGAAAACGTGTGGAGGCAGCCATTTTCTGGCACTTTTGTGCTCCCCTTGGGATGCCTTTCGCAGCTGCCGTGTGCCTGGAGCTCAGAGCTTGCTGGTTTAAAAAGCTCTACACCTAGGCGTAACCCTAACCCTAACCGTAACACTGGTCATTTAAATCAGCCTGGGTTTAGGAATTATCCCAAGGGAAAAGCTGTGGAGACAGCCATGTTGTGGCACTTTTGCGCTCCCCTTGGGATGCCTTTCGCAGCTGCCGTGTGCCTGGAGCTCAGAGCTTGCTGGTTTAAAAAGCTCTGCACCTAGGCGTGACCCTAACCCTAACTGTAACACTGGTCATTTAAATCAGCCTGGGTTTAGGAATTATCCCAAGGGAAAAGCTGTGGAGACAGCCATGTTGTGGCATTTTGCGCTCCCCTTGGGATGCCTTTCACAGCTGCAGTGTGCTTGGAGCACAGGGCTTCCTGGTTTTAAAAGTCCTAGGCCTAGGCCTAACAGTAACCCTAGGAAGGTAAATCAGCCGGGTATTAGGGTTCTTCCTAAGGAAAAAGCTGTGAAAGCAGCCATGTTGTGGCACTTCTTCGCTCCCTTTGGGATGCCTTTGGCAGATGCAGTAAGCCTGGAACTCAGGGCTTCCTGGTAAAAAAAATCCTTGCCCTTGGCTGAGCCCTAACCCTAACCCTAGGCAGATAAATCAGCCTAGGTATAGGGATGGTGCCAAGGAAAAAGCTGTGAAAGCTGCCATGTTTTTGCACTTTTGTACTCCCCTTGGGATGCCTTTCACAGCTGCCAAGTGCCTGGAGCTCAGGGCTTCCTGGTTTAAAAAACCATGTCCCTAGCTGAGACTGGAGGCAGGTGATTCAGCCTAGGCTTAGCAATGGTGCCAATGAAAACGTGTGGAGGCAGCCATTTTCTGGCACTTTTGTGCTCCCCTTGGGATGCCTTTCGCAGCTGCCGTGTGCCTGGAGCTCAGAGCTTGCTGGTTTAAAAAGCTCTACACCTAGGCATAACCCTAACCCTAACCGTAACACTGGTCATTTAAATCAGCCTGGGTTTAGGAATTATCCCAAAGGAAAAGCTGTGGAGACAGCCATGTTGTGGCACTTTTGCGCTCCCCTTGGGATGCCTTTCACAGCTGCAGTGAGCTTGGAGCACAGGGCTTCCTGGTGTAAAACACCACAACTTTAGCCCAAACTGGAGGCTTCTAAATCAGCCTTCGTTTCGGGACGTCCTCAAAGAAAAAGCTGTGGAGGCAGGCATGTTGAGGCACTTCTGCGCTCTTCTTGGGTAGTCCTTCGCAGCTGCTGTGTTCTTGGAACTCAGGGCTTTCTGGTTAAAAGAACACTAACCCTAGGCCTAACTCAAACCTTAAGCCTAGGAAGGAAAATCAGCCTATGATTCGGGATGGTCTCATGGAAATAGCAGTGGAGGCAGCCAAGTTGTGTCACTTTTGCGCTCCCCTTGGGATGCCTTTAACAGCTGCAGTGTGCCTGGAGCACAGGGCTTCCTGGTTTTAAAAGTCCTAGGCCTAGGCCTAACAGTAACCCTAGGAAGGTAAATCAGCCGGGTATTAGGGTTCTTCCTAAGGAAAAAGCTGTGAAAGCAGCCATGTTGTGGCACTTCTGCACTCCGTTTGGGATGCCTTTGGCAGATGCAGTAAGCCTGGAACTCAGGGCTTCCTGCTTAAAAAAATCCTTGCCCTTGGCTGAGCCCTAACCCTAACCCTAGGCAGATAAATCAGCCTAGGTATAGGGATGGTGCCAAGGAAAAAGCTGTGAAAGCTGCCATGTTGTTGCACTTTTGTACTCCCCTTGGGATGCCTTAAACAGCTGCCAAGTGCCTGGAGCTCAGGGCTTCCTGGTTTAAAAAACCATGTCCCTAGCTGAGACTGGAGGCAGGTAATCCAGCCTAGGCTTAGCAATGGTGCCAACGAAAACGTGTGGAGGCAGCCATTTTCTGGCACTTTTGTGCTCCCCTTGGGATGCCTTTCGCAGCTGCCGTGTGCCTGGAGCTCAGAGCTTGCTGGTTTAAAAAGCTCTACACCTAGGCGTAACCCTAACCCTAACCGTAACACTGGTCATTTAAATCAGCCTGGGTTTAGGAATTATCCCAAAGGAAAAGCTGTGGAGACAGCCATGTTGTGGCACTTTTGCGCTCCCCTTGGGATGCCTTTCACAGCTGCAGTGTGCTTAGAGCACAGGGCTTCCTGGTGTAAAAAACCACAACTTTAGCCCAAACTGGAGGCTTCTAAATCAGCCTTCGTTTCGGGACGTCCTCAAAGAAAAAGCTGTGGAGGCAGGCATGTTGAGGCACTTCTGCGCTCTTCTTGGGTAGTCCTTCGCAGCTGCTCTGTTCTTGGAACTCAGGGCTTTCTGGTTAAAAGAACACTAACCCTAGGCCTAACTCAAACCTTAAGCCTAGGAAGGAAAATCAGCCTATGATTCGGGATGGTCTCATGGAAATAGCAGTGGAGGCAGCCAAGTTGTGTCACTTTTGCGCTCCCCTTGGGATGCCTTTAACAGCTGCAGTGTGCCTGGAGCACAGAGCTTCCTGGTTTTAAAAGTCCTAGGCCTAGGCCTAACAGTAACCCTAGGAAGGTAAATCAGCCAGGTATTAGGGTTCTTCCTAAGGAAAAAGCTGTGAAAGCAGCCATGTTGTGGCACTTCTGCACTCCGTTTGGGATGCCTTTGGCAGATGCAGTAAGCCTGGAACTCAGGGCTTCCTGCTTAAAAAAATCCTAGCCCTAGGCTGAGCCCTAACCCTAACCCTAGGCAGATAAATCAGCCTAGGTATAGGGATGGTGCCAAGGAAAAAGCTGTGAAAGCTGCCATGTTGTTGCACTTTTGTACTCCCCTTGGGATGCCTTTCACAGCTGCCGTGTGCCTGGAGCTCAGGGCTTCCTGGTTTAAAAAACCATGTCCCTAGCTGAGACTGGAGGCAGGTGATTCAGCCTAGGCTTAGCAATGGTGCCAATGAAAACGTGTGGAGGCAGCCATTTTCTGGCACTTTTGTGCTCCCCTTGGGATGCCTTTCGCAGCTGCCGTGTGCCTGGAGCTCAGAGCTTGCTGGATTAAAAAGCTCTACACCTAGGCGTAACCCTAACCCTAACCGTAACACTGGTCATTTAAATCAGCCTGGGTTTAGGAATTATCCCAAGGGAAAAGCTGTGGAGACAGCCATGTTGTGGCACTTTTGCGCTCCCCTTGGGATGCCTTTCACAGCTGCAGTGAGCTTGGAGCACAGGGCTTCCTGGTGTAAAAAACCACAACTTTAGCCCAAACTGGAGGCTTCTAAATCAGCCTTCGTTTCGGGACGTCCCCAAGGAAAAAGCTGTGGAGGCAGGCATGTTGAGGCACTTCTGCGCTCTTCTTGGGTAGTCCTTCGCAGCTGCTGTGTTCTTGGAACTCAGGGCTTTCTGGTTAAAAGAACACTAACCCTAGGCCTAACTCAAACCTTAAGCCTAGGAAGGAAAATCAGCCTATGATTCGGGATGGTCTCATGGAAATAGCAGTGGAGGCAGCCAAGTTGTGTCACTTTTGCGCTCCCCTTGGGATGCCTTTAACAGCTGCAGTGTGCCTGGAGCACAGAGCTTCCTGGTTTTAAAAGTCCTAGGCCTAGGCCTAACAGTAACCCTAGGAAGGTAAATCAGCCAGGTATTAGGGTTCTTCCTAAGGAAAAAGCTGTGAAAGCAGCCATGTTGTGGCACTTCTGCACTCCGTTTGGGATGCCTTTGGCAGATGCAGTAAGCCTGGAACTCAGGGCTTCCTGCTTAAAAAAATCCTTGCCCTTGGCTGAGCCCTAACCCTAAGCCTAGGCAGATAAATCAGCCTAGGTATAGGGATGGTGCCAAGGAAAAAGCTGTGAAAGCTGCCATGTTGTTGCACTTTTGTACTCCCCTTGGGATGCCTTTCACAGCTGCCAAGTGCCTGGAGCTCAGGGCTTCCTGGTTTAAAAAACCATGTCCCTAGCTGAGACTGGAGGCAGGTAATCCAGCCTAGGCTTAGCAATGGTGCCAACGAAAACGTGTGGAGGCAACCATTTTCTGGCACTTTTGTGCTCCCCTTGGGATGCCTTTCGCAGCTGCCATGTGCCTGGAGCTCAGAGCTTGCTGGTTTAAAAAGCTCTACACCTAGGCGTAACCCTAACCCTAACCGTAACACTGGTCATTTAAATCAGCCTGGGTTTAGGAATTATCCCAAAGGAAAAGCTGTGGAGACAGCCATGTTGTGGCACTTTTGCGCTCCCCTTGGGATGCCTTTCACAGCTGCAGTGTGCTTAGAGCACAGGGCTTCCTGGTGTAAAAAACCACAACTTTAGCCCAAACTGGAGGCTTCTAAATCAGCCTTCGTTTCGGGACGTCCCCAAGGAAAAAGCTGTGGAGGCAGGCATGTTGAGGCACTTCTGCGCTCTTCTTGGGTAGTCCTTCGCAGGTGCTGTGTTCTTGGAACTCAGGGCTTTCTGGTTAAAAGAACACTAACCCTAGGCCTAACTCAAACCTTAAGCCTAGGAAGGAAAATCAGCCTATGATTCGGGATGGTCTCATGGAAATAGCAGTGGAGGCAGCCAAGTTGTGTCACTTTTGCGCTCCCCTTGGGATGCCTTTAACAGCTGCAGTGTGCCTGGAGCACAGAGCTTCCTGGTTTTAAAAGTCCTAGGCCTAGGCCTAACAGTAACCCTAGGAAGGTAAATCAGCCGGGTATTAGGGTTCTTCCTAAGGAAAAAGCTGTGAAAGCAGCCATGTTGTGGCACTTCTGCGCTCCCTTTGGGATGCCTTTGGCAGATGCAGTAAGCCTGGAACTCAGGGCTTCCTGGTTAAAAAAATCCTAGCCCTAGGCTGAGCCCTAACCCTAACCCTAGGCAGATAAATCAGCCTAGTTATAGGGATGGTGCCAAGGAAAAAGCTGTGAAAGCTGCCATGTTGTTGCACTTTTGTACTCCCCTTGGGATGCCTTTCACAGCTGCCGTGTGCCTGGAGCTCAGGGCTTCCTGGTTTAAAAAACCATGTCCCTAGCTGAGACTGGAGGCAGGTAATCCAGCCTAGGCTTTGCAATGATGCCAATGAAAACGTGTGGAGGCAGCCATTTTCTGGCACTTTTGTGCTCCCCTTGGGATGCCTTTCGCAGCTGCCGTGTGCCTGGAGCTCAGAGCTTGCTGGTTTAAAAAGCTCTACACCTAGGCGTAACCCTAACCCTAACCGTAACACTGGTCATTTAAATCAGCCTGGGTTTAGGAATTATCCCAAGGGAAAAGCTGTGGAGACAGCCATGTTGTGGCACTTTTGCGCTCCCCTTGGGATGCCTTTCACAGCTGCAGTGTGCTTAGAGCACAGGGCTTCCTGGTGTAAAAAACCACAACTTTAGCCTAAACTGGAGGCTTCTAAATCAGCCTTCGTTTCGGGACGTCCTCAAAGAGAAAGCTGTGGAGGCGGGCATATTGAGGCACTTCTGCGCTCTTCTTGGGTAGTACTTCGCAGCTGCTGTGTTCTTGGAACTCAGGGCTTTCTGGTTAAAAGAACACTAACCCTAGGCCTAACTCAAACCTTAAGCCTAGGAAGGAAAATCAGCCTATGATTCGGGATGGTCTCATGGAAATAGCAGTGGAGGCAGCCAAGTTGTGTCACTTTTGCGCTCCCCTTGGGATGCCTTTAACAGCTGCAGTGTGCCTGGAGCACAGGGCTTCCTGGTTTTAAAAGTCCTAGGCCTAAGCCTAACAGTAACCCTAGGAAGGTAAATCAGCCGGGTATTAGGGTTCTTCCTAAGGAAAAAGCTGTGAAAGCAGCCATGTTGTGGCACTTCTGCGCTCCCTTTGGGATGCCTTTGGCAGATGCAGTAAGCCTGGAACTCAGGGCTTCCTGGTTAAAAAAATCCTTGCCCTTGGCTGAGCCCTAACCCTAACCCTAGGCAGATAAATCAGCCTAGGTATAGGGATGGTGCCAAGGAAAAAGCTGTGAAAGCTGCCATGTTGTTGCACTTTTGTACTCCCCTTGGGATGCCTTTCACAGCTGCCGTGTGCCTGGAGCTCAGGGCTTCCTGGTTTAAAAAACCATGTCCCTAGCTGAGACTGGAGGCAGGTAATTCAGCCTAGGCTTAGCAATGGTGCCAATGAAAACGTGTGGAGGCAGCCATTTTCTGGCACTTTTGTGCTCCCCTTGGGATGCCTTTCGCAGCTGCCGTGTGCCTGGAGCTCAGAGCTTGCTGGTTTAAAAAGCTCTACACCTAGGCATAACCCTAACCCTAACCGTAACACTGGTCATTTAAATCAGCCTGGGTTTAGGAATTATCCCAAAGGAAAAGCTGTGGAGACAGCCATGTTGTGGCACTTTTGCGCTCCCCTTGGGATGCCTTTCACAGCTGCAGTGTGCTTAGAGCACAGGGCTTCCTGGTGTAAAAAACCACAACTTTAGCCCAAACTGGAGGCTTCTAAATCAGCCTTCGTTTCGGGACGTCCTCAAAGAAAAAGCTGTGGAGGCAGGCATGTTGAGGCACTTCTGCGCTCTTCTTGGGTAGTGCTTCGCAGCT
Source organism: Ammospiza nelsoni (assembly GCF_027579445.1). Taxonomy (NCBI): domain Eukaryota; kingdom Metazoa; phylum Chordata; class Aves; order Passeriformes; family Passerellidae; genus Ammospiza; species Ammospiza nelsoni. The sequence goes on from NW_026683187.1 coordinate 2,380,186, forward strand.
GCTGTGTTCTTGGAACTCAGGGCTTTCTGGTTAAAAGAACACTAACCCTAGGCCTAACTCAAACCTTAAGCCTAGGAAGGAAAATCAGCCTATGATTCGGGATGGTCTCATGGAAATAGCAGTGGAGGCAGCCAAGTTGTGTCACTTTTGCGCTCCCCTTGGGATGCCTTTAACAGCTGCAGTGTGCCTGGAGCACAGAGCTTCCTGGTTTTAAAAGTCCTAGGCCTAGGCCTAACAGTAACCCTAGGAAGGTAAATCAGCCAGGTATTAGGGTTCTTCCTAAGGAAAAAGCTGTGAAAGCAGCCATGTTGTGGCACTTCTGCACTCCGTTTGGGATGCCTTTGGCAGATGCAGTAAGCCTGGAACTCAGGGCTTCCTGCTTAAAAAAATCCTAGCCCTAGGCTGAGCCCTAACCCTAACCCTAGGCAGATAAATCAGCCTAGGTATAGGGATGGTGCCAAGGAAAAAGCTGTGAAAGCTGCCATGTTGTTGCACTTTTGTACTCCCCTTGGGATGCCTTTCACAGCTGCCAAGTGCCTGGAGCTCAGGGCTTCCTGGTTTAAAAAACCATGTCCCTAGCTGAGACTGGAGGCAGGTAATTCAGCCTAGGCTTAGCAATGGTGCCAATGAAAACGTGTGGAGGCAGCCATTTTCTGGCACTTTTGTGCTCCCCTTGGAATGCCTTTCACAGCTGCCGTGTGCCTGGAGCTCAGAGCTTGCTGGTTTAAAAAGCTCTACACCTAGGCGTAACCCTAACCCTAACCGTAACACTGGTCATTTAAATCAGCCTGGGTTTAGGAATTATCCCAAGGGAAAAGCTGTGGAGACAGCCATGTTGTGGCACTTTTGCGCTCCCCTTGGGATGCCTTTCACAGCTGCAGTGAGCTTGGAGCACAGGGCTTCCTGGTGTAAAAAACCACAACTTTAGCCCAAACTGGAGGCTTCTAAATCAGCCTTTGTTTCGGGACGTCCCCAAGGAAAAAGCTGTGGAGGCAGGCATGTTGAGGCACTTCTGTGCTCTTCTTGGGTAGTCCTTCGCAGCTGCTGTGTTCTTGGAACTCAGGGCTTTCTGGTTAAAAGAACACTAACCCTAGGCCTAACTCAAACCTTAAGCCTAGGAAGGAAAATCAGCCTATGATTCGGGATGGTCTCATGGAAATAGCAGTGGAGGCAGCCAAGTTGTGTCACTTTTGCGCTCCCCTTGGGATGCCTTTAACAGCTGCAGTGTGCCTGGAGCACAGGGCTTCCTGGTTTTAAAAGTCCTAGGCCTAGGCCTAACAGTAACCCTAGGAAGGTAAATCAGCCGGGTATTAGGGTTCTTCCTAAGGAAAAAGCTGTGAAAGCAGCCATGTTGTGGCACTTCTGCACTCCCTTTGGGATGCCTTTGGCAGATGTAGTAAGCCTGGAACTCAGGGCTTCCTGGTTAAAAAAATCCTAGCCCTAGGCTGAGCCCTAACCCTAACCCTAGGCAGATAAATCAGCCTAGGTATAGGGATGGTGCCAAGGAAAAAGCTGTGAAAGCTGCCATGTTGTTGCACTTTTGTACTCCCCTTGGGATGCCTTAAACAGCTGCCGTGTGCCTGGAGCTCAGGGCTTCCTGGTTTAAAAAACCATGTCCCTAGCTGAGACTGGAGGCAGGTAATTCAGCCTAGGCTTAGCAATGGTGCCAACGAAAACGTGTGGAGGCAGCCATTTTCTGGCACTTTTGTGCTCCCCTTGGGATGCCTTTCGCAGCTGCCGTGTGCCTGGAGCTCAGAGCTTGCTGGTTTAAAAAGCTCTACACCTAGGCCTAACCCTAACCCTAACCGTAACACTGGTCATTTAAATCAGCCTGGGTTTAGGAATTATCCCAAGGGAAAAGCTGTGGAGACAGCCATGTTGTGGCACTTTTGCGCTCCCCTTGGGATGCCTTTCACAGCTGCAGTGAGCTTGGAGCACAGGGCTTCCTGGTGTAAAAAACCACAACTTTAGCCCAACCTGGAGGCTTCTAAATCAGCCTTCGTTTAGGGACGTCCCCAAGGAAAAAGCTGTGGAGGCAGGCATGTTGAGGCACTTCTGTGCTCTTCTTGGGTAGTCCTTCGCAGCTGCTGTGTTCTTGGAACTCAGGGCTTTCTGGTTAAAAGAACACTAACCCTAGGCCTAACTCAAACCTTAAGCCTAGGAAGGAAAATCAGCCTATGATTCGGGATGGTCTCATGGAAATAGCAGTGGAGGCAGCCAAGTTGTGTCACTTTTGCGCTCCCCTTGGGATGCCTTTAACAGCTGCAGTGTGCCTGGAGCACAGGGCTTCCTGGTTTTAAAAGTCCTAGGCCTAAGCCTAACAGTAACCCTAGGAAGGTAAATCAGCCGGGTATTAGGGTTCTTCCTAAGGAAAAAGCTGTGAAAGCAGCCATGTTGTGGCACTTCTGCGCTCCCTTTGGGATGCCTTTGGCAGATGCAGTAAGCCTGGAACTCAGGGCTTCCTGGTTAAAAAAATCCTTGCCCTTGGCTGAGCCCTAACCCTAACCCTAGGCAGATAAATCAGCCTAGGTATAGGGATGGTGCCAAGGAAAAAGCTGTGAAAGCTGCCATGTTGTTGCACTTTTGTACTCCCCTTGGGATGCCTTTCACAGCTGCCGTGTGCCTGGAGCTCAGGGCTTCCTGGTTTAAAAAACCATGTCCCTAGCTGAGACTGGAGGCAGGTAATCCAGCCTAGGCTTAGCAATGATGCCAATGAAAACGTGTGGAGGCAGCCATTTTCTGGCACTTTTGTGCTCCCCTTGGGATGCCTTTCGCAGCTGCCGTGTGCCTGGAGCTCAGAGCTTGCTGGTTTAAAAAGCTCTACACCTAGGCGTAACCCTAACCCTAACCGTAACACTGGTCATTTAAATCAGCCTGGGTTTAGGAATTATCCCAAGGGAAAAGCTGTGGAGACAGCCATGTTGTGGCACTTTTGCGCTCCCCTTGGGATGCCTTTCACAGCTGCAGTGAGCTTGGAGCACAGGGCTTCCTGGTGTAAAAAACCACAACTTTAGCCTAAACTGGAGGCTTCTAAATCAGCCTTCGTTTCGGGACGTCCTCAAAGAAAAAGCTGTGGAGGCGGGCATTTTGAGGCACTTCTGCGCTCTTCTTGGGTAGTACTTCGCAGCTGCTGTGTTCTTGGAACTCAGGGCTTTCTGGTTAAAAGAACACTAACCCTAGGCCTAACTCAAACCTTAAGCCTAGGAAGGAAAATCAGCCTATGATTCGGGATGGTCTCATGGAAATAGCAGTGGAGGCAGCCAAGTTGTGTCACTTTTGCGCTCCCCTTGGGATGCCTTTAACAGCTGCAGTGTGCCTGGAGCACAGGGCTTCCTGGTTTTAAAAGTCCTAGGCCTAAGCCTAACAGTAACCCTAGGAAGGTAAATCAGCCGGGTATTAGGGTTCTTCCTAAGGAAAAAGCTGTGAAAGCAGCCATGTTGTGGCACTTCTGCGCTCCCTTTGGGATGCCTTTGGCAGATGCAGTAAGCCTGGAACTCAGGGCTTCCTGGTTAAAAAAATCCTTGCCCTTGGCTGAGCCCTAACCCTAACCCTAGGCAGATAAATCAGCCTAGGTATAGGGATGGTGCCAAGGAAAAAGCTGTGAAAGCTGCCATGTTGTTGCACTTTTGTACTCCCCTTGGGATGCCTTTCACAGCTGCCGTGTGCCTGGAGCTCAGGGCTTCCTGGTTTAAAAAACCATGTCCCTAGCTGAGACAGGAGGCAGGTGATTCAGCCTAGGCTTAGCAATGGTGCCAATGAAAACGTGTGGAGGCAGCCATTTTCTGGCACTTTTGTGCTCCCCTTGGGATGCCTTTCGCAGCTGCCGTGTGCCTGGAGCTCAGAGCTTGCTGGTTTAAAAAGCTCTACACCTAGGCATAACCCTAACCCTAACCATAACACTGGTCATTTAAATCAGCCTGGGTTTAGGAATTATCCCAAGGGAAAAGCTGTGGAGACAGCCATGTTGTGGCACTTTTGCGCTCCCCTTGGGATGCCTTTCACAGCTGCAGTGTGCTTGGAGCACAGGGCTTCCTGGTGTAAAAAACCACAACTTTAGCCCAACCTGGAGGCTTCTAAATCAGCCTTCGTTTCGGGACGTCCCCAAGGAAAAAGCTGTGGAGGCAGGCATGTTGAGGCACTTCTGTGCTCTTCTTGGGTAGTCCTTCGCAGCTGCTGTGTTCTTGGAACTCAGGGCTTTCTGGTTAAAAGAACACTAACCCTAGGCCTAACTCAAACCTTAAGCCTAGGAAGGAAAATCAGCCTATGATTCGGGATGGTCTCATGGAAATAGCAGTGGAGGCAGCCAAGTTGTGTCACTTTTGCGCTCCCCTTGGGATGCCTTTAACAGCTGCAGTGTGCCTGGAGCACAGGGCTTCCTGGTTTTAAAAGTCCTAGGCCTAAGCCTAACAGTAACCCTAGGAAGGTAAATCAGCCGGGTATTAGGGTTCTTCCTAAGGAAAAAGCTGTGAAAGCAGCCATGTTGTGGCACGTCTGCGCTCCCTTTGGGATGCCTTTGGCAGATGCAGTAAGCCTGGAACTCAGGGCTTCCTGGTTAAAAAAATCCTTGCCCTTGGCTGAGCCCTAACCCTAACCCTAGGCAGATAAATCAGCCTAGGTATAGGGATGGTGCCAAGGAAAAAGCTGTGAAAGCTGCCATGTTGTTGCACTTTTGTACTCCCCTTGGGATGCCTTTCACAGCTGCCGTGTGCCTGGAGCTCAGGGCTTCCTGGTTTAAAAAACCATGTCCCTAGCTGAGACTGGAGGCAGGTAATCCAGCCTAGGCTTAGCAATGATGCCAATGAAAACGTGTGGAGGCAGCCATTTTCTGGCACTTTTGTGCTCCCCTTGGGATGCCTTTCGCAGCTGCCGTGTGCCTGGAGCTCAGAGCTTGCTGGTTTAAAAAGCTCTACACCTAGGCGTAACCCTAACCCTAACCGTAACACTGGTCATTTAAATCAGCCTGGGTTTAGGAATTATCCCAAGGGAAAAGCTGTGGAGACAGCCATGTTGTGGCACTTTTGCGCTCCCCTTGGGATGCCTTTCACAGCTGCAGTGTGCTTAGAGCACAGGGCTTCCTGGTGTAAAAAACCACAACTTTAGCCTAAACTGGAGGCTTCTAAATCAGCCTTCGTTTCGGGACGTCCTCAAGGAAAAAGCTGTGGAGGCGGGCATGTTGAGGCACTTCTGCGCTCTTCTTGGGTAGTACTTCGCAGCTGCTGTGTTCTTGGAACTCAGGGCTTTCTGGTTAAAAGAACACTAACCCTAGGCCTAACTCAAACCTTAAGCCTAGGAAGGAAAATCAGCCTATGATTCGGGATGGTCTCATGGAAATAGCAGTGGAGGCAGCCAAGTTGTGTCACTTTTGCGCTCCCCTTGGGATGCCTTTAACAGCTGCAGTGTGCCTGGAGCACAGGGCTTCCTGGTTTTAAAAGTCCTAGGCCTAAGCCTAACAGTAACCCTAGGAAGGTAAATCAGCCGGGTATTAGGGTTCTTCCTACGGAAAAAGCTGTGAAAGCAGCCATGTTGTGGCACTTCTGCGCTCCCTTTGGGATGCCTTTGGCAGATGCAGTAAGCCTGGAACTCAGGGCTTCCTGGTTAAAAAAATCCTTGCCCTTGGCTGAGCCCTAACCCTAACCCTAGGCAGATAAATCAGCCTAGGTATAGGGATGGTGCCAAGGAAAAAGCTGTGAAAGCTGCCATGTTGTTGCACTTTTGTACTCCCCTTGGGATGCCTTTCACAGCTGCCGTGTGCCTGGAGCTCAGGGCTTCCTGGTTTAAAAAACCATGTCCCTAGCTGAGACAGGAGGCAGGTGATTCAGCCTAGGCTTAGCAATGGTGCCAATGAAAACGTGTGGAGGCAGCCATTTTCTGGCACTTTTGTGCTCCCCTTGGGATGCCTTTCGCAGCTGCCGTGTGCCTGGAGCTCAGAGCTTGCTGGTTTAAAAAGCTCTACACCTAGGCATAACCCTAACCCTAACCATAACACTGGTCATTTAAATCAGCCTGGGTTTAGGAATTATCCCAAGGGAAAAGCTGTGGAGACAGCCATGTTGTGGCACTTTTGCGCTCCCCTTGGGATGCCTTTCACAGCTGCAGTGTGCTTGGAGCACAGGGCTTCCTGGTGTAAAAAACCACAACTTTAGCCCAACCTGGAGGCTTCTAAATCAGCCTTCGTTTCGGGACGTCCCCAAGGAAAAAGCTGTGGAGGCAGGCATGTTGAGGCACTTCTGTGCTCTTCTTGGGTAGTCCTTCGCAGCTGCTGTGTTCTTGGAACTCAGGGCTTTCTGGTTAAAAGAACACTAACCCTAGGCCTAACTCAAACCTTAAGCCTAGGAAGGAAAATCAGCCTATGATTCGGGATGGTCTCATGGAAATAGCAGTGGAGGCAGCCAAGTTGTGTCACTTTTGCGCTCCCCTTGGGATGCCTTTAACAGCTGCAGTGTGCCTGGAGCACAGGGCTTCCTGGTTTTAAAAGTCCTAGGCCTAAGCCTAACAGTAACCCTAGGAAGGTAAATCAGCCGGGTATTAGGGTTCTTCCTAAGGAAAAAGCTGTGAAAGCAGCCATGTTGTGGCACTTCTGCACTCCCTTTGGGATGCCTTTGGCAGATGCAGTAAGCCTGGAACTCAGGGCTTCCTGGTTAAAAAAATCCTTGCCCTTGGCTGAGCCCTAACCCTAACCCTAGGCAGATAAATCAGCCTAGGTATAGGGATGGTGCCAAGGAAAAAGCTGTGAAAGCTGCCATGTTGTTGCACTTTTGTACTCCCCTTGGGATGCCTTTCACAGCTGCCAAGTGCCTGGAGCTCAGGGCTTCCTGGTTTAAAAATCCATGTCCCTAGCTGAGACTGGAGGCAGGTAATTCAGCCTAGGCTTAGCAATGGTACCAATGAAAACGTGTGGAGGCAGCCATTTTCTGGCACTTTTGTGCTCCCCTTGGGATGCCTTTCACAGCTGCCGTGTGCCTGGAGCTCAGAGCTTGCTGGTTTAAAAAGCTCAACACCTAGGCGTATTCCTAACCCTAACCGTAACACTGGTCATTTAAATCAGCCTGGGTTTAGGAATTATCCCAAGGGAAAAGCTGTGGAGACAGCCATGTTGTGGCACTTTTGCGCTCCCCTTGGGATGCCTTTCACAGCTGCAGTGAGCTTGGAGCACGGGGCTTCCTGGTGTAAAAAACCACAACTTTAGCCCAAACTGGAGGCTTCTAAATCAGCCTTCGTTTCGGGACGTCCCCAAGGAAAAAGCTGTGGAGGCAGGCATGTTGAGGCACTTCTGTGCTCTTCTTGGGTAGTCCTTCGCAGCTGCTGTGTTCTTGGAACTCAGGGCTTTCTGGTTAAAAGAACACTAACCCTACGCCTAACTCAAACCTTAAGCCTAGGAAGGAAAATCAGCCTATGATTCGGGATGGTCTCATGGAAATAGCAGTGGAGGCAGCCAAGTTGTGTCACTTTTGCGCTCCCCTTGGGATGCCTTTAACAGCTGCAGTGTGCCTGGAGCACAGGGCTTCCTGGTTTTAAAAGTCCTAGGCCTAAGCCTAACAGTAACCCTAGGAAGGTAAATCAGCCGGGTATTAGGGTTCTTCCTAAGGAAAAAGCTGTGAAAGCAGCCATGTTGTGGCACTTCTGCACTCCCTTTGGGATGCCTTTGGCAGATGCAGTAAGCCTGGAACTCAGGGCTTCCTGGTTAAAAAAATCCTTGCCCTTGGCTGAGCCCTAACCCTAACCCTAGGCAGATAAATCAGCCTAGGTATAGGGATGGTGCCAAGGAAAAAGCTGTGAAAGCTGCCATGTTGTTGCACTTTTGTACTCCCCTTGGGATGCCTTTCACAGCTGCCAAGTGCCTGGAGCTCAGGGCTTCCTGGTTTAAAAATCCATGTCCCTAGCTGAGACTGGAGGCAGGTAATTCAGCCTAGGCTTAGCAATGGTACCAATGAAAACGTGTGGAGGCAGCCATTTTCTGGCACTTTTGTGCTCCCCTTGGGATGCCTTTCACAGCTGCCGTGTGCCTGGAGCTCAGAGCTTGCTGGTTTAAAAAGCTCAACACCTAGGCGTATTCCTAACCCTAACCGTAACACTGGTCATTTAAATCAGCCTGGGTTTAGGAATTATCCCAAGGGAAAAGCTGTGGAGACAGCCATGTTGTGGCACTTTTGCGCTCCCCTTGGGATGCCTTTCACAGCTGCAGTGAGCTTGGAGCACAGGGCTTCCTGGTTTAAAAAACCACAACTTTAGCCCAAACTGGAGGCTTCTAAATCAGCCTTCGTTTCGGGACGTCCCCAAGGAAAAAGCTGTGGAGGCAGGCATGTTGAGGCACTTCTGCGCTCTTCTTGGGTAGTCCTTCGCAGCAGCTATGTTCTTGGAACTCAGGGCTTTCTGGTTAAAAGAACACTAACCCTAGGCCTAACTCAAACCTTAAGCCTAGGAAGGAAAATCAGCCTATGATTCGGGATGGTCTCATGGAAATAGCAGTGGAGGCAGCCAAGTTGTGTCACTTTTGCGCTCCCCTTGGGATGCCTTTCACAGCTGCAGTGTGCCTGGAGCACAGGGCTTCCTGGTTTTAAAAGTCCTAGGCCTAAGCCTAACAGTAACCCTAGGAAGGTAAATCAGCCGGGTATTAGGGTTCTTCCTAAGGAAAAAGCTGTGAAAGCAGCCATGTTGTGGCACTTCTGCGCTCCCTTTGGGATGCCTTTGGCAGATGCAGTAAGCCTGGAACTCAGGGCTTCCTGGTTAAAAAAATCCTTGCCCTTGGCTGAGCCCTAACCCTAACCCTAGGCAGATAAATCAGCCTAGGTATAGGGATGGTGCCAAGGAAAAAGCTGTGAAAGCTGCCATGTTGTTGCACTTTTGTACTCCCCTTGGGATGCCTTTCACAGCTGCCGTGTGCCTGGAGCTCAGGGCTTCCTGGTTTAAAAAACCATGTCCCTAGCTGAGACAGGAGGCAGGTGATTCAGCCTAGGCTTAGCAATGATGCCAATGAAAACGTGTGGAGGCAGCCATTTTCTGGCACTTTTGTGCTCCCCTTGGGATGCCTTTCGCAGCTGCCGTGTGCCTGGAGCTCAGAGCTTGCTGGTTTAAAAAGCTCTACACCTAGGCATAACCCTAACCCTAACCATAACACTGGTCATTTAAATCAGCCTGGGTTTAGGAATTATCCCAAGGGAAAAGCTGTGGAGACAGCCAGTTTGTGGCACTTTTGCGCTCCCCTTGGGATGCCTTTCACAGCTGCAGTGTGCTTGGAGCACAGGGCTTCCTGGTGTAAAAAACCACAACTTTAGCCCAAACTGGAGGCTTCTAAATCAGCCTTCGTTTCGGGACGTCCCCAAGGAAAAAGCTGTGGAGGCAGGCATGTTGAGGCACTTCTGTGCTCTTCTTGGGTAGTGCTTCGCAGCTGCTGTGTTCTTGGAACTCAGGGCTTTCTGGTTAAAAGAACACTAACCCTAGGCCTAACTCAAACCTTAAGCCTAGGAAGGAAAATCAGCCTATGATTCGGGATGGTCTCATGGAAATAGCAGTGGAGGCAGCCAAGTTGTGTCACTTTTGCGCTCCCCTTGGGATGCCTTTAACAGCTGCAGTGTGCCTGGAGCACAGGGCTTCCTGGTTTTAAAAGTCCTAGGCCTAAGCCTAACAGTAACCCTAGGAAGGTAAATCAGCCGGGTATTAGGGTTCTTCCTAAGGAAAAAGCTGTGAAAGCAGCCATGTTGTGGCACTTCTGCGCTCCCTTTGGGATGCCTTTGGCAGATGCAGTAAGCCTGGAACTCAGGGCTTCCTGCTTAAAAAAATCCTAGCCCTAGGCTGAGCCCTAACCCTAAGCCTAGGCAGATAAATCAGCCTAGGTATAGGGATGGTGCCAAGGAAAAAGCTGTGAAAGCTGCCATGTTGTTGCACTTTTGTACTCCCCTTGGGATGCCTTAAACAGCTGCCAAGTGCCTGGAGCTCAGGGCTTCCTGGTTTAAAAAACCATGTCCCTAGCTGAGACTGGAGGCAGGTAATTCAGCCTAGGCTTAGCAATGGTGCCAACGAAAACGTGTGGAGGCAGCCATTTTCTGGCACTTTTGTGCTCCCCTTGGGATGCCTTTCGCAGCTGCCGTGTGCCTGGAGCTCAGAGCTTGCTGGTTTAAAAAGCTCTACACCTAGGCGTAACCCTAACCCTAACCGTAACACTGGTCATTTAAATCAGCCTGGGTTTAGGAATTATCCCAAGGGAAAAGCTGTGGAGACAGCCATGTTGTGGCACTTTTGCGCTCCCCTTGGGATGCCTTTCACAGCTGCAGTGAGCTTGGAGCACAGGGCTTCCTGGTATAAAAAACCACAACTTTAGCCCAAACTGGAGGCTTCTAAATCAGCCTTCGTTTCGGGACGTCCCCAAGGAAAAAGCTGTGGAGGCAGGCATGTTGAGGCACTTCTGCGCTCTCCTTGGGTAGTCCTTCGCAGCTGCTGTGTTCTTGGAACTCAGGGCTTTCTGGTTAAAAGAACACTAACCCTAGGCCTAACTCAAACCTTAAGCCTAGGAAGGAAAATCAGCCTATGATTCAGGATGGTCTCATGGAAATAGCAGTGGAGGCAGCCAAGTTGTGTCACTTTTGCGCTCCCCTTGGGATGCCTTTCACAGCTGCAGTGTGCCTGGAGCACAGGGCTTCCTGGTTTTAAAAGTCCTAGGCCTAAGCCTAACAGTAACCCTAGGAAGGTAAATCAGCCGGGTATTAGGGTTCTTCCTAAGGAAAAAGCTGTGAAAGCAGCCATGTTGTGGCACTTCTGCGCTCCCTTTGGGATGCCTTTGGCAGATGCAGTAAGCCTGGAACTCAGGGCTTCCTGGTTAAAAAAATCCTTGCCCTTGGCTGAGCCCTAACCCTAACCCTAGGCAGATAAATCAGCCTAGGTATAGGGATGGTGCCAAGGAAAAAGCTGTGAAAGCTGCCATGTTGTTGCACTTTTGTACTCCCCTTGGGATGCCTTTCACAGCTGCCAAGTGCCTGGAGCTCAGGGCTTCCTGGTTTAAAAAACCATGTCCCTACCTGAGACTGGAGGCAGGTAATTCAGCCTAGGCTTAGCAATGGTGCCAATGAAAACGTGTGGAGGCAGCCATTTTCTGGCACTTTTGTGCTCCCCTTGGGATGCCTTTCGCAGCTGCCGTGTGCCTGGAGCTCAGAGCTTGCTGGTTTAAAAAGCTCTACACCTAGGCGTAACCCTAACCCTAACCGTAACACTGGTCATTTAAATCAGCCTGGGTTTAGGAATTATCCCAAGGGAAAAGCTGTGGAGACAGCCATGTTGTGGCACTTTTGCGCTCCCCTTGGGATGCCTTTCACAGCTGCAGTGAGCTTGGAGCACAGGGCTTCCTGGTGTAAAAAACCACAACTTTAGCCCAAACTGGAGGCTTCTAAATCAGCCTTCGTTTCGGGACGTCCCCAAGGAAAAAGCTGTGGAGGCAGGCATTTTGAGGCACTTCTGCGCTCTTCTTGGGTAGTCCTTCGCAGCTGCTGTGCTCTTGGAACTCAGGGCTTTCTGGTTAAAAGAACACTAACCCTAGGCCTAACTCAAACCTTAATCCTAGAAAGGAAAATCAGCCTATGATTCGGGATGGTCTCATGGAAATAGCAGTGGAGGCAGCCAAGTTGTGTCACTTTTGCGCTCCCCTTGGGATGCCTTTAACAGCTGCAGTGTGCCTGGAGCACAGGGCTTCCTGGTTTTAAAAGTCCTAGGCCTAAGCCTAACAGTAACCCCAGGAAGGTAAATCAGCCGGGTATTAGGGTTCTTCCTAAGGAAAAAGCTGTGAAAGCAGCCATGTTGTGGCACTTCTCGCTCCCTTTGGGATGCCTTTGGCAGATGCAGTAAGCCTGGAACTCAGGGCTTCCTGGTTAAAAAAATCCTAGCCCTTGGCTGAGCCCTAACCCTAACCCTAGGCAGATAAATCAGCCTAAGTATAGGGATGGTGCCAAGGAAAAAGCTGTGAAAGCTGCCATGTTGTTGCACTTTTGTACTCCCCTTGGGATGCCTTTCACAGCTGCCGTGTGCCTGGAGCTCAGGGCTTCCTGGTTTAAAAAACCATGTCCCTAGCTGAGACTGGAGGCAGGTAATTCAGCCTAGGCTTAGCAATGGTGCCAATGAAAACATGTGGAGGCAGCCATTTTCTGGCACTTTTGTGCTCCCCTTGGGATGCCTTTCACAGCTGCCGTGTGCCTGGAGCTCAGAGCTTGCTGGTTTAAAAAGCTCTACACCTAGGCGTATTCCTAACCCTAACCGTAACACTGGTCATTTAAATCAGCCTGGGTTTAGGAATTATCCCAAGGGAAAAGCTGTGGAGACAGCCATGTTGTGGCACTTTTGCGCTCCCCTTGGGATGCCTTTCACAGCTGCAGTGTGCTTGGAGCACAGGGCTTCCTGGTGTAAAAAACCACAACTTTAGCCCAAACTGGAGGCTTCTAAATCAGCCTTCGTTTCGGGACGTCCCCAAGGAAAAAGCTGTGGAGGCAGGCATGTTGAGGCACTTCTGCGCTCTTCTTGGGTAGTCCTTCGCAGCTGCTGTGTTCTTGGAACTCAGGGCTTTCTGGTTAAAAGAACACTAACCCTAGGCCTAACTCAAACCTTAAGCCTAGGAAGGAAAATCAGCCTATGATTCGGGATGGTCTCATGGAAATAGCAGTGGAGGCAGCCAAGTTGTGTCACTTTTGCGCTCCCCTTGGGATGCCTTTCACAGCTGCAGTGTGCCTGGAGCACAGGGCTTCCTGGTTTTAAAAGTCCTAGGCCTAGGCCTAACAGTAACCCTAGGAAGGTAAATCAGCCGGGTATTAGGGTTCCTCCTAAGGAAAAAGCTGTGAAAGCAGCCATGTTGTGGCACTTCTGCGCTCCCCTTGGGATGCCTTTAACAGCTGCAGTGTGCCTGGAGCACAGGGCTTCCTGGTTTTAAAAGTCCTAGGCCTAGGCCTAACAGTAACCCTAGGAAGGTAAATCAGCCGGGTATTAGGGTTCTTCCTAAGGAAAAAGCTGTGAAAGCAGCCATGTTGTGGCACTTCTGCACTCCCTTTGGGATGCCTTTGGCAGATGCAGTAAGCCTGGAACTCAGGGCTTCCTGGTTAAAAAAATCCTAGCCCTAGGCTGAGCCCTTACCCTAACCCTAGGCAGATAAATCAGCCTAGGTATAGGGATGGTGCCAAGGAAAAAGCTGTGAAAGCTGCCATGTTGTTGCACTTTTGTACTCCCCTTGGGATGCCTTTAACAGCTGCCAAGTGCCTGGAGCTCAGGGCTTCCTGGTTTGAAAAACCATGTCCCTAGCTGAGAATGGAGGCAGGTAATACAGCCTAGGCTTAGCAATGGTGCCAATGAAAACGTGTGGAGGCAGCCATTTTCTGGCACTTTTGTGCTCCCCTTGGGATGCCTTTCGCAGCTGCCGTGTGCCTGGAGCTCAGAGCTTGCTGGATTAAAAAGCTCTACACCTAGGCGTAACCCTAACCCTAACCGTAACACTGGTCATTTAAATCAGCCTGGGTTTAGGAATTATCCCAAGGGAAAAGCAGTGGAGGCAGCCAAGTTGTGTCACTTTTGCGCTCCCCTTGGGATGCCTTTCACAGCTGCAGTGTGCCTGGAGCACAGGGCTTCCTGGTTTTAAAAGTCCTAGGCCTAGGCCTAACAGTAACCCTAGGAAGGTAAATCAGCCGGGTATTAGGGTTCTTCCTAAGGAAAAAGCTGTGAAAGCAGCCATGTTGTGGCACTTCTGCACTCCGTTTGGGATGCCTTTGGCAGATGCAGTAAGCCTGGAGCACAGGGCTTCCTGGTTTTAAAAGTCCTAGGCCTAGGCCTAACAGTAACCCTAGGAAGGTAAATCAGCCGGGTATTAGGGTTCTTCCTAAGGAAAAAGCTGTGAAAGCAGCCATGTTGTGGCACTTCTGCACTCTCTTTGGGATGCCTTTGGCAGATGCAGTAAGCCTGGAACTCAGGGCTTCCTGGTAAAAAAAATCCTTGCCCTTGGCTGAGCCCTAACCCTAACCCTAGGCAGATAAATCAGCCTAGGTATAGGGATGGTGCCAAGGAAAAAGCTGTGAAAGCTGCCATGTTTTTGAACTTTTGTACTCCCCTTGGGATGCCTTTCACAGCTGCCAAGTGCGTGGAGCTCAGGGCTTCCTGGTTTAAAAAACCATGTCCCTAGCTGAGACTGGAGGCAGGTAATTCAGCCTAGGCTTAGCAATGGTGCCAATGAAAACGTGTGGAGGCAGCCATTTTCTGGCACTTTTGTGCTCCCCTTGGGATGCCTTTCGCAGCTGCCGTGTGCCTGGAGCTCAGAGCTTGCTGGTTTAAAAAGCTCTACACCTAGGCATAACCCTAACCCTAACCGTAACACTGGTCATTTAAATCAGCCTGGGTTTAGGAATTATCCCAAAGGAAAAGCTGTGGAGACAGCCATGTTGTGGCACTTTTGCGCTCCCCTTGGGATGCCTTTCACAGCTGCAGTGTGCTTAGAGCACAGGGCTTCCTGGTGTAAAAAACCACAACTTTAGCCCAAACTGGAGGCTTCTAAATCAGCCTTCGTTTCGGGACGTCCCCAAGGAAAAAGCTGTGGAGGCAGGCATGTTGAGGCACTTCTGCGCTCTTCTTGGGTAGTCCTTCGCAGCTGCTGTGTTCTTGGAACTCAGGGCTTTCTGGTTAAAAGAACACTAACCCTAGGCCTAACTCAAACCTTAAGCCTAGGAAGGAAAATCAGCCTATGATTCGGGATGGTCTCATGGAAATAGCAGTGGAGGCAGCCAAGTTGTGTCACTTTTGCGCTCCCCTTGGGATGCCTTTAACAGCTGCAGTGTGCCTGGAGCACAGGGCTTCCTGGTTTTAAAAGTCCTAGGCCTAGGCCTAACAGTAACCCTAGGAAGGTAAATCAGCCGGGTATTAGGGTTCTTCCTAAGGAAAAAGCTGTGAAAGCAGCCATGTTGTGGCACTTCTGCACTCCGTTTGGGATGCCTTTGGCAGATGCAGTAAGCCTGGAACTCAGGGCTTCCTGCTTAAAAAAATCCTAGCCCTAGGCTGAGCCCTAACCCTAACCCTAGGCAGATAAATCAGCCTAGGTATAGGGATGGTGCCAAGGAAAAAGCTGTGAAAGCTGCCATGTTGTTGCACTTTTGTACTCCCCTTGGGATGCCTTAAACAGCTGCCGTGTGCCTGGAGCTCAGGGCTTCCTGGTTTAAAAAACCATGTCCCTAGCTGAGACTGGAGGCAGGTAATTCAGCCTAGGCTTAGCAATGGTGCCAACGAAAACGTGTGGAGGCAGCCATTTTCTGGCACTTTTGTGCTCCCCTTGGGATGCCTTTCGCAGCTGCCGTGTGCCTGGAGCTCAGAGCTTGCTGGTTTAAAAAGCTCTACACCTAGGCCTAACCCTAACCCTAACCGTAACACTGGTCATTTAAATCAGCCTGGGTTTAGGAATTATCCCAAGGGAAAAGCTGTGGAGACAGCCATGTTGTGGCACTTTTGCGCTCCCCTTGGGATGCCTTTCACAGCTGCAGTGAGCTTGGAGCACAGGGCTTCCTGGTGTAAAAAACCACAACTTTAGCCCAAACTGGAGGCTTCTAAATCAGCCTTCGTTTCGGGACGTCCCCAAGGAAAAAGCTGTGGAGGCAGGCATGTTGAGGCACTTCTGCGCTCTTCTTGGGTAGTCCTTCGCAGCTGCTGTGTTCTTGGAACTCAGGGCTTTCTGGTTAAAAGAACACTAACCCTAGGCCTAACTCAAACCTTAAGCCTAGGAAGGAAAATCAGCCTATGATTCGGGATGGTCTCATGGAAATAGCAGTGGAGGCAGCCAAGTTCTGTCACTTTTGCGCTCCCCTTGGGATGCCTTTAACAGCTGCAGTGTGCCTGGAGCACAGGGCTTCCTGGTTTTAAAAGTCCTAGGCCTAGGCCTAACAGTAACCCTAGGAAGGTAAATCAGCCGGGTATTAGGGTTCTTCCTAAGGAAAAAGCTGTGAAAGCAGCCATGTTGTGGCACTTCTGCACTCCCTTTGGGATGCCTTTGGCAGATGCAGTAAGCCTGGAACTCAGGGCTTCCTGGTTAAAAAAATCCTTGCCCTTGGCTGAGCCCTAACCCTAACCCTAGGCAGATAAATCAGCCTAGGTATAGGGATGGTGCCAAGGAAAAAGCTGTGAAAGCTGCCATGGTGTTGCACTTCTGTACTCCCCTTGGGATGACTTTCACAGCTGCCGTGTGCCTGGAGCTCAGGGCTTCCTGGTTTAAAAAACCATGTCCCTAGCTGAGACTGGAGGCAGGTAATTCAGCCTAGGCTTAGCAATGGTGCCAATGAAAACGTGTGGAGGCAGCCATTTTCTGGCACTTTTGTGCTCCCCTTGGGATGCCTTTCGCAGCTGCCGTGTGCCTGGAGCTCAGAGCTTGCTGGTTTAAAAAGCTCTACACCTAGGCATAACCCTAACCCTAACCGTAACACTGGTCATTTAAATCAGCCTGGGTTTAGGAATTATCCCAAAGGAAAAGCTGTGGAGACAGCCATGTTGTGGCACTTTTGTGCTCCCCTTGGGATGCCTTTCACAGCTGCAGTGTGCTTAGAGCACAGGGCTTCCTGGTGTAAAAAACCACAACTTTAGCCCAAACTGGAGGCTTCTAAATCAGCCTTCGTTTCGGGAGGTCCTCAAAGAAAAAGCTGTGGAGGCAGGCATGTTGAGGCACTTCTGCGCTCTTCTTGGGTAGTCCTTCGCAGCTGCTGTGTTCTTGGAACTCAGGGCTTTCTGGTTAAAAGAACACTAACCCTAGGCCTAACTCAAACCTTAAGCCTAGGAAGGAAAATCAGCCTATGATTCGGGATGGTCTCATGGAAATAGCAGTGGAGGCAGCCAAGTTGTGTCACTTTTGCGCTCCCCTTGGGATGCCTTTAACAGCTGCAGTGTGCCTGGAGCACAGGGCTTCCTGGTTTTAAAAGTCCTAGGCCTAGGCCTAACAGTAACCCTAGGAAGGTAAATCAGCCGGGTATTAGGGTTCTTCCTAAGGAAAAAGCTGTGAAAGCAGCCATGTTGTGGCACTTCTGCACTCCCTTTGGGATGCCTTTGGCAGATGCAGTAAGCCTGGAACTCAGGGCTTCCTGGTTTTAAAATCCTAGGCCTAGGCCTAACAGTAACCCTAGGAAGGTAAATCAGCCGGGTATTAGGGTTCTTCCTAAGGAAAAAGCTGTGAAAGCAGCCTTGTTGTGGCACTTCTGCACTCCCTTTGGGATGCCTTTGTCAGATGCAGTAAGCCTGGAACTCAGGGCTTCCTGGTTAAAAAAATCCTAGCCCTAGGCTGAGCCCTAACCCTAACCCTAGGCAGATAAATCAGCCTAGGTATAGGGATGGTGCCAAGGAAAAAGCTGTGAAAGCTGCCATGTTTTTGCACTTTTGTACTCCCCTTGGGATGCCTTTCACAGCTGCCAAGTGCCTGGAGCTCAGGGCTTCCTGGTTTGAAAAACCATGTCCCTAGCTGAGAATGGAGGCAGGTAATACAGCCTAGGCTTAGCAATGGTGCCAATGAAAAAGTGTGGAGGCAGCCATTTTCTGGCACTTTTGTGCTCCCCTTGGGATGCCTTTCGCACCTGCCGTGTGCCTGGAGCTCAGAGCTTGCTGGATTAAAAAGCTCTACACCTAGGCGTAACCCTAACCCTAACCGTAACACTGGTCATTTAAATCAGCCTGGGTTTAGGAATTATCCCAAGGGAAAAGCAGTGGAGGCAGCCAAGTTGTGTCACTTTTGCGCTCCCCTTGGGATGCCTTTCACAGCTGCAGTGTGCCTGGAGCACAGGGCTTCCTGGTTTTAAAAGTCCTAGGCCTAAGCCTAACAGTAACCCTAGGAAGGTAAATCAGCCGGGTATTAGGGTTCTTCCTAAGGAAAAAGCTGTGAAAGCAGCCATGTTGTGGCACTTCTGCGCTCCCTTTGGGATGCCTTTGGCAGATGCAGTAAGCCTGGAACTCAGGGCTTCCTGGTTAAAAAAATCCTTGCCCTTGGCTGAGCCCTAACCCTAACCCTAGGCAGATCAATCAGCCTAGGTATAGGGATGGTGCCAAGGAAAAAGCTGTGAAAGCTGCCATGTTGTTGCACTTTTGTACTCCCCTTGGGATGCCTTTCACAGCTGCAAGTGCCTGGAGCTCAGGGCTTCCTGGTTTAAAAAACCATGTCCCTAGCTGAGACAGGAGGCAGGTGATTCAGCCTAGGCTTAGCAATGGTGCCAATGAAAACGTGTGGAGGCAGCCATTTTCTGGCACTTTTGTGCTCCCCTTGGGATGCCTTTCGCAGCTGCCGTGTGCCTGGAGCTCAGAGCTTGCTGGTTTAAAAAGCTCTACACCTAGGCGTAACCCTAACCCTAACCGTAACACTGGTCATTTAAATCAGCCTGGGTTTAGGAATTATCCCAAGGGAAAAGCTGTGGAGACAGCCATGTTGTGGCACTTTTGCGCTCCCCTTGGGATGCCTTTCACAGCTGCAGTGAGCT
Source organism: Ammospiza nelsoni (assembly GCF_027579445.1). NCBI lineage: Eukaryota > Metazoa > Chordata > Aves > Passeriformes > Passerellidae > Ammospiza > Ammospiza nelsoni. The sequence goes on from NW_026683187.1 coordinate 2,398,629, forward strand.
TGGAGCACAGGGCTTCCTGGTGTAAAAAACCACAACTTTAGCCCAAACTGGAGGCTTCTAAATCAGCCTTCGTTTCGGGACGTCCCCAAGGAAAAAGCTGTGGAGGCAGGCATGTTGAGGCACTTCTGTGCTCTTCTTGGGTAGTCCTTCGCAGCTGCTGTGTTCTTGGAACTCAGGGCTTTCTGGTTAAAAGAACACTAACCCTAGGCCTAACTCAAACCTTAAGCCTAGGAAGGAAAATCAGCCTATGATTCGGGATGGTCTCATGGAAATAGCAGTGGAGGCAGCCAAGTTGTGTCACTTTTGCGCTCCCCTTGGGATGCCTTTCACAGCTGCAGTGTGCCTGGAGCACAGGGCTTCCTGGTTTTAAAAGTCCTAGGCCTAGGCCTAACAGTAACCCTAGGAAGGTAAATCAGCCGGGTATTAGGGTTCTTCCTAAGGAAAAAGCTGTGAAAGCAGCCATGTTGTGGCACTTCTGCGCTCCCTTTGGGATGCCTTTGGCAGATGCAGTAAGCCTGGAACTCAGGGCTTCCTGGTTAAAAAAATCCTTGCCCTTGGCTGAGCCCTAACCCTAACCCTAGGCAGATAAATCAGCCTAGGTATAGGGATGGTGCCAAGGAAAAAGCTGTGAAAGCTGCCATGTTGTTGCACTTTTGTACTCCCCTTGGGATGCCTTTCACAGCTGCAAGTGCCTGGAGCTCAGGGCTTCCTGGTTTAAAAAACCATGTCCCTAGCTGAGACAGGAGGCAGGTGATTCAGCCTAGGCTTAGCAAGGGTGCCAATGAAAACGTGTGGAGGCAGCCATTTTCTGGCACTTTTGTGCTCCCCTTGGGATGCCTTTCGCAGCTGCCGTGTGCCTGGAGCTCAGAGCTTGCTGGTTTAAAAAGCTCTACACCTAGGCATAACCCTAACCCTAACCGTAACACTGGTCATTTAAATCAGCCTGGGTTTAGGAATTATCCCAAAGGAAAAGCTGTGGAGACAGCCATGTTGCGGCACTTTTGCGCTCCCCTTGGGATGCCTTTCACAGCTGCAGTGTGCTTAGAGCACAGGGCTTCCTGGTGTAAAAAACCACAACTTTAGCCCAAACTGGAGGCTTCTAAATCAGCCTTCGTTTCCGGACGTCCCCAAGGAAAAAGCTGTGGAGGCAGGCATGTTGAGGCACTTCTGCGCTCTTCTTGGGTAGTCCTTCGCAGCTCCTCTGTTCTTGGAACTCAGGGCTTTCTGGTTAAAAGAACACTAACCCTAGGCCTAACTCAAACCTTAAGCCTAGGAAGGAAAATCAGCCTATGATTCGGGATGGTCTCATGGAAATAGCAGTGGAGGCAGCCAAGTTGTGTCACTTTTGCGCTCCCCTTGGGATGCCTTTAACAGCTGCAGTGTGCCTGGAGCACAGGGCTTCCTGGTTTTAAAAGTCCTAGGCCTAGGCCTAACAGTAACCCTAGGAAGGTAAATCAGCCGGGTATTAGGGTTCTTCCTAAGGAAAAAGCTGTGAAAGCAGCCATGTTGTGGCACTTCTGCACTCCCTTTGGGATGCCTTTGGCAGATGCAGTAAGCCTGGAACTCAGGGCTTCCAGCTTAAAAAAATCCTAGCCCTAGGCTGAGCCCTAACCCTAACCCTAGGCAGATAAATCAGCCTAGGTATAGGGATGGTGCCAAGGAAAAAGCTGTGAAAGCTGCCATGTTGTTGCACTTTTGTACTCCCCTTGGGATGCCTTAAACAGCTGCCGTGTGCCTGGAGCACAGGGCTTCCTGGTTTAAAAAACCATGTCCCTAGCTGAGACTGGAGGCAGGTAATTCAGCCTAGGCTTAGCAATGGTGCCAACGAAAACGTGTGGAGGCAGCCATTTTCTGGCACTTTTGTGCTCCCCTTGGGATGCCTTTCGCAGCTGCCGTGTGCCTGGAGCTCAGAGCTTGCTGGTTTAAAAAGCTCTACACCTAGGCGTAACCCTAACCCTACCGTAACACTGGTCATTTAAATCAGCCTGGGTTTAGGAATTATCCCAAGGGAAAAGCTGTGGAGACAGCCATGTTGTGGCACTTTTGCGCTCCCCTTGGGATGCCTTTCACAGCTGCAGTGAGCTTGGAGCACAGGGCTTCCTGGTGTAAAAAACCACAACTTTAGCCCAAACTGGAGGCTTCTAAATCAGCCTTCGTTTCGGGACGTCCCCAAGGAAAAAGCTGTGGAGGCAGGCATGTTGAGGCACTTCTGCGCTCTTCTTGGGTAGTCCTTCGCAGCTGCTGTGTTCTTGGAACTCAGGGCTTTCTGGTTAAAAGAACACTAACCCTAGGCCTAACTCAAACCTTAAGCGTAGGAAGGAAAATCAGCCTATGATTCGGGATGGTCTCATGGAAATAGCAGTGGAGGCAGCCAAGTTGTGTCACTTTTGCGCTCCCCTTGGGATGCCTTTAACAGCTGCAGTGTGCCTGGAGCACAGGGCTTCCTGGTTTTAAAAGTCCTAGGCCTAGGCCTAACAGTAACCCTAGGAAGGTAAATCAGCCGGGTATTAGGGTTCTTCCTAAGGAAAAAGCTGTGAAAGCAGCCATGTTGTGGCACTTCTGCACTCCCTTTGGGATGCCTTTGGCAGATGCAGTAAGCCTGGAACTCAGGGCTTCCTGGTTAAAAAAATCCTAGCCCTAGGCTGAGCCCTAACCCTAACCCTAGGCAGATAAATCAGCCTAGGTATAGGGATGGTGCCAAGGAAAAAGCTGTGAAAGCTGCCATGTTGTTGCACTTTTGTACTCCCCTTGGGATGCCTTAAACAGCTGCCGTGTGCCTGGAGCACAGGGCTTCCTGGTTTAAAAAACCATGTCCCTAGCTGAGACTGGAGGCAGGTAATTCAGCCTAGGCTTAGCAATGGTGCCAACAAAAACGTGTGGAGGCAGCCATTTTCTGGCACTTTTGTGCTCCCCTTGGGATGCCTTTCGCAGCTGCCGTGTGCCTGGAGCTCAGAGCTTGCTGGTTTAAAAAGCTCTACACCTAGGCGTAACCCTAACCCTAACCGTAACACTGGTCATTTAAATCAGCCTGGGTTTAGGAATTATCCCAAGGGAAAAGCTGTGGAGACAGCCATGTTGTGGCACTTTTGCGCTCCCCTTGGGATGCCTTTCACAGCTGCAGTGAGCTTGGAGCACAGGGCTTCCTGGTGTAAAAAACCACAACTTTAGCCCAAACTGGAGGCTTCTAAATCAGCCTTCGTTTCGGGACGTCCCCAAGGAAAAAGCTGTGGAGGCAGGCATGTTGAGGCACTTCTGCGCTCTTCTTGGGTAGTCCTTCGCAGCTGCTGTGTTCTTGGAACTCAGGGCTTTCTGGTTAAAAGAACACTAACCCTAGGCCTAACTCAAACCTTAAGCCTAGGAAGGAAAATCAGCCTATGATTCGGGATGGTCTCATGGAAATAGCAGTGGAGGCAGCCAAGTTGTGTCACTTTTGCGCTCCCCTTGGGATGCCTTTAACAGCTGCAGTGTGCCTGGAGCACAGGGCTTCCTGGTTTTAAAAGTCCTAGGCCTAGGCCTAACAGTAACCCTAGGAAGGTAAATCAGCCGGGTATTAGGGTTCTTCCTAAGGAAAAAGCTGTGAAAGCAGCCATGTTGTGGCACTTCTGCACTCCCTTTGGGATGCCTTTGGCAGATGCAGTAAGCCTGGAACTCAGGGCTTCCTGGTTAAAAAAATCCTTGCCCTTGGCTGAGCCCTAACCCTAACCCTAGGCAGATAAATCAGCCTAGGTATAGGGATGGTGCCAAGGAAAAAGCTGTGAAAGCTGCCATGGTGTTGCACTTCTGTACTCCCCTTGGGATGACTTTCACAGCTGCCAAGTGCCTGGAGCTCAGGGCTTCCTGGTTTAAAAAACCATGTCCCTAGCTGAGACTGGAGGCAGGTAATTCAGCCTAGGCTTAGCAATGGTGCCAATGAAAACGTGTGGAGGCAGCCATTTTCTGGCACTTTTGTGCTCCCCTTGGGATGCCTTTCGCAGCTGCCGTGTGCCTGGAGCTCAGAGCTTGCTGGTTTAAAAAGCTCTACACCTAGGCATAACCCTAACCCTAACCGTAACACTGGTCATTTAAATCAGCCTGGGTTTAGGAATTATCCCAAAGGAAAAGCTGTGGAGACAGCCATGTTGTGGCACTTTTGTGCTCCCCTTGGGATGCCTTTCACAGCTGCAGTGTGCTTAGAGCACAGGGCTTCCTGGTGTAAAAAACCACAACTTTAGCCCAAACTGGAGGCTTCTAAATCAGCCTTCGTTTCGGGAGGTCCTCAAAGAAAAAGCTGTGGAGGCAGGCATGTTGAGGCACTTCTGCGCTCTTCTTGGGTAGTCCTTCGCAGCTGCTGTGTTCTTGGAACTCAGGGCTTTCTGGTTAAAAGAACACTAACCCTAGGCCTAACTCAAACCTTAAGCCTAGGAAGGAAAATCAGCCTATGATTCGGGATGGTCTCATGGAAATAGCAGTGGAGGCAGCCAAGTTGTGTCACTTTTGCGCTCCCCTTGGGATGCCTTTAACAGCTGCAGTGTGCCTGGAGCACAGGGCTTCCTGGTTTTAAAAGTCCTAGGCCTAGGCCTAACAGTAACCCTAGGAAGGTAAATCAGCCGGGTATTAGGGTTCTTCCTAAGGAAAAAGCTGTGAAAGCAGCCATGTTGTGGCACTTCTGCACTCCGTTTGGGATGCCTTTGGCAGATGCAGTAAGCCTGGAACTCAGGGCTTCCTGGTTTTAAAAGTCCTAGGCCTAGGCCTAACAGTAACCCTAGGAAGGTAAATCAGCCGGGTATTAGGGTTCTTCCTAAGGAAAAAGCTGTGAAAGCAGCCATGTTGTGGCACTTCTGCACTCCCTTTGGGATGCCTTTGGCAGATGCAGTAAGCCTGGAACTCAGGGCTTCCTGGTTAAAAAAATCCTAGCCCTAGGCTGAGCCCTAACCCTAACCCTAGGCAGATAAATCAGCCTAGGTATAGGGATGGTGCCAAGGAAAAAGCTGTGAAAGCTGCCATGTTGTTGCACTTTTGTACTCCCCTTGGGATGCCTTTCACAGCTGCCAAGTGCCTGGAGCTCAGGGCTTCCTGGTTTGAAAAACCATGTCCCTAGCTGAGAATGGAGGCAGGTAATTCAGCCTATGCTTAGCAATGGTGCCAATGAAAACGTGGGGAGGCAGCCATTTTCTGGCACTTTTGTGCTCCCCTTGGGATGCCTTTCGCAGCTGCCGTGTGCCTGGAGCTCAGAGCTTGCTGTATTAAAAAGCTCTACACCTAGGCGTAACCCTAACCCTAACCGTAACACTGGTCATTTAAATCAGCCTGGGTTTAGGAATTATCCCAAGGGAAAAGCAGTGGAGGCAGCCAAGTTGTGTCACTTTTGCGCTCCCCTTGGGATGCCTTTCACAGCTGCAGTGTGCCTGGAGCACAGGGCTTCCTGGTTTTAAAAGTCCTAGGCCTAAGCCTAACAGTAACCCTAGGAAGGTAAATCAGCCGGGTATTAGGGTTCTTCCTAAGGAAAAAGCTGTGAAAGCAGCCATGTTGTGGCACTTCTGCGCTCCCTTTGGGATGCCTTTGGCAGATGCAGTAAGCCTGGAACTCAGGGCTTCCTGGTTAAAAAAATCCTTGCCCTTGGCTGAGCCCTAACCCTAACCCTTGGCAGATAAATCAGCCTAGGTATAGGGATGGTGCCAAGGAAAAAGCTGTGAAAGCTGCCATGTTGTTGCACTTTTGTACTCCCTTTGGGATGCCTTTCACAGCTGCCGTGTGCCTGGAGCTCAGGGCTTCCTGGTTTAAAAAACCATGTCCCTAGCTGAGACAGGAGGCAGGTGATTCAGCCTAGGCTTAGCAATGGTGCCAATGAAAACGTGTGGAGGCAGCCATTTTCTGGCACTTTTGTGCTCCCCTTGGGATGCCTTTCGCAGCTGCCGTGTGCCTGGAGCTCAGAGCTTGCTGGTTTAAAAAGCTCTACACCTAGGCGTAACCCTAACCCTAACCGTAACACTGGTCATTTAAATCAGCCTGGGTTTAGGAATTATCCCAAGGGAAAAGCTGTGGAGACAGCCATGTTGTGGCACTTTTGCGCTCCCCTTGGGATGCCTTTCACAGCTGCAGTGAGCTTGGAGCACAGGGCTTCCTGGTGTAAAAAACCACAACTTTAGCCCAAACTGGAGGCTTCTAAATCAGCCTTCGTTTCGGGACGTCCCCAAGGAAAAAGCTGTGGAGGCAGGCATGTTGAGGCACTTCTGCGCTCTTCTTGGGTAGTCCTTCGCAGCTCCTCTGTTCTTGGAACTCAGGGCTTTCTGGTTAAAAGAACACTAACCCTAGGCCTAACTCAAACCTTAAGCCTAGGAAGGAAAATCAGTCTATGATTCGGGATGGTCTCATGGAAATAGCAGTGGAGGCAGCCAAGTTGTGTCACTTTTGCGCTCCCCTTGGGATGCCTTTCACAGCTGCAGTGTGCCTGGAGCACAGGGCTTCCTGGTTTTAAAAGTCCTAGGCCTAAGCCTAACAGTAACCCTAGGAAGGTAAATCAGCCGGGTATTAGGGTTCTTCCTAAGGAAAAAGCTGTGAAAGCAGCCATGTTGTGGCACTTCTGCGCTCCCTTTGGGATGCCTTTGGCAGATGCAGTAAGCCTGGAACTCAGGGCTTCCTGGTTAAAAAAATCCTTGCCCTTGGCTGAGCCCTAACCCTAACCCTAGGCAGATAAATCAGCCTAGGTATAGGGATGGTGCCAAGGAAAAAGCTGTGAAAGCTGCCATGTTGTTGCACTTTTGTACTCCCCTTGGGATGCCTTTCACAGCTGCAAGTGCCTGGAGCTCAGGGCTTCCTGGTTTAAAAAACCATGTCCCTAGCTGAGACAGGAGGCAGGTGATTCAGCCTAGGCTTAGCAATGGTGCCAATGAAAACGTGTGGAGGCAGCCATTTTCTGGCACTTTTGTGCTCCCCTTGGGATGCCTTTCGCAGCTGCCGTGTGCCTGGAGCTCAGAGCTTGCTGGTTTAAAAAGCTCTACACCTAGGCATAACCCTAACCCTAACCGTAACACTGGTCATTTAAATCAGCCTGGGTTTAGGAATTATCCCAAAGGAAAAGCTGTGGAGACAGCCATGTTGTGGCACATTTGCGCTCCCCTTGGGATGCCTTTCACAGCTGCAGTGTGCTTAGAGCACAGGGCTTCCTGGTGTAAAAAACCACAACTTTAGCCCAAACTGGAGGCTTCTAAATCAGCCTTCGTTTCGGGACGTCCCCAAGGAAAAAGCTGTGGAGGCAGGCATGTTGAGGCACTTCTGCGCTCTTCTTGGGTAGTCCTTCGCAGCTCCTCTGTTCTTGGAACTCAGGGCATTCTGGTTAAAAGAACACTAACCCTAGGCCTAACTCAAACCTTAAGCCTAGGAAGGAAAATCAGCCTATGATTCGGGATGGTCTCATGGAAATAGCAGTGGAGGCAGCCAAGTTGTGTCACTTTTGCGCTCCCCTTGGGATGCCTTTAACAGCTGCAGTGTGCCTGGAGCACAGGGCTTCCTGGTTTTAAAAGTCCTAGGCCTAGGCCTAACAGTAACCCTAGGAAGGTAAATCAGCCGGGTATTAGGGTTCTTCCTAAGGAAAAAGCTGTGAAAGCAGCCATGTTGTGGCACTTCTGCACTCCGTTTGGGATGCCTTTGGCAGATGCAGTAAGCCTGGAACTCAGGGCTTCCTGCTTAAAAAAATCCTAGCCCTAGGCTGAGCCCTAACCCTAAGCCTAGGCAGATAAATCAGCCTAGGTATAGGGATGGTGCCAAGGAAAAAGCTGTGAAAGCTGCCATGTTGTTGCACTTTTGTACTCCCCTTGGGATGCCTTAAACAGCTGCCGTGTGCCTGGAGCTCAGGGCTTCCTGGTTTAAAAAACCATGTCCCTAGCTGAGACTGGAGGCAGGTAATTCAGCCTAGGCTTAGCAATGGTGCCAACGAAAACGTGTGGAGGCAGCCATTTTCTGGCACTTTTGTGCTCCCCTTGGGATGCCTTTCGCAGCTGCCGTGTGCCTGGAGCTCAGAGCTTGCTGGTTTAAAAAGCTCTACACCTAGGCGTAACCCTAACCCTAACCGTAACACTGGTCATTTAAATCAGCCTGGGTTTAGGAATTATCCCAAGGGAAAAGCTGTGGAGACAGCCATGTTGTGGCACTTTTGCGCTCCCCTTGGGATGCCTTTCACAGCTGCAGTGAGCTTGGAGCACAGGGCTTCCTGGTGTAAAAAACCACAACTTTAGCCCAAACTGGAGGCTTCTAAATCAGCCTTCGTTTCGGGACGTCCCCAAGGAAAAAGCTGTGGAGGCAGGCATGTTGAGGCACTTCTGCGCTCTTCTTGGGTAGTCCTTCGCAGCTGCTGTGTTCTTGGAACTCAGGGCTTTCTGGTTAAAAGAACACTAACCCTAGGCCTAACTCAAACCTTAAGCCTAGGAAGGAAAATCAGCCTATGATTCGGGATGGTCTCATGGAAATAGCAGTGGAGGCAGCCAAGTTGTGTCACTTTTGCGCTCCCCTTGGGATGCCTTTAACAGCTGCAGTGTGCCTGGAGCACAGGGCTTCCTGGTTTTAAAAGTCCTAGGCCTAGGCCTAACAGTAACCCTAGGAAGGTAAATCAGCCGGGTATTAGGGTTCTTCCTAAGGAAAAAGCTGTGAAAGCAGCCATGTTGTGGCACTTCTGCACTCCCTTTGGGATGCCTTTGGCAGATGCAGTAAGCCTGGAACTCAAGGCTTCCTGGTTAAAAAAATCCTTGCCCTTGGCTGAGCCCTAACCCTAACCCTAGGCAGATAAATCAGCCTAGGTATAGGGATGGTGCCAAGGAAAAAGCTGTGAAAGCTGCCATGGTGTTGCACTTCTGTACTCCCCTTGGGATGACTTTCACAGCTGCCGTGTGCCTGGAGCTCAGGGCTTCCTGGTTTAAAAAACCATGTCCCTAGCTGAGACTGGAGGCAGGTAATTCAGCCTAGGCTTAGCAATGGTGCCAATGAAAACGTGTGGAGGCAGCCATTTTCTGGCACTTTTGTGCTCCCCTTGGGATGCCTTTCGCAGCTGCCGTGTGCCTGGAGCTCAGAGCTTGCTGGTTTAAAAAGCTCTACACCTAGGCATAACCCTAACCCTAACCGTAACACTGGTCATTTAAATCAGCCTGGGTTTAGGAATTATCCCAAAGGAAAAGCTGTGGAGACAGCCATGTTGTGGCACTTTTGTGCTCCCCTTGGGATGCCTTTCACAGCTGCAGTGTGCTTAGAGCACAGGGCTTCCTGGTGTAAAAAACCACAACTTTAGCCCAAACTGGAGGCTTCTAAATCAGCCTTCGTTTCGGGAGGTCCTCAAAGAAAAAGCTGTGGAGGCAGGCATGTTGAGGCACTTCTGCGCTCTTCTTGGGTAGTCCTTCGCAGCTGCTGTGTTCTTGGAACTCAGGGCTTTCTGGTTAAAAGAACACTAACCCTAGGCCTAACTCAAACCTTAAGCCTAGGAAGGAAAATCAGCCTATGATTCGGGATGGTCTCATGGAAATAGCAGTGGAGGCAGCCAAGTTGTGTCACTTTTGCGCTCCCCTTGGGATGCCTTTAACAGCTGCAGTGTGCCTGGAGCACAGGGCTTCCTGGTTTTAAAAGTCCTAGGCCTAGGCCTAACAGTAACCCTAGGAAGGTAAATCAGCCGGGTATTAGGGTTCTTCCTAAGGAAAAAGCTGTGAAAGCAGCCATGTTGTGGCACTTCTGCACTCCGTTTGGGATGCCTTTGGCAGATGCAGTAAGCCTGGAACTCAGGGCTTCCTGGTTTTAAAAGTCCTAGGCCTAGGCCTAACAGTAACCCTAGGAAGGTAAATCAGCCGGGTATTAGGGTTCTTCCTAAGGAAAAAGCTGTGAAAGCAGCCATGTTGTGGCACTTCTGCACTCCCTTTGGGATGCCTTTGGCAGATGCAGTAAGCCTGGAACTCAGGGCTTCCTGGTTAAAAAAATCCTAGCCCTAGGCTGAGCCCTAACCCTAAGCCTAGGCAGATAAATCAGTCTAGGTATAGGGATGGTGCCAAGGAAAAAGCTGTGAAAGCTGCCATGTTGTTGCACTTTTGTACTCCCCTTGGGATGCCTTTCACAGCTGCCAAGTGCCTGGAGCTCAGGGCTTCCTGGTTTGAAAAACCATGTCCCTAGCTGAGAATGGAGGCAGGTAATACAGCCTAGGCTTAGCAATGGTGCCAATGAAAACGTGTGGAGGCAGCCATTTTCTGGCACTTTTGTGCTCCCCTTGGGATGCCTTTCGCAGCTGCCGTGTGCCTGGAGCTCAGAGCTTGCTGGATTAAAAAGCTCTACACCTAGGCGTAACCCTAACCCTAACCGTAACACTGGTCATTTAAATCAGCCTGGGTTTAGGAATTATCTCAAGGGAAAAGCAGTGGAGGCAGCCAAGTTGTGTCACTTTTGCGCTCCCCTTGGTATGCCTTTCACAGCTGCAGTGTGCCTGGAGCACAGGGCTTCCTGGTTTTAAAAGTCCTAGGCCTAAGCCTAACAGTAACCCTAGGAAGGTAAATCAGCCGGGTATTAGGGTTCTTCCTAAGGAAAAAGCTGTGAAAGCAGCCATGTTGTGGCACTTCTGCGCTCCCTTTGGGATGCCTTTGGCAGATGCAGTAAGCCTGGAACTCAGGGCTTCCTGGTTAAAAAAATCCTTGCCCTTGGCTGAGCCCTAACCCTAACCCTAGGCAGATAAATCAGCCTAGGTGTAGGGATGGTGCCAAGGAAAAAGCTGTGAAAGCTGCCATGTTGTTGCACTTTTGTACTCCCCTTGGGATGCCTTTCACAGCTGCAAGTGCCTGGAGCTCAGGGCTTCCTGGTTTAAAAAACCATGTCCCTAGCTGAGACAGGAGGCAGGTGATTCAGCCTAGGCTTAGCAATGGTGCCAATGAAAACGTGTGGAGGCAGCCATTTTCTGGCACTTTTGTGCTCCCCTTGGGATGCCTTTCGCAGCTGCCGTGTGCCTGGAGCTCAGAGCTTGCTGGTTTAAAAAGCTCTACACCTAGGCGTAACCCTAACCCTAACCGTAACACTGGTCATTTAAATCAGCCTGGGTTTAGGAATTATCCCAAGGGAAAAGCTGTGGAGACAGCCATGTTGTGGCACTTTTGCGCTCCCCTTGGGATGCCTTTCACAGCTGCAGTGAGCTTGGAGCACAGGGCTTCCTGGTGTAAAAAACCACAACTTTAGCCCAAACTGGAGGCTTGTAAATCAGCCTTCGTTTCGGGACGTCCCCAAGGAAAAAGCTGTGGAGGCAGGCATGTTGAGGCACTTCTGCGCTCTTCTTGGGTAGTCCTTCGCAGCTCCTCTGTTCTTGGAACTCAGGGCTTTCTGGTTAAAAGAACACTAACCCTAGGCCTAACTCAAACCTTAAGCCTAGGAAGGAAAATCAGCCTATGATTCGGGATGGTCTCATGGAAATAGCAGTGGAGGCAGCCAAGTTGTGTCACTTTTGCGCTCCCCTTGGGATGCCTTTCACAGCTGCAGTGTGCCTGGAGCACAGGGCTTCCTGGTTTTAAAAGTCCTAGGCCTAGGCCTAACAGTAACCCTAGGAAGGTAAATCAGCCGGGTATTAGGGTTCTTCCTAAGGAAAAAGCTGTGAAAGCAGCCATGTTGTGGCACTTCTGCGCTCCCTTTGGGATGCCTTTGGCAGATGCAGTAAGCCTGGAACTCAGGGCTTCCTGGTTAAAAAAATCCTTGCCCTTGGCTGAGCCCTAACCCTAACCCTAGGCAGATAAATCAGCCTAGGTATAGGGATGGTGCCAAGGAAAAAGCTGTGAAAGCTGCCATGTTGTTGCACTTTTGTACTCCCCTTGGGATGCCTTTCACAGCTGCAAGTGCCTGGAGCTCAGGGCTTCCTGGTTTAAAAAACCATGTCCCTAGCTGAGACAGGAGGCAGGTGATTCAGCCTAGGCTTAGCAATGGTGCCAATGAAAACGTGTGGAGGCAGCCATTTTCTGGCACTTTTGTGCTCCCCTTGGGATGCCTTTCGCAGCTGCCGTGTGCCTGGAGCTCAGAGCTTGCTGGATTAAAAAGCTCTACACCTAGGCATAACCCTAACCCTAACCGTAACACTGGTCATTTAAATCAGCCTGGGTTTAGGAATTATCCCAAAGGAAAAGCTGTGGAGACAGCCATGTTGTGGCACTTTTGCGCTCCCCTTGGGATGCCTTTCACAGCTGCAGTGTGCTTAGAGCACAGGGCTTCCTGGTGTAAAAAACCACAACTTTAGCCCAAACTGGAGGCTTCTAAATCAGCCTTCGTTTCCGGACGTCCCCAAGGAAAAAGCTGTGGAGGCAGGCATGTTGAGGCACTTCTGCGCTCTTCTTGGGTAGTCCTTCGCAGCTCCTCTGTTCTTGGAACTCAGGGCTTTCTGGTTAAAAGAACACTAACCCTAGGCCTAACTCAAACCTTAAGCCTAGGAAGGAAAATCAGCCTATGATTCGGGATGGTCTCATGGAAATAGCAGTGGAGGCAGCCAAGTTGTGTCACTTTTGCGCTCCCCTTGGGATGCCTTTAACAGCTGCAGTGTGCCTGGAGCACAGGGCTTCCTGGTTTTAAAAGTCCTAGGCCTAGGCCTAACAGTAACCCTAGGAAGGTAAATCAGCCGGGTATTAGGGTTCTTCCTAAGGAAAAAGCTGTGAAAGCAGCCATGTTGTGGCACTTCTGCACTCCCTTTGGGATGCCTTTGGCAGATGCAGTAAGCCTGGAACTCAGGGCTTCCTGCTTAAAAAAATCCTAGCCCTAGGCTGAGCCCTAACCCTAAGCCTAGGCAGATAAATCAGCCTAGGTATAGGGATGGTGCCAAGGAAAAAGCTGTGAAAGCTGCCATGTTGTTGCACTTTTGTACTCCCCTTGGGATGCCTTAAACAGCTGCCGTGTGCCTGGAGCACAGGGCTTCCTGGTTTAAAAAACCATGTCCCTAGCTGAGACTGGAGGCAGGTAATTCAGCCTAGGCTTAGCAATGGTGCCAACGAAAACGTGTGGAGGCAGCCATTTTCTGGCACTTTTGTGCTCCCCTTGGGATGCCTTTCGCAGCTGCCGTGTGCCTGGAGCTCAGAGCTTGCTGGTTTAAAAAGCTCTACACCTAGGCGTAACCCTAACCCTAACCGTAACACTGGTCATTTAAATCAGCCTGGGTTTAGGAATTATCCCAAGGGAAAAGCTGTGGAGACAGCCATGTTGTGGCACTTTTGCGCTCCCCTTGGGATGCCTTTCACAGCTGCAGTGAGCTTGGAGCACAGGGCTTCCTGGTGTAAAAAACCACAACTTTAGCCCAAACTGGAGGCTTCTAAATCAGCCTTCGTTTCGGGACGTCCCCAAGGAAAAAGCTGTGGAGGCAGGCATGTTGAGGCACTTCTGCACTCTTCTTGGGTAGTCCTTCGCAGCTGCTGTGTTCTTGGAACTCAGGGCTTTCTGGTTAAAAGAACACTAACCCTAGGCCTAACTCAAACCTTAAGCCTAGGAAGGAAAATCAGCGTATGATTCGGGATGGTCTCATGGAAATAGCAGTGGAGGCAGCCAAGTTGTGTCACTTTTGCGCTCCCCTTGGGATGCCTTTAACAGCTGCAGTGTGCCTGGAGCACAGGGCTTCCTGGTTTTAAAAGTCCTAGGCCTAGGCCTAACAGTAACCCTAGGAAGGTAAATCAGCCGGGTATTAGGGTTCTTCCTAAGGAAAAAGCTGTGAAAGCAGCCATGTTGTGGCACTTCTGCACTCCCTTTGGGATGCCTTTGGCAGATGCAGTAAGCCTGGAACTCAGGGCTTCCTGGTTAAAAAAATCCTTGCCCTTGGCTGAGCCCTAACCCTAACCCTAGGCAGATAAATCAGCCTAGGTATAGGGATGGTGCCAAGGAAAAAGCTGTGAAAGCTGCCATGGTGTTGCACTTCTGTACTCCCATTGGGATGACTTTCACAGCTGCCAAGTGCCTGGAGCTCAGGGCTTCCTGGTTTAAAAAACCATGTCCCTAGCTGAGACTGGAGGCAGGTAATTCAGCCTAGGCTTAGCAAGGGTGCCAATGAAAACGTGTGGAGGCAGCCATTTTCTGGCACTTTTGTGCTCCCCTTGGGATGCCTTTCGCAGCTGCCGTGTGCCTGGAGCTCAGAGCTTGCTGGTTTAAAAAGCTCTACACCTAGGCATAACCCTAACCCTAACCGTAACACTGGTCATTTAAATCAGCCTGGGTTTAGGAATTATCCCAAAGGAAAAGCTGTGGAGACAGCCATGTTGTGGCACTTTTGCGCTCCCCTTGGGATGCCTTTCACAGCTGCAGTGTGCTTAGAGCACAGGGCTTCCTGGTGTAAAAAACCACAACTTTAGCCCAAACTGGAGGCTTCTAAATCAGCCTTCGTTTCCGGACGTCCCCAAGGAAAAAGCTGTGGAGGCAGGCATGTTGAGGCACTTCTGCGCTCTTCTTGGGTAGTCCTTCGCAGCTCCTCTGTTCTTGGAACTCAGGGCTTTCTGGTTAAAAGAACACTAACCCTAGGCCTAACTCAAACCTTAAGCGTAGGAAGGAAAATCAGCCTATGATTCGGGATGGTCTCATGGAAATAGCAGTGGAGGCAGCCAAGTTGTGTCACTTTTGCGCTCCCCTTGGGATGCCTTTAACAGCTGCAGTGTGCCTGGAGCACAGGGCTTCCTGGTTTTAAAAGTCCTAGGCCTAGGCCTAACAGTAACCCTAGGAAGGTAAATCAGCCGGGTATTAGGGTTCTTCCTAAGGAAAAAGCTGTGAAAGCAGCCATGTTGTGGCACTTCTGCACTCCCTTTGGGATGCCTTTGGCAGATGCAGTAAGCCTGGAACTCAGGGCTTCCTGGTTAAAAAAATCCTTGCCCTTGGCTGAGCCCTAACCCTAACCCTAGGCAGATAAATCAGCCTAGGTATAGGGATGGTGCCAAGGAAAAAGCTGTGAAAGCTGCCATGGTGTTGCACTTCTGTACTCCCATTGGGATGACTTTCACAGCTGCCAAGTGCCTGGAGCTCAGGGCTTCCTGGTTTAAAAAACCATGTCCCTAGCTGAGACTGGAGGCAGGTAATTCAGCCTAGGCTTAGCAATGGTGCCAATGAAAACGTGTGGAGGCAGCCATTTTCTGGCACTTTTGTGCTCCCCTTGGGATGCCTTTCGCAGCTGCCGTGTGCCTGGAGCTCAGAGCTTGCTGGTTTAAAAAGCTCTACACCTAGGCATAACCCTAACCCTAACCGTAACACTGGTCATTTAAATCAGCCTGGGTTTAGGAATTATCCCAAAGGAAAAGCTGTGGAGACAGCCATGTTGTGGCACTATTGTGCTCCCCTTGGGATGCCTTTCACAGCTGCAGTGTGCTTAGAGCACAGGGCTTCCTGGTGTAAAAAACCACAACTTTAGCCCAAACTGGAGGCTTCTAAATCAGCCTTCGTTTCGGGAGGTCCTCAAAGAAAAAGCTGTGGAGGCAGGCATGTTGAGGCACTTCTGCGCTCTTCTTGGGTAGTCCTTCGCAGCTCCTCTGTTCTTGGAACTCAGGGCTTTCTGGTTAAAAGAACACTAACCCTAGGCCTAACTCAAACCTTAAGCCTAGGAAGGAAAATCAGCCTATGATTCGGGATGGTCTCATGGAAATAGCAGTGGAGGCAGCCAAGTTGTGTCACTTTTGCGCTCCCCTTGGGATGCCTTTAACAGCTGCAGTGTGCCTGGAGCACAGGGCTTCCTGGTTTTAAACGTCCTAGGCCTAGGCCTAACAGTAACCCTAGGAAGGTAAATCAGCCGGGTATTAGGGTTCTTCCTAAGGAAAAAGCTGTGAAAGCAGCCATGTTGTGGCACTTCTGCACTCCGTTTGGGATGCCTTTGGCAGATACAGTAAGTCTGGAACTCAGGGCTTCCTGGTTTTAAAAGTCCTAGGCCTAGGCCTAACAGTAACCCTAGGAAGGTAAATCAGCCGGGTATTAGGGTTCTTCCTAAGGAAAAAGCTGTGAAAGCAGCCATGTTGTGGCACTTGTGCACTCCCTTTGGGATGCCTTTGGCAGATGCAGTAAGCCTGGAACTCAGGGCTTCCTGGTTAAAAAAATCCTAGCCCTAGGCTGAGCCCTAACCCTAACCCTAGGCAGATAAATCAGCCTAGGTATAGGGATGGTGCCAAGGAAAAAGCTGTGAAAGCTGCCATGTTGTTGCACTTTTGTACTCCCCTTGGGATGCCTTTCACAGCTGCCAAGTGCCTGGAGCTCAGGGCTTCCTGGTTTGAAAAACCATGTCCCTAGCTGAGAATGGAGGCAGGTAATACAGCCTAGGCTTAGCAATGGTGCCAATGAAAACGTGTGGAGGCAGCCATTTTCTGGCACTTTTGTGCTCCCCTTGGGATGCCTTTCGCAGCTGCCGTGTGCCTGGAGCTCAGAGCTTGCTGGATTAAAAAGCTCTACACCTAGGCGTAACCCTAACCCTAACCGTAACACTGGTCATTTAAATCAGCCTGGGTTTAGGAATTATCCCAAGGGAAAAGCAGTGGAGGCAGCCAAGTTGTGTCACTTTTGCGCTCCCCTTGGGATGCCTTTCACAGCTGCAGTGTGCCTGGAGCACAGGGCTTCCTGGTTTTAAAAGTCCTAGGCCTAAGCCTAACAGTAACCCTAGGAAGGTAAATCAGCCGGGTATTAGGGTTCTTCCTAAGGAAAAAGCTGTGAAAGCAGCCATGTTGTGGCACTTCTGCGCTCCCTTTGGGATGCCTTTGGCAGATGCAGTAAGCCTGGAACTCAGGGCTTCCTGTTTAAAAAAATCCTTGCCCTTGGCTGAGCCCTAACCCTAACCCTAGGCAGATAAATCAGCCTAGGTATAGGGATGGTGCCAAGGAAAAAGCTGTGAAAGCTGCCATGTTGTTGCACTTTTGTACTCCCCTTGGGATGCCTTTCACAGCTGCAAGTGCCTGGAGCTCAGGGCTTCCTGGTTTAAAAAACCATGTCCCTAGCTGAGACTGGAGGCAGGTGATTCAGCCTAGGCTTAGCAATGGTGCCAATGAAAACGTGTGGAGGCAGCCATTTTCTGGCACTTTTGTGCTCCCCTTGGGATGCCTTTCGCAGCTGCCGTGTGCCTGGAGCTCAGAGCTTGCTGGTTTAAAAAGCTCTACACCTAGGCGTAACCCTAACCCTAACTGTAACACTGGTCATTTAAATCAGCCTGGGTTTAGGAATTATCCCAAGGGAAAAGCTGTGGAGACAGCCATGTTGTGGCACTTTTGCGCTCCCCTTGGGATGCCTTTCACAGCTGCAGTGAGCTTGGAGCACAGGGCTTCCTGGTGTAAAAAACCACAACTTTAGCCCAAACTGGAGGCTTCTAAATCAGCCTTCGTTTCGGGACGTCCCCAAGGAAAAAGCTGTGGAGGCAGGCATGTTGAGGCACTTCTGCACTCTTCTTGGGTAGTCCTTCGCAGCTGCTGTGTTCTTGGAACTCAGGGCTTTCTGGTTAAAAGAACACTAACCCTAGGCCTAACTCAAACCTTAAGCCTAGGAAGGAAAATCAGCGTATGATTCGGGATGGTCTCATGGAAATAGCAGTGGAGGCAGCCAAGTTGTGTCACTTTTGCGCTCCCCTTGGGATGCCTTTAACAGCTGCAGTGTGCCTGGAGCACAGGGCTTCCTGGTTTTAAAAGTCCTAGGCCTAGGCCTAACAGTAACCCTAGGAAGGTAAATCAGCCGGGTATTAGGGTTCTTCCTAAGGAAAAAGCTGTGAAAGCAGCCATGTTGTGGCACTTCTGCACTCCCTTTGGGATGCCTTTGGCAGATGCAGTAAGCCTGGAACTCAGGGCTTCCTGGTTAAAAAAATCCTTGCCCTTGGCTGAGCCCTAACCCTAACCCTAGGCAGATAAATCAGCCTAGGTATAGGGATGGTGCCAAGGAAAAAGCTGTGAAAGCTGCCATGGTGTTGCACTTCTGTACTCCCATTGGGATGACTTTCACAGCTGCCAAGTGCCTGGAGCTCAGGGCTTCCTGGTTTAAAAAACCATGTCCCTAGCTGAGACTGGAGGCAGGTAATTCAGCCTAGGCTTAGCAAGGGTGCCAATGAAAACGTGTGGAGGCAGCCATTTTCTGGCACTTTTGTGCTCCCCTTGGGATGCCTTTCGCAGCTGCCGTGTGCCTGGAGCTCAGAGCTTGCTGGTTTAAAAAGCTCTACACCTAGGCATAACCCTAACCCTAACCGTAACACTGGTCATTTAAATCAGCCTGGGTTTAGGAATTATCCCAAAGGAAAAGCTGTGGAGACAGCCATGTTGTGGCACTTTTGCGCTCCCCTTGGGATGCCTTTCACAGCTGCAGTGTGCTTAGAGCACAGGGCTTCCTGGTGTAAAAAACCACAACTTTAGCCCAAACTGGAGGCTTCTAAATCAGCCTTCGTTTCCGGACGTCCCCAAGGAAAAAGCTGTGGAGGCAGGCATGTTGAGGCACTTCTGCGCTCTTCTTGGGTAGTCCTTCGCAGCTCCTCTGTTCTTGGAACTCAGGGCTTTCTGGTTAAAAGAACACTAACCCTAGGCCTAACTCAAACCTTAAGCGTAGGAAGGAAAATCAGCCTATGATTCGGGATGGTCTCATGGAAATAGCAGTGGAGGCAGCCAAGTTGTGTCACTTTTGCGCTCCCCTTGGGATGCCTTTAACAGCTGCAGTGTGCCTGGAGCACAGGGCTTCCTGGTTTTAAAAGTCCTAGGCCTAGGCCTAACAGTAACCCTAGGAAGGTAAATCAGCCGGGTATTAGGGTTCTTCCTAAGGAAAAAGCTGTGAAAGCAGCCATGTTGTGGCACTTCTGCACTCCCTTTGGGATGCCTTTGGCAGATGCAGTAAGCCTGGAACTCAGGGCTTCCTGGTTAAAAAAATCCTTGCCCTTGGCTGAGCCCTAACCCTAACCCTAGGCAGATAAATCAGCCTAGGTATAGGGATGGTGCCAAGGAAAAAGCTGTGAAAGCTGCCATGGTGTTGCACTTCTGTACTCCCATTGGGATGACTTTCACAGCTGCCAAGTGCCTGGAGCTCAGGGCTTCCTGGTTTAAAAAACCATGTCCCTAGCTGAGACTGGAGGCAGGTAATTCAGCCTAGGCTTAGCAATGGTGCCAATGAAAACGTGTGGAGGCAGCCATTTTCTGGCACTTTTGTGCTCCCCTTGGGATGCCTTTCGCAGCTGCCGTGTGCCTGGAGCTCAGAGCTTGCTGGTTTAAAAAGCTCTACACCTAGGCATAACCCTAACCCTAACCGTAACACTGGTCATTTAAATCAGCCTGGGTTTAGGAATTATCCCAAAGGAAAAGCTGTGGAGACAGCCATGTTGTGGCACTATTGTGCTCCCCTTGGGATGCCTTTCACAGCTGCAGTGTGCTTAGAGCACAGGGCTTCCTGGTGTAAAAAACCACAACTTTAGCCCAAACTGGAGGCTTCTAAATCAGCCTTCGTTTCGGGAGGTCCTCAAAGAAAAAGCTGTGGAGGCAGGCATGTTGAGGCACTTCTGCGCTCTTCTTGGGTAGTCCTTCGCAGCTCCTCTGTTCTTGGAACTCAGGGCTTTCTGGTTAAAAGAACACTAACCCTAGGCCTAACTCAAACCTTAAGCCTAGGAAGGAAAATCAGCCTATGATTCGGGATGGTCTCATGGAAATAGCAGTGGAGGCAGCCAAGTTGTGTCACTTTTGCGCTCCCCTTGGGATGCCTTTAACAGCTGCAGTGTGCCTGGAGCACAGGGCTTCCTGGTTTTAAACGTCCTAGGCCTAGGCCTAACAGTAACCCTAGGAAGGTAAATCAGCCGGGTATTAGGGTTCTTCCTAAGGAAAAAGCTGTGAAAGCAGCCATGTTGTGGCACTTCTGCACTCCGTTTGGGATGCCTTTGGCAGATACAGTAAGTCTGGAACTCAGGGCTTCCTGGTTTTAAAAGTCCTAGGCCTAGGCCTAACAGTAACCCTAGGAAGGTAAATCAGCCGGGTATTAGGGTTCTTCCTAAGGAAAAAGCTGTGAAAGCAGCCATGTTGTGGCACTTGTGCACTCCCTTTGGGATGCCTTTGGCAGATGCAGTAAGCCTGGAACTCAGGGCTTCCTGGTTAAAAAAATCCTTGCCCTTGGCTGAGCCCTAACCCTAACCCTAGGCAGATAAATCAGCCTAGGTATAGGGATGGTGCCAAGGAAAAAGCTGTGAAAGCTGCCATGTTGTTGCACTTTTGTACTCCCCTTGGGATGCCTTTCACAGCTGCAAGTGCCTGGAGCTCAGGGCTTCCTGGTTTAAAAAACCATGTCCCTAGCTGAGACTGGAGGCAGGTGATTCAGCCTAGGCTTAGCAATGGTGCCAATGAAAACGTGTGGAGGCAGCCATTTTCTGGCACTTTTGTGCTCCCCTTGGGATGCCTTTCGCAGCTGCCGTGTGCCTGGAGCTCAGAGCTTGCTGGTTTAAAAAGCTCTACACCTAGGCGTAACCCTAACCCTAACTGTAACACTGGTCATTTAAATCAGCCTGGGTTTAGGAATTATCCCAAGGGAAAAGCTGTGGAGACAGCCATGTTGTGGCACTTTTGCGCTCCCCTTGGGATGCCTTTCACAGCTGCAGTGAGCTTGGAGCACAGGGCTTCCTGGTGTAAAAAACCACAACTTTAGCCCAAACTGGAGGCTTCTAAATCAGCCTTCGTTTCGGGACGTCCCCAAGGAAAAAGCTGTGGAGGCAGGCATGTTGAGGCACTTCTGCGCTCTTCTTGGGTAGTCCTTCGCAGCTCCTCTGTTCTTGGAACTCAGGGCTTTCTGGTTAAAAGAACACTAACCCTAGGCCTAACTCAAACCTTAAGCCTAGGAAGGAAAATCAGCCTATGATTCGGGATGGTCTCATGGAAATAGCAGTGGAGGCAGCCAAGTTGTGTCACTTTTGCGCTCCCCTTGGGATGCCTTTCACAGCTGCAGTGTGCCTGGAGCACAGGGCTTCCTGGTTTTAAAAGTCCTAGGCCTAGGCCTAACAGTAACCCTAGGAAGGTAAATCAGCCGGGTATTAGGGTTCTTCCTAAGGAAAAAGCTGTGAAAGCAGCCATGTTGTGGCACTTCTGCGCTCCCTTTGGGATGCCTTTGGCAGATGCAGTAAGCCTGGAACTCAGGGCTTCCTGGTTAAAAAAATCCTTGCCCTTGGCTGAGCCCTAACCCTAACCCTAGGCAGATAAATCAGCCTAGGTATAGGGATGGTGCCAAGGAAAAAGCTGTGAAAGCTGCCATGTTGTTGCACTTTTGTACTCCCCTTGGGATGCCTTTCACAGCTGCAAGTGCCTGGAGCTCAGGGCTTCCTGGTTTAAAAAACCATGTCCCTAGCTGAGACAGGAGGCAGGTGATTCAGCCTAGGCTTAGCAATGGTGCCAATGAAAACGTGTGGAGGCAGCCATTTTCTGGCACTTTTGTGCTCCCCTTGGGATGCCTTTCACAGCTGCAAGTGCCTGGAGCTCAGGGCTTCCTGGTTTAAAAAACCATGTCCCTAGCTGAGACAGGAGGCAGGTGATTCAGCCTAGGCTTAGCAATGGTGCCAATGAAAACGTGTGGAGGCAGCCATTTTCTGGCACTTTTGTGCTCCCCTTGGGATGCCTTTCGCAGCTGCCGTGTGCCTGGAGCTCAGAGCTTGCTGGTTTAAAAAGCTCTACACCTAGGCGTAACCCTAACCCTAACTGTAACACTGGTCATTTAAATCAGCCTGGGTTTAGGAATTATCCCAAGGGAAAAGCTGTGGAGACAGCCATGTTGTGGCACTTTTGCGCTCCCCTTGGGATGCCTTTCACAGCTGCAGTGAGCTTGGAGCACAGGGCTTCCTGGTGTAAAAAACCACAACTTTAGCCCAAACTGGAGGCTTCTAAATCAGCCTTCGTTTCGGGACGTCCCCAAGGAAAAAGCTGTGGAGGCAGGCATGTTGAGGCACTTCTGCGCTCTTCTTGGGTAGTCCTTCGCAGCTCCTCTGTTCTTGGAACTCAGGGCTTTCTGGTTAAAAGAACACTAACCCTAGGCCTAACTCAAACCTTAAGCCTAGGAAGGAAAATCAGCCTATGATTCGGGATGGTCTCATGGAAATAGCAGTGGAGGCAGCCAAGTTGTGTCACTTTTGCGCTCCCCTTGGGATGCCTTTCACAGCTGCAGTGTGCCTGGAGCACAGGGCTTCCTGGTTTTAAAAGTCCTAGGCCTAGGCCTAACAGTAACCCTAGGAAGGTAAATCAGCCGGGTATTAGGGTTCTTCCTAAGGAAAAAGCTGTGAAAGCAGCCATGTTGTGGCACTTCTGCGCTCCCTTTGGGATGCCTTTGGCAGATGCAGTAAGCCTGGAACTCAGGGCTTCCTGGTTAAAAAAATCCTTGCCCTTGGCTGAGCCCTAACCCTAACCCTAGGCAGATAAATCAGCCTAGGTATAGGGATGGTGCCAAGGAAAAAGCTGTGAAAGCTGCCATGTTGTTGCACTTTTGTACTCCCCTTGGGATGCCTTTCACAGCTGCAAGTGCCTGGAGCTCAGGGCTTCCTGGTTTAAAAAACCATATCCCTAGCTGAGACAGGAGGCAGGTGATTCAGCCTAGGCTTAGCAATGGTGCCAATGAAAACGTGTGGAGGCAGCCATTTTCTGGCACTTTTGTGCTCCCCTTGGGATGCCTTTCGCAGCTGCCGTGTGCCTGGAGCTCAGAGCTTGCTGGTTTAAAAAGCTCTACACCTAGGCATAACCCTAACCCTAACCGTAACACTGGTCATTTAAATCAGCCTGGGTTTAGGAATTATCCCAAAGGAAAAGCTGTGGAGACAGCCATGTTGTGGCACTTTTGCGCTCCCCTTGGGATGCCTTTCACAGCTGCAGTGTGCTTAGAGCACAGGGCTTCCTGGTGTAAAAAACCACAACTTTAGCCCAAACTGCAGGCTTCTAAATCAGCCTTCGTTTCGGGACGTCCCCAAGGAAAAAGCTGTGGAGGCAGGCATGTTGAGGCACTTCTGCGCTCTTCTTGGGTAGTCCTTCGCAGCTCCTCTGTTCTTGGAACTCAGGGCTTTCTGGTTAAAAGAACACTAACCCTAGGCCTAACTCAAACCTTAAGCCTAGGAAGGAAAATCAGCCTATGATTCGGGATGGTCTCATGGAAATAGCAGTGGAGGCAGCCAAGTTGTGTCACTTTTGCGCTCCCCTTGGGATGCCTTTAACAGCTGCAGTGTGCCTGGAGCACAGGGCTTCCTGGTTTTAAAAGTCCTAGGCCTAGGCCTAACAGTAACCCTAGGAAGGTAAATCAGCCGGGTATTAGGGTTCTTCCTAAGGAAAAAGCTGTGAAAGCAGCCATGTTGTGGCACTTCTGCACTCCGTTTGGGATGCCTTTGGCAGATGCAGTAAGCCTGGAACTCAGGGCTTCCTGCTTAAAAAAATCCTAGCCCTAGGCTGAGCCCTAACCCTAAGCCTAGGCAGATAAATCAGCCTAGGTATAGGGATGGTGCCAAGGAAAAAGCTGTGAAAGCTGCCATGTTGTTGCACTTTTGTACTCCCCTTGGGATGCCTTTCACAGCTGCCGTGTGCCTGGAGCTCAGGGCTTCCTGGTTTAAAAAACCATGTCCCTAGCTGAGACTGGAGGCAGGTAATTCAGCCTAGGCTTAGCAATGGTGCCAATGAAAACGTGTGGAGGCAGCCATTTTCTGGCACTTTTGTGCTCCCCTTGGGATGCCTTTCGCAGCTGCCGTGTGCCTGGAGCTCAGAGCTTGCTGGATTAAAAAGCTCTACACCTAGGCGTAACCCTAACCCTAACCGTAACACTGGTCATTTAAATCAGCCTGGGTTTAGGAATTATCCCAAGGGAAAAGCAGTGGAGGCAGCCAAGTTGTGTCACTTTTGCGCTCCCCTTGGGATGCCTTTCACAGCTGCAGTGTGCCTGGAGCACAGGGCTTCCTGGTTTTAAAAGTCCTAGGCCTAAGCCTAACAGTAACCCTAGGAAGGTAAATCAGCCGGGTATTAGGGTTCTTCCTAAGGAAAAAGCTGTGAAAGCAGCCATGTTGTGGCACTTCTGCGCTCCCTTTGGGATGCCTTTGGCAGATGCAGTAAGCCTGGAACTCAGGGCTTCCTGGTTAAAAAAATCCTTGCCCTTGGCTGAGCCCTAACCCTAACCCTAGGCAGATAAATCAGCCTAGGTATAGGGATGGTGCCAAGGAAAAAGCTGTGAAAGCTGCCATGTTGTTGCACTTTTGTACTCCCCTTGGGATGCCTTTCACAGCTGCAAGTGCCTGGAGCTCAGGGCTTCCTGGTTTAAAAAACCATGTCCCTAGCTGAGACAGGAGGCAGGTGATTCAGCCTAGGCTTAGCAATGGTGCCAATGAAAACGTGTGGAGGCAGCCATTTTCTGGCACTTTTGTGCTCCCCTTGGGATGCCTTTCGCAGCTGCCGTGTGCCTGGAGCTCAGAGCTTGCTGGTTTAAAAAGCTCTACACCTAGGCGTAACCCTAACCCTAACCGTAACACTGGTCATTTAAATCAGCCTGGGTTTAGGAATTATCCCAAGGGAAAAGCTGTGGAGACAGCCATGTTGTGGCACTTTTGCGCTCCCCTTGGGATGCCTTTCACAGCTGCAGTGAGCTTGGAGCACAGGGCTTCCTGGTGTAAGAAACCACAACTTTAGCCCAAACTGGAGGCTTCTAAATCAGCCTTCGTTTCGGGACGTCCCCAAGGAAAAAGCTGTGGAGGCAGGCATGTTGAGGCACTTCTGCGCTCTTCTTGGGTAGTCCTTCGCAGCTCCTCTGTTCTTGGAACTCAGGGCTTTCTGGTTAAAAGAACACTAACCCTAGGCCTAACTCAAACCTTAAGCCTAGGAAGGAAAATCAGCCTATGATTCGGGATGGTCTCATGGAAATAGCAGTGGAGGCAGCCAAGTTGTGTCACTTTTGCGCTCCCCTTGGGATGCCTTTCACAGCTGCAGTGTGCCTGGAGCACAGGGCTTCCTGGTTTTAAAAGTCCTAGGCCTAGGCCTAACAGTAACCCTAGGAAGGTAAATCAGCCGGGTATTAGGGTTCTTCCTAAGGAAAAAGCTGTGAAAGCAGCCATGTTGTGGCACTTCTGCGCTCCCTTTGGGATGCCTTTGGCAGATGCAGTAAGCCTGGAACTCAGGGCTTCCTGGTTAAAAAAATCCTTGCCCTTGGCTGAGCCCTAACCCTAACCCTAGGCAGATAAATCAGCCTAGGTATAGGGATGGTGCCAAGGAAAAAGCTGTGAAAGCTGCCATGTTGTTGCACTTTTGTACTCCCCTTGGGATGCCTTTCACAGCTGCAAGTGCCTGGAGCTCAGGGCTTCCTGGTTTAAAAAACCATGTCCCTAGCTGAGACAGGAGGCAGGTGATTCAGCCTAGGCTTAGCAATGGTGCCAATGAAAACGTGTGGAGGCAGCCATTTTCTGGCACTTTTGTGCTCCCCTTGGGATGCCTTTCGCAGCTGCCGTGTGCCTGGAGCTCAGAGCTTGCTGGTTTAAAAAGCTCTACACCTAGGCATAACCCTAACCCTAACCGTAACACTGGTCATTTAAATCAGCCTGGGTTTAGGA
The DNA here is from genome assembly GCF_027579445.1 of Ammospiza nelsoni. Lineage (NCBI taxonomy): Eukaryota > Metazoa > Chordata > Aves > Passeriformes > Passerellidae > Ammospiza > Ammospiza nelsoni. Next base: position 2,424,082 of record NW_026683187.1, read on the forward strand.
ATTATCCCAAAGGAAAAGCTGTGGAGACAGCCATGTTGTGGCACTTTTGCGCTCCCCTTGGGATGCCTTTCACAGCTGCAGTGTGCTTAGAGCACAGGGCTTCCTGGTGTAAAAAACCACAACTTTAGCCCAAACTGCAGGCTTCTAAATCAGCCTTCGTTTCGGGACGTCCCCAAGGAAAAAGCTGTGGAGGCAGGCATGTTGAGGCACTTCTGCGCTCTTCTTGGGTAGTCCTTCGCAGCTGCTGTGTTCTTGGAACTCAGGGCTTTATGGTTAAAAGAACACTAACCCTAGGCCTAACTCAAACCTTAAGCCTAGGAAGGAAAATCAGCCTATGATTCGGGATGGTCTCATGGAAATAGCAGTGGAGGCAGCCAAGTTGTGTCACTTTTGCGCTCCCCTTGGGATGCCTTTAACAGCTGCAGTGTGCCTGGAGCACAGGGCTTCCTGGTTTTAAAAGTCCTAGGCCTAGGCCTAACAGTAACCCTAGGAAGGTAAATCAGCCGGGTATTAGGGTTCTTCCTAAGGAAAAAGCTGTGAAAGCAGCCATGTTGTGGCACTTCTGCACTCCCTTTGGGATGCCTTTGGCAGATGCAGTAAGCCTGGAACTCAGGGCTTCCTGGTTAAAAAAATCCTTGCCCTTGGCTGAGCCCTAACCCTAACCCTAGGCAGATAAATCAGCCTAGGTATAGGGATGGTGCCAAGGAAAAAGCTGTGAAAGCTGCCATGGTGTTGCACTTCTGTACTCCCCTTGGGATGACTTTCACAGCTGCCGTGTGCCTGGAGCTCAGGGCTTCCTGGTTTAAAAAACCATGTCCCTAGCTGAGACTGGAGGCAGGTAATTCAGCCTAGGCTTAGCAATGGTGCCAATGAAAACGTGTGGAGGCAGCCATTTTCTGGCACTTTTGTGCTCCCCTTGGGATGCCTTTCGCAGCTGCCGTGTGCCTGGAGCTCAGAGCTTGCTGGTTTAAAAAGCTCTACACCTAGGCATAACCCTAACCCTAACCGTAACACTGGTCATTTAAATCAGCCTGGGTTTAGGAATTATCCCAAAGGAAAAGCTGTGGAGACAGCCATGTTGTGGCACTTTTGTGCTCCCCTTGGGATGCCTTTCACAGCTGCAGTGTGCTTAGAGCACCGGGCTTCCTGGTGTAAAAAACCACAACTTTAGCCCAAACTGGAGGCTTCTAAATCAGCCTTCGTTTCGGGAGGTCCTCAAAGAAAAAGCTGTGGAGGCAGGCATGTTGAGGCACTTCTGCGCTCTTCTTGGGTAGTCCTTCGCAGCTGCTGTGTTCTTGGAACTCAGGGCTTTCTGGTTAAAAGAACACTAACCCTAGGCCTAACTCAAACCTTAAGCCTAGGAAGGAAAATCAGCCTATGATTCGGGATGGTCTCATGGAAATAGCAGTGGAGGCAGCCAAGTTGTGTCACTTTTGCGCTCCCCTTGGGATGCCTTTAACAGCTGCAGTGTGCCTGGAGCACAGGGCTTCCTGGTTTTAAAAGTCCTAGGCCTAGGCCTAACAGTAACCCTAGGAAGGTAAATCAGCCGGGTATTAGGGTTCTTCCTAAGGAAAAAGCTGTGAAAGCAGCCATGTTGTGGCACTTCTGCACTCCGTTTGGGATGCCTTTGGCAGATGCAGTAAGCCTGGAACTCAGGGCTTCCTGGTTTTAAAAGTCCTAGGCCTAGGCCTAACAGTAACCCTAGGAAGGTAAATCAGCCGGGTATTAGGGTTCTTCCTAAGGAAAAAGCTGTGAAAGCAGCCATGTTGTGGCACTTCTGCACTCCCTTTGGGATGCCTTTGGCAGATGCAGTAAGCCTGGAACTCAGGGCTTCCTGGTTAAAAAAATCCTAGCCCTAGGCTGAGCCCTAACCCTAACCCTAGGCAGATAAATCAGCCTAGGTATAGGGATGGTGCCAAGGAAAAAGCTGTGAAAGCTGCCATGTTGTTGCACTTTTGTACTCCCCTTGGGATGCCTTTCACAGCTGCCAAGTGCCTGGAGCTCAGGGCTTCCTGGTTTGAATAACCATGTCCCTTGCTGAGAATGGAGGCAGGTAATACAGCCTAGGCTTAGCAATGGTGCCAATGAAAACGTGTGGAGGCAGCCATTTTCTGGCACATTTGTGCTCCCCTTGGGATGCCTTTCGCAGCTGCCGTGTGCCTGGAGCTCAGAGCTTGCTGGATTAAAAAGCTCTACACCTAGGCGTAACCCTAACCCTAACCGTAACACTGGTCATTTAAATCAGCCTGGGTTTAGGAATTATCCCAAGGGAAAAGCAGTGGAGGCAGCCAAGTTGTGTCACTTTTGCGCTCCCCTTGGGATGCCTTTCACAGCTGCAGTGTGCCTGGAGCACAGGGCTTCCTGGTTTTAAGAGTCCTAGGCCTAAGCCTAACAGTAACCCTAGGAAGGTAAATCAGCCGGGTATTAGGGTTCTTCCTAAGGAAAAAGCTGTGAAAGCAGCCATGTTGTGGCACTTCTGCGCTCCCTTTGGGATGCCTTTGGCAGATGCAGTAAGCCTGGAACTCAGGGCTTCCTGGTTAAAAAAATCCTTGCCCTTGGCTGAGCCCTAACCCTAACCCTAGGCAGATAAATCAGCCTAGGTATAGGGATGGTGCCAAGGAAAAAGCTGTGAAAGCTGCCATGTTGTTGCACTTTTGTACTCCCCTTGGGATGCCTTTCACAGCTGCAAGTGCCTGGAGCTCAGGGCTTCCTGGTTTAAAAAACCATGTCCCTAGCTGAGACAGGAGGCAGGTGATTCAGCCTAGGCTTAGCAATGGTGCCAATGAAAACGTGTGGAGGCAGCCATTTTCTGGCACTTTTGTGCTCCCCTTGGGATGCCTTTCGCAGCTGCCGTGTGCCTGGAGCTCAGAGCTTGCTGGTTTAAAAAGCTCTACACCTAGGCGTAACCCTAACCCTAACTGTAACACTGGTCATTTAAATCAGCCTGGGTTTAGGAATTATCCCAAGGGAAAAGCTGTGGAGACAGCCATGTTGTGGCACTTTTGCGCTCCCCTTGGGATGCCTTTCACAGCTGCAGTGAGCTTGGAGCACAGGGCTTCCTGGTGTAAAAAACCACAACTTTAGCCCAAACTGGAGGCTTCTAAATCAGCCTTCGTTTCGGGACGTCCCCAAGGAAAAAGCTGTGGAGGCAGGCATGTTGAGGCACTTCTGCGCTCTTCTTGGGTAGTCCTTCGCAGCTCCTCTGTTCTTGGAACTCAGGGCTTTCTGGTTAAAAGAACACTAACCCTAGGCCTAACTCAAACCTTAAGCCTAGGAAGGAAAATCAGCCTATGATTCGGGATGGTCTCATGGAAATAGCAGTGGAGGCAGCCAAGTTGTGTCACTTTTGCGCTCCCCTTGGGATGCCTTTCACAGCTGCAGTGTGCCTGGAGCACAGGGCTTCCTGGTTTTAAAAGTCCTAGGCCTAGGCCTAACAGTAACCCTAGGAAGGTAAATCAGCCGGGTATTAGGGTTCTTCCTAAGGAAAAAGCTGTGAAAGCAGCCATGTTGTGGCACTTCTGCGCTCCCTTTGGGATGCCTTTGGCAGATGCAGTAAGCCTGGAACTCAGGGCTTCCTGGTTAAAAAAATCCTTGCCCTTGGCTGAGCCCTAACCCTAACCCTAGGCAGATAAATCAGCCTAGGTATAGGGATGGTGCCAAGGAAAAAGCTGTGAAAGCTGCCATGTTGTTGCACTTTTGTACTCCCCTTGGGATGCCTTTCACAGCTGCAAGTGCCTGGAGCTCAGGGCTTCCTGGTTTAAAAAACCATGTCCCTAGCTGAGACAGGAGGCAGGTGATTCAGCCTAGGCTTAGCAATGGTGCCAATGAAAACGTGTGGAGGCAGCCATTTTCTGGCACTTTTGTGCTCCCCTTGGGATGCCTTTCGCAGCTGCCGTGTGCCTGGAGCTCAGAGCTTGCTGGTTTAAAAAGCTCTACACCTAGGCATAACCCTAACCCTAACCGTAACACTGGTCATTTAAATCAGCCTGGGTTTAGGAATTATCCCAAAGGAAAAGCTGTGGAGACAGCCATGTTGTGGCACTTTTGCGCTCCCCTTGGGATGCCTTTCACAGCTGCAGTGTGCTTAGAGCACAGGGCTTCCTGGTGTAAAAAACCACAACTTTAGCCCAAACTGCAGGCTTCTAAATCAGCCTTCGTTTCGGGACGTCCCCAAGGAAAAAGCTGTGGAGGCAGGCATGTTGAGGCACTTCTGCGCTCTTCTTGGGTAGTCCTTCGCAGCTGCTGTGTTCTTGGAACTCAGGGCTTTATGGTTAAAAGAACACTAACCCTAGGCCTAACTCAAACCTTAAGCCTAGGAAGGAAAATCAGCCTATGATTCGGGATGGTCTCATGGAAATAGCAGTGGAGGCAGCCAAGTTGTGTCACTTTTGCGCTCCCCTTGGGATGCCTTTAACAGCTGCAGTGTGCCTGGAGCACAGGGCTTCCTGGTTTTAAAAGTCCTAGGCCTAGGCCTAACAGTAACCCTAGGAAGGTAAATCAGCCGGGTATTAGGGTTCTTCCTAAGGAAAAAGCTGTGAAAGCAGCCATGTTGTGGCACTTCTGCACTCCCTTTGGGATGCCTTTGGCAGATGCAGTAAGCCTGGAACTCAGGGCTTCCTGCTTAAAAAAATCCTAGCCCTAGGCTGAGCCCTAACCCTAAGCCTAGGCAGATAAATCAGCCTAGGTATAGGGATGGTGCCAAGGAAAAAGCTGTGAAAGCTGCCATGTTGTTGCACTTTTGTACTCCCCTTGGGATGCCTTAAACAGCTGCCGTGTGCCTGGAGCTCAGGGCTTCCTGGTTTAAAAAACCATGTCCCTAGCTGAGACTGGAGGCAGGTAATTCAGCCTAGGCTTAGCAATGGTGCCAACGAAAACGTGTGGAGGCAGCCATTTTCTGGCACTTTTGTGCTCCCCTTGGGATGCCTTTCGCAGCTGCCGTGTGCCTGGAGCTCAGAGCTTGCTGGTTTAAAAAGCTCTACACCTAGGCGTAACCCTAACCCTAACCGTAACACTGGTCATTTAAATCAGCCTGGGTTTAGGAATTATCCCAAGGGAAAAGCTGTGGAGACAGCCATGTTGTGGCACTTTTGCGCTCCCCTTGGGATGCCTTTCACAGCTGCAGTGAGCTTGGAGCACAGGGCTTCCTGGTGTAAAAAACCACAACTTTAGCCCAAACTGGAGGCTTCTAAATCAGCCTTCGTTTCGGGACGTCCCCAAGGAAAAAGCTGTGGAGGCAGGCATGTTGAGGCACTTCTGCGCTCTTCTTGGGTAGTCCTTCGCAGCTGCTGTGTTCTTGGAACTCAGGGCTTTCTGGTTAAAAGAACACTAACCCTAGGCCTAACTCAAACCTTAAGCCTAGGAAGGAAAATCAGCCTATGATTCGGGATGGTCTCATGGAAATAGCAGTGGAGGCAGCCAAGTTGTGTCACTTTTGCGCTCCCCTTGGGATGCCTTTAACAGCTGCAGTGTGCCTGGAGCACAGGGCTTCCTGGTTTTAAAAGTCCTAGGCCTAGGCCTAACAGTAACCCTAGGAAGGTAAATCAGCCGGGTATTAGGGTTCTTCCTAAGGAAAAAGCTGTGAAAGCAGCCATGTTGTGGCACTTCTGCACTCCCTTTGGGATGCCTTTGGCAGATGCAGTAAGCCTGGAACTCAGGGCTTCCTGGTTAAAAAAATCCTTGCCCTTGGCTGAGCCCTAACCCTAACCCTAGGCAGATAAATCAGCCTAGGTATAGGGATGGTGCCAAGGAAAAAGCTGTGAAAGCTGCCATGGTGTTGCACTTCTGTACGCCCCTTGGGATGACTTTCACAGCTGCCGTGTGCCTGGAGCTCAGGGCTTCCTGGTTTAAAAAACCATGTCCCTAGCTGAGACTGGAGGCAGGTAATTCAGCCTAGGCTTAGCAATGGTGCCAATGAAAACGTGTGGAGGCAGCCATTTTCTGGCACTTTTGTGCTCCCCTTGGGATGCCTTTCGCAGCTGCCGTGTGCCTGGAGCTCAGAGCTTGCTGGTTTAAAAAGCTCTACACCTAGGCATAACCCTAACCCTAACCGTAACACTGGTCATTTAAATCAGCCTGGGTTTAGGAATTATCCCAAAGGAAAAGCTGTGGAGACAGCCATGTTGTGGCACTTTTGTGCTCCCCTTGGGATGCCTTTCACAGCTGCAGTGTGCTTAGAGCACAGGGCTTCCTGGTGTAAAAAACCACAACTTTAGCCCAAACTGGAGGCTTCTAAATCAGCCTTCGTTTCGGGAGGTCCTCAAAGAAAAAGCTGTGGAGGCAGGCATGTTGAGGCACTTCTGCGCTCTTCTTGGGTAGTCCTTCGCAGCTGCTGTGTTCTTGGAACTCAGGGCTTTCTGGTTAAAAGAACACTAACCCTAGGCCTAACTCAAACCTTAAGCCTAGGAAGGAAAATCAGCCTATGATTCGGGATGGTCTCATGGAAATAGCAGTGGAGGCAGCCAAGTTGTGTCACTTTTGCGCTCCCCTTGGGATGCCTTTAACAGCTGCAGTGTGCCTGGAGCACAGGGCTTCCTGGTTTTAAAAGTCCTAGGCCTAGGCCTAACAGTAACCCTAGGAAGGTAAATCAGCCGGGTATTAGGGTTCTTCCTAAGGAAAAAGCTGTGAAAGCAGCCATGTTGTGGCACTTCTGCACTCCCTTTGGGATGCCTTTGGCAGATGCAGTAAGCCTGGAACTCAGGGCTTCCTGGTTTTAAAAGTCCTAGGCCTAGGCCTAACAGTAACCCTAGGAAGGTAAATCAGCCGGGTATTAGGGTTCTTCCTAAGGAAAAAGCTGTGAAAGCAGCCATGTTGTGGAACTTCTGCACTCCCTTTGGGATGCCTTTGGCAGATGCAGTAAGCCTGGAACTCAGGGCTTCCTGGTTAAAAAAATCCTAGCCCTAGGCTGAGCCCTAACCCTAACCCTAGGCAGATAAATCACCCTAGGTATAGGGATGGTGCCAAGGAAAAAGCTGTGAAAGCTGCCATGTTGTTGCACTTTTGTACTCCCCTTGGGATGCCTTTCACAGCTGCCAAGTGCCTGGAGCTCAGGGCTTCCTGGTTTGAAAAACCATGTCCCTAGCTGAGAATGGAGGCAGGTAATACAGCCTTGGCTTAGCAATGGTGCCAATGAAAACGTGTGGAGGCAGCCATTTTCTGGCACTTTTGTGCTCCCCTTGGGATGCCTTTCGCAGCTGCCGTGTGCCTGGAGCTCAGAGCTTGCTGGATTAAAAAGCTCTACACCTAGGCGTAACCCTAACCCTAACCGTAACACTGGTCATTTAAATCAGCCTGGGTTTAGGAATTATCCCAAGGGAAAAGCAGTGGAGGCAGCCAAGTTGTGTCACTTTTGCGCTCCCCTTGGGATGCCTTTCACAGCTGCAGTGTGCCTGGAGCACAGGGCTTCCTGGTTTTAAAAGTCCTAGGCCTAAGCCTAACAGTAACCCTAGGAAGGTAAATCAGCCGGGTATTAGGGTTCTTCCTAAGGAAAAAGCTGTGAAAGCAGCCATGTTGTGGCACTTCTGCGCTCCCTTTGGGATGCCTTTGGCAGATGCAGTAAGCCTGGAACTCAGGGCTTCCTGGTTAAAAAAATCCTTGCCCTTGGCTGAGCCCTAACCCTAACCCTAGGCAGATAAATCAGCCTAGGTATAGGGATGGTGCCAAGGAAAAAGCTGTGAAAGCTGCCATGTTGTTGCACTTTTGTACTCCCCTTGGGATGCCTTTCACAGCTGCAAGTGCCTGGAGCTCAGGGCTTCCTGGTTTAAAAAACCATGTCCCTAGCTGAGACAGGAGGCAGGTGATTCAGCCTAGGCTTAGCAATGGTGCCAATGAAAACGTGTGGAGGCAGCCATTTTCTGGCACTTTTGTGCTCCCCTTGGGATGCCTTTCGCAGCTGCCGTGTGCCTGGAGCTCAGAGCTTGCTGGTTTAAAAAGCTCTACACCTAGGCGTAACCCTAACCCTAACCGTAACACTGGTCATTTAAATCAGCCTGGGTTTAGGAATTATCCCAAGGGAAAAGCTGTGGAGACAGCCATGTTGTGGCACTTTTGCGCTCCCCTTGGGATGCCTTTCACAGCTGCAGTGAGCTTGGAGCACAGGGCTTCCTGGTGTAAAAAACCACAACTTTAGCCCAAACTGGAGGCTTCTAAATCAGCCTTCGTTTCGGGACGTCCCCAAGGAAAAAGCTGTGGAGGCAGGCATGTTGAGGCACTTCTGCGCTCTTCTTGGGTAGTCCTTCGCAGCTCCTCTGTTCTTGGAACTCAGGGCTTTCTGGTTAAAAGAACACTAACCCTAGGCCTAACTCAAACCTTAAGCCTAGGAAGGAAAATCAGCCTATGATTCGGGATGGTCTCATGGAAATAGCAGTGGAGGCAGCCAAGTTGTGTCACTTTTGCGCTCCCCTTGGGATGCCTTTCACAGCTGCAGTGTGCCTGGAGCACAGGGCTTCCTGGTTTTAAAAGTCCTAGGCCTAGGCCTAACAGTAACCCTAGGAAGGTAAATCAGCCGGGTATTAGGGTTCTTCCTAAGGAAAAAGCTGTGAAAGCAGCCATGTTGTGGCACTTCTGCGCTCCCTTTGGGATGCCTTTGGCAGATGCAGTAAGCCTGGAACTCAGGGCTTCCTGGTTAAAAAAATCCTTGCCCTTGGCTGAGCCCTAACCCTAACCCTAGGCAGATAAATCAGCCTAGGTATAGGGATGGTGCCAAGGAAAAAGCTGTGAAAGCTGCCATGTTGTTGCACTTTTGTACTCCCCTTGGGATGCCTTTCACAGCTGCAAGTGCCTGGAGCTCAGGGCTTCCTGGTTTAAAAAACCATGTCCCTAGCTGAGACAGGAGGCAGGTGATTCAGCCTAGGCTTAGCAATGGTGCCAATGAAAACGTGTGGAGGCAGCCATTTTCTGGCACTTTTGTGCTCCCCTTGGGATGCCTTTCGCAGCTGCCGTGTGCCTGGAGCTCAGAGCTTGCTGGTTTAAAAAGCTCTACACCTAGGCGTAACCCTAACCCTAACCGTAACACTGGTCATTTAAATCAGCCTGGGTTTAGGAATTATCCCAAGGGAAAAGCTGTGGAGACAGCCATGTTGTGGCACTTTTGCGCTCCCCTTGGGATGCCTTTCACAGCTGCAGTGAGCTTGGAGCACAGGGCTTCCTGGTGTAAAAAACCACAACTTTAGCCCAAACTGGAGGCTTCTAAATCAGCCTTCGTTTCGGGACGTCCCCAAGGAAAAAGCTGTGGAGGCAGGCATGTTGAGGCACTTCTGCGCTCTTCTTGGGTAGTCCTTCGCAGCTCCTCTGTTCTTGGAACTCAGGGCTTTCTGGTTAAAAGAACACTAACCCTAGGCCTAACTCAAACCTTAAGCCTAGGAAGGAAAATCAGCCTATGATTCGGGATGGTCTCATGGAAATAGCAGTGGAGGCAGCCAAGTTGTGTCACTTTTGCGCTCCCCTTGGGATGCCTTTCACAGCTGCAGTGTGCCTGGAGCACAGGGCTTCCTGGTTTTAAAAGTCCTAGGCCTAGGCCTAACAGTAACCCTAGGAAGGTAAATCAGCCGGGTATTAGGGTTCTTCCTAAGGAAAAAGCTGTGAAAGCAGCCATGTTGTGGCACTTCTGCGCTCCCTTTGGGATGCCTTTGGCAGATGCAGTAAGCCTGGAACTCAGGGCTTCCTGCTTAAAAAAATCCTTGCCCTTGGCTGAGCCCTAACCCTAACCCTAGGCAGATAAATCAGCCTAGGTATAGGGATGGTGCCAAGGAAAAAGCTGTGAAAGCTGCCATGTTGTTGCACTTTTGTACTCCCCTTGGGATGCCTTTCACAGCTGCCGTGTGCCTGGAGCTCAGGGCTTCCTGGTTTAAAAAACCATGTCCCTAGCTGAGACAGGAGGCAGGTGATTCAGCCTAGGCTTAGCAATGGTGCCAATGAAAATGTGTGGAGGCAGCCATTTTCTGGCACTTTTGTGCTCCCCTTGGGATGCCTTTCGCAGCTGCCGTGTGCCTGGAGCTCAGAGCTTGCTGGTTTAAAAAGCTCTACACCTAGGCGTAACCCTAACCCTAACCGTAACACTGGTCATTTAAATCAGCCTGGGTTTAGGAATTATCCCAAGGGAAAAGCTGTGGAGACAGCCATGTTGTGGCACTTTTGCGCTCCCCTTGGGATGCCTTTCACAGCTGCAGTGTGCTTGGAGCACAGGGCTTCCTGGTTTTAAAAGTCCTAGGCCTAGGCCTAACAGTGACCCTAGGAAGGTAAATCAGCCGGGTATTAGGGTTCTTCCTAAGGAAAAAGCTGTGAAAGCAGCCATGTTGTGGCACTTCTTCGCTCCCTTTGGGATGCCTTTGGCAGATGCAGTAAGCCTGGAACTCAGGGCTTCCTGGTAAAAAAAATCCTTGCCCTTGGCTGAGCCCTAACCCTAACCCTAGGCAGATAAATCAGCCTAGGTATAGGGATGGTGCCAAGGAAAAAGCTGTGAAAGCTGCCATGTTGTTGCACTTTTGTACTCCCCTTGGGATGCCTTTCACAGCTGCCAAGTGCCTGGAGCTCAGGGCTTCCTGGTTTAAAAAACCATGTCCCTAGCTGAGACAGGAGGCAGGTGATTCAGCCTAGGCTTAGCAATGGTGCCAATGAAAACGTGTGGAGGCAGCCATTTTCTGGCACTTTTGTGCTCCCCTTGGGATGCCTTTCGCAGCTGCCGTGTGCCTGGAGCTCAGAGCTTGCTGGTTTAAAAAGCTCTACACCTAGGCATAACCCTAACCCTAACCGTAACACTGGTCATTTAAATCAGCCTGGGTTTAGGAATTATCCCAAAGGAAAAGCTGTGGAGACAGCCATGTTGTGGCACTTTTGCGCTCCCCTTGGGATGCCTTTCACAGCTGCAGTGTGCTTAGAGCACAGGGCTTCCTGGTGTAAAAAACCACAACTTTAGCCCAAACTGGAGGCTTCTAAATCAGCCTTCGTTTCGGGACGTCCTCAAAGAAAAAGCTGTGGAGGCAGGCATGTTGAGGCACTTCTGCGCTCTTCTTGGGTAGTCCTTCGCAGCTGCTGTGTTCTTGGAACTCAGGGCTTTCTGGTTAAAAGAACACTAACCCTAGGCCTAACTCAAACCTTAAGCCTAGGAAGGAAAATCAGCCTATGATTCGGGATGGTCTCATGGAAATAGCAGTGGAGGCAGCCAAGTTGTGTCACTTTTGCGCTCCCCTTGGGATGCCTTTAACAGCTGCAGTGTGCCTGGAGCACAGGGCTTCCTGGTTTTAAAAGTCCTAGGCCTAGGCCTAACAGTAACCCTAGGAAGGTAAATCAGCCGGGTATTAGGGTTCTTCCTAAGGAAAAAGCTGTGAAAGCAGCCATGTTGTGGCACTTCTGCACTCCCTTTGGGATGCCTTTGGCAGATGCAGTAAGCCTGGAACTCAGGGCTTCCTGCTTAAAAAAATCCTAGCCCTAGGCTGAGCCCTAACCCTAACCCTAGGCAGATAAATCAGCCTAGGTATAGGGATGGTGCCAAGGAAAAAGCTGTGAAAGCTGCCATGTTGTTGCACTTTTGTACTCCCCTTGGGATGCCTTTCATAGCTGCCGTGTGCCTGGAGCTCAGGGCTTCCTGGTTTAAAAAACCATGTCCCTAGCTGAGACTGGAGGCAGGTGATTCAGCCTAGGCTTAGCAATGGTGCCAATGAAAACGTGTGGAGGCAGCCATTTTCTGGCACTTTTGTGCTCCCCTTGGGATGCCTTTCGCAGCTGCCGTGTGCCTGGAGCTCAGAGCTTGCTGGTTTAAAAAGCTCTACACCTAGGCATAACCCTAACCCTAACCGTAACACTGGTCATTTAAATCAGCCTGGGTTTAGGAATTATCCCAAGGGAAAAGCTGTGGAGACAGCCATGTTTTGGCACTTTTGCGCTCCCCTTGGGATGCCTTTCACAGCTGCAGTGAGCTTGGAGCACAGGGCTTCCTGGTGTAAAAAACCACAACTTTAGCCCAAACTGGAGGCTTCTAAATCAGCCTTTGTTTCGGGACGTCCCCAAGGAAAAAGCTGTGGAGGCAGGCATGTTGAGGCACTTCTGCACTCTTCTTGGGTAGTCCTTCGCAGCTGCTGTGTTCTTGGAACTCAGGGCTTTCTGGTTAAAAGAACACTAACCCTAGGCCTAACTCAAACCTTAAGCCTAGGAAGGAAAATCAGCCTATGATTCGGGATGGTCTCATGGAAATAGCAGTGGAGGCAGCCAAGTTGTGTCACTTTTGCGCTCCCCTTGGGATGCCTTTAACAGCTGCAGTGTGCCTGGAGCACAGGGCTTCCTGGTTTTAAAAGTCCTAGGCCTAGGCCTAACAGTAACCCTAGGAAGGTAAATCAGCCGGGTATTAGGGTTCTTCCTAAGGAAAAAGCTGTGAAAGCAGCCATGTTGTGGCACTTCTGCACTCCCTTTGGGATGCCTTTGGCAGATGCAGTAAGCCTGGAACTCAGGGCTTCCTGGTTAAAAAAATCCTTGCCCTTGGCTGAGCCCTAACCCTAACCCTAGGCAGATAAATCAGCCTAGGTATAGGGATGGTGCCAAGGAAAAAGCTGTGAAAGCTGCCATGTTTTTGCACTTTTGTACTCCCCTTGGGATGCCTTTCACAGCTGCCGTGTGCCTGGAGCTCAGGGCTTCCTGGTTTAAAAAACCATGTCCCTAGCTGAGACTGGAGGCAGGTAATCCAGCCTAGGCTTAGCAATGGTGCCAATGAAAACGTGTGGAGGCAGCCATTTTCTGGCACTTTTGTGCTCCCCTTGGGATGCCTTTCGCAGCTGCCGTGTGCCTGGAGCTCAGAGCTTGCTGGTTTAAAAAGCTCTACACCTAGGCGTAACCCTAACCCTAACCGTAACACTGGTCATTTAAATCAGCCTGGGTTTAGGAATTATCCCAAAGGAAAAGCTGTGGAGACAGCCATGTTGTGGCACTTTTGCGCTCCCCTTGGGATGCCTTTCACAGCTGCAGTGTGCTTAGAGCACAGGGCTTCCTGGTGTAAAAAACCACAACTTTAGCCCAAACTGGAGGCTTCTAAATCAGCCTTCGTTTCGGGACGTCCTCAAAGAAAAAGCTGTGGAGGCAGGCATGTTGAGGCACTTCTGCGCTCTTCTTGGGTAGTCCTTCGCAGCTGCTGTGTTCTTGGAACTCAGGGCTTTCTGGTTAAAAGAACACTAACCCTAGGCCTAACTCAAACCTTAAGCCTAGGAAGGAAAATCAGCCTATGATTCGGGATGGTCTCATGGAAATAGCAGTGGAGGCAGCCAAGTTGTGTCACTTTTGCGCTCCCCTTGGGATGCCTTTAACAGCTGCAGTGTGCCTGGAGCACAGGGCTTCCTGGTTTTAAAAGTCCTAGGCCTAAGCCTAACAGTAACCCTAGGAAGGTAAATCAGCCGGGTATTAGGGTTCTTCCTAAGGAAAAAGCTGTGAAAGCAGCCATGTTGTGGCACTTCTGCGCTCCCTTTGGGATGCCTTTGGCAGATGCAGTAAGCCTGGAACTCAGGGCTTCCTGGTTAAAAAAATCCTTGCCCTTGGCTGAGCCCTAACCCTAACCCTAGGCAGATAAATCAGCCTAGGTATAGGGATGGTGCCAAGGAAAAAGCTGTGAAAGCTGCCATGTTGTTGCACTTTTGTAATCCCCTTGGGATGCCTTTCACAGCTGCCAAGTGCCTGGAGCTCAGGGCTTCCTGGTTTAAAAAACCATGTCCCTAGCTGAGACAGGAGGCAGGTGATTCAGCCTAGGCTTAGCAATGGTGCCAATGAAAACGTGTGGAGGCAGCCATTTTCTGGCACTTTTGTGCTCCCCTTGGGATGCCTTTCGCAGCTGCCGTGTGCCTGGAGCTCAGAGCTTGCTGGTTTAAAAAGCTCTACACCTAGGCGTAACCCTAACCCTAACCGTAACACTGGTCATTTAAATCAGCCTGGGTTTAGGAATTATCCCAAGGGAAAAGCTGTGGAGACAGCCATGTTGTGGCACTTTTGCGCTCCCCTTGGGATGCCTTTCACAGCTGCAGTGAGCTTGGAGCACAGGGCTTCCTGGTGTAAAAAACCACAACTTTAGCCCAAACTGGAGGCTTCTAAATCAGCCTTCGTTTCGGGACGTCCCCAAGGAAAAAGCTGTGGAGGCAGGCATGTTGAGGCACTTCTGCGCTCTTCTTGGGTAGTACTTCGCAGCTGCTGTGTTCTTGGAACTCAGGGCTTTCTGGTTAAAAGAACACTAACCCTAGGCCTAACTCAAACCTTAAGCCTAGGAAGGAAAATCAGCCTATGATTCGGGATGGTCTCATGGAAATAGCAGTGGAGGCAGCCAAGTTGTGTCACTTTTGCGCTCCCCTTGGGATGCCTTTAACAGCTGCAGTGTGCCTGGAGCACAGGGCTTCCTGGTTTTAAAAGTCCTAGGCCTAAGCCTAACAGTAACCCTAGGAAGGTAAATCAGCCGGGTATTAGGGTTCTTCCTAAGGAAAAAGCTGTGAAAGCAGCCATGTTGTGGCACTTCTGCGCTCCCTTTGGGATGCCTTTGGCAGATGCAGTAAGCCTGGAACTCAGGGCTTCCTGGTTAAAAAAATCCTTGCCCTTGGCTGAGCCCTAACCCTAACCCTAGGCAGATAAATCAGCCTAGGTATAGGGATGGTGCCAAGGAAAAAGCTGTGAAAGCTGCCATGTTGTTGCACTTTTGTACTCCCCTTGGGATGCCTTTCACAGCTGCCAAGTGCCTGGAGCTCAGGGCTTCCTGGTTTAAAAAACCATGTCCCTACCTGAGACTGGAGGCAGGTAATTCAGCCTAGGCTTAGCAATGGTGCCAATGAAAACGTGTGGAGGCAGCCATTTTCTGGCACTTTTGTGCTCCCCTTGGGATGCCTTTCGCAGCTGCCGTGTGCCTGGAGCTCAGAGCTTGCTGGTTTAAAAAGCTCTACACCTAGGCGTAACCCTAACCCTAACCGTAACACTGGTCATTTAAATCAGCCTGGGTTTAGGAATTATCCCAAGGGAAAAGCTGTGGAGACAGCCATGTTGTGGCACTTTTGCGCTCCCCTTGGGATGCCTTTCACAGCTGCAGTGTGCTTGGAGCACAGGGCTTCCTGGTTTTAAAAGTCCTAGGCCTAGGCCTAACAGTGACCCTAGGAAGGTAAATCAGCCGGGTATTAGGGTTCTTCCTAAGGAAAAAGCTGTGAAAGCAGCCATGTTGTGGCACTTCTTCGCTCCCTTTGGGATGCCTTTGGCAGATGCAGTAAGCCTGGAACTCAGGGCTTCCGGGTAAAAAAAATCCTTGCCCTTGGCTGAGCCCTAACCCTAACCCTAGGCAGATAAATCAGCCTAGGTATAGGGATGGTGCCAAGGAAAAAGCTGTGAAAGCTGCCATGTTGTTGCACTTTTGTACTCCCCTTGGGATGCCTTTCACAGCTGCCAAGTGCCTGGAGCTCAGGGCTTCCTGGTTTAAAAAACCATGTCCCTAGCTGAGACAGGAGGCAGGTGATTCAGCCTAGGCTTAGCAATGGTGCCAATGAAAACGTGTGGAGGCAGCCATTTTCTGGCACTTTTGTGCTCCCCTTGGGATGCCTTTCGCAGCTGCCGTGTGCCTGGAGCTCAGAGCTTGCTGGTTTAAAAAGCTCTACACCTAGGCTTAACCCTAACCCTAACCGTAACACTGGTCATTTAAATCAGCCTGGGTTTAGGAATTATCCCAAAGGAAAAGCTGTGGAGACAGCCATGTTGTGGCACTTTTGCGCTCCCCTTGGGATGCCTTTCACAGCTGCAGTGTGCTTAGAGCACAGGGCTTCCTGGTGTAAAAAACCACAACTTTAGCCCAAACTGGAGGCTTCTAAATCAGCCTTCGTTTCGGGACGTCCTCAAAGAAAAAGCTGTGGAGGCAGGCATGTTGAGGCACTTCTGCGCTCTTCTTGGGTAGTCCTTCGCAGCTGCTGTGTTCTTGGAACTCAGGGCTTTCTGGTTAAAAGAACACTAACCCTAGGCCTAACTCAAACCTTAAGCCTAGGAAGGAAAATCAGCCTATGATTCGGGATGGTCTCATGGAAATAGCAGTGGAGGCAGCCAAGTTGTGTCACTTTTGCGCTCCCCTTGGGATGCCTTTAACAGCTGCAGTGTGCCTGGAGCACAGGGCTTCCTGGTTTTAAAAGTCCTAGGCCTAGGCCTAACAGTAACCCTAGGAAGGTAAATCAGCCGGGTATTAGGGTTCTTCCTAAGGAAAAAGCTGTGAAAGCAGCCATGTTGTGGCACTTCTGCACTCCCTTTGGGATGCCTTTGGCAGATGCAGTAAGCCTGGAACTCAGGGCTTCCTGCTTAAAAAAATCCTTGCCCTTGGCTGAGCCCTAACCCTAACCCTAGGCAGATAAATCAGCCTAGGTATAGGGATGGTGCCAAGGAAAAAGCTGTGAAAGCTGCCATGTTGTTGCACTTTTGTACTCCCCTTGGGATGCCTTTCATAGCTGCCGTGTGCCTGGAGCTCAGGGCTTCCTGGTTTAAAAAACCATGTCCCTAGCTGAGACTGGAGGCAGGTAATTCAGCCTAGGCTTAGCAATGGTGCCAATGAAAACGTGTGGAGGCAGCCATTTTCTGGCACTTTTGTGCTCCCCTTGGGATGCCTTTCGCAGCTGCCGTGTGCCTGGAGCTCAGAGCTTGCTGGTTTAAAAAGCTCTACACCTAGGCATAACCCTAACCCTAACCGTAACACTGGTCATTTAAATCAGCCTGGGTTTAGGAATTATCCCAAGGGAAAAGCTGTGGAGACAGCCATGTTTTGGCACTTTTGCGCTCCCCTTGGGATGCCTTTCACAGCTGCAGTGAGCTTGGAGCACAGGGCTTCCTGGTGTAAAAAACCACAACTTTAGCCCAAACTGGAGGCTTCTAAATCAGCCTTTGTTTCGGGACGTCCCCAAGGAAAAAGCTGTGGAGGCAGGCATGTTGAGGCACTTCTGCACTCTTCTTGGGTAGTCCTTCGCAGCTGCTGTGTTCTTGGAACTCAGGGCTTTCTGGTTAAAAGAACACTAACCCTAGGCCTAACTCAAACCTTAAGCCTAGGAAGGAAAATCAGCCTATGATTCGGGATGGTCTCATGGAAATAGCAGTGGAGGCAGCCAAGTTGTGTCACTTTTGCGCTCCCCTTGGGATGCCTTTAACAGCTGCAGTGTGCCTGGAGCACAGGGCTTCCTGGTTTTAAAAGTCCTAGGCCTAGGCCTAACAGTAACCCTAGGAAGGTAAATCAGCCGGGTATTAGGGTTCTTCCTAAGGAAAAAGCTGTGAAAGCAGACATGTTGTGGCACTTCTGCACTCCCTTTGGGATGCCTTTGGCAGATGCAGTAAGCCTGGAACTCAGGGCTTCCTGGTTAAAAAAATCCTTGCCCTTGGCTGAGCCCTAACCCTAACCCTAGGCAGATAAATCAGCCTAGGTATAGGGATGGTGCCAAGGAAAAAGCTGTGAAAGCTGCCATGTTTTTGCACTTTTGTACTCCCCTTGGGATGCCTTTCACAGCTGCCGTGTGCCTGGAGCTCAGGGCTTCCTGGTTTAAAAAACCATGTCCCTAGCTGAGACTGGAGGCAGGTAATCCAGCCTAGGCTTAGCAATGGTGCCAATGAAAACGTGTGGAGGCAGCCATTTTCTGGCACTTTTGTGCTCCCCTTGGGATGCCTTTCGCAGCTGCCGTGTGCCTGGAGCTCAGAGCTTGCTGGTTTAAAAAGCTCTACACCTAGGCATAACCCTAACCCTAACCGTAACACTGGTCATTTAAATCAGCCTGGGTTTAGGAATTATCCCAAAGGAAAAGCTGTGGAGACAGCCATGTTGTGGCACTTTTGCGCTCCCCTTGGGATGCCTTTCACAGCTGCAGTGTGCTTGGAGCACAGGGCTTCCTGGTGTAAAAAACCACAACTTT
The DNA here is from genome assembly GCF_027579445.1 of Ammospiza nelsoni. Taxonomy (NCBI): domain Eukaryota; kingdom Metazoa; phylum Chordata; class Aves; order Passeriformes; family Passerellidae; genus Ammospiza; species Ammospiza nelsoni. The sequence continues at coordinate 2,441,946 of NW_026683187.1, forward strand.
AGCCCAAACTGGAGGCTTCTAAATCAGCCTTCGTTTCGGGAGGTCCTCAAAGAAAAAGCTGTGGAGGCAGGCATGTTGAGGCACTTCTGCGCTCTTCTTGGGTAGTCCTTCGCAGCTGCTGTGTTCTTGGAACTCAGGGCTTTCTGGTTAAAAGAACACTAACCCTAGGCCTAACTCAAACCTTAAGCCTAGGAAGGAAAATCAGCCTATGATTCGGGATGGTCTCATGGAAATAGCAGTGGAGGCAGCCAAGTTGTGTCACTTTTGCGCTCCCCTTGGGATGCCTTTAACAGCTGCAGTGTGCCTGGAGCACAGGGCTTCCTGGTTTTAAAAGTCCTAGGCCTAAGCCTAACAGTAACCCTAGGAAGGTAAATCAGCCGGGTATTAGGGTTCTTCCTAAGGAAAAAGCTGTGAAAGCAGCCATGTTGTGGCACTTCTGCGCTCCCTTTGGGATGCCTTTGGCAGATGCAGTAAGCCTGGAACTCAGGGCTTCCTGGTTAAAAAAATCCTTGCCCTTGGCTGAGCCCTAACCCTAACCCTAGGCAGATAAATCAGCCTAGGTATAGGGATGGTGCCAAGGAAAAAGCTGTGAAAGCTGCCATGTTGTTGCACTTTTGTACTCCCCTTGGGATGCCTTTCACAGCTGCCAAGTGCCTGGAGCTCAGGGCTTCCTGGTTTAAAAAACCATGTCCCTAGCTGAGACAGGAGGCAGGTGATTCAGCCTAGGCTTAGCAATGGTGCCAATGAAAACGTGTGGAGGCAGCCATTTTCTGGCACTTTTGTGCTCCCCTTGGGATGCCTTTCGCAGCTGCCGTGTGCCTGGAGCTCAGAGCTTGCTGGTTTAAAAAGCTCTACACCTAGGCGTAACCCTAACCCTAACCGTAACACTGGTCATTTAAATCAGCCTGGGTTTAGGAATTATCCCAAGGGAAAAGCTGTGGAGACAGCCATGTTGTGGCACTTTTGCGCTCCCCTTGGGATGCCTTTCACAGCTGCAGTGAGCTTGGAGCACAGGGCTTCCTGGTGTAAAAAACCACAACTTTAGCCCAAACTGGAGGCTTCTAAATCAGCCTTCGTTTCGGGACGTCCCCAAGGAAAAAGCTGTGGAGGCAGGCATGTTGAGGCACTTCTGCGCTCTTCTTGGGTAGTACTTCGCAGCTGCTGTGTTCTTGGAACTCAGGGCTTTCTGGTTAAAAGAACACTAACCCTAGGCCTAACTCAAACCTTAAGCCTAGGAAGGAAAATCAGCCTATGATTCGGGATGGTCTCATGGAAATAGCAGTGGAGGCAGCCAAGTTGTGTCACTTTTGCGCTCCCCTTGGGATGCCTTTAACAGCTGCAGTGTGCCTGGAGCACAGGGCTTCCTGGTTTTAAAAGTCCTAGGCCTAAGCCTAACAGTAACCCTAGGAAGGTAAATCAGCCGGGTATTAGGGTTCTTCCTAAGGAAAAAGCTGTGAAAGCAGCCATGTTGTGGCACTTCTGCGCTCCCTTTGGGATGCCTTTGGCAGATGCAGTAAGCCTGGAACTCAGGGCTTCCTGCTTAAAAAAATCCTTGCCCTTGGCTGAGCCCTAACCCTAACCCTAGGCAGATAAATCAGCCTAGGTATAGGGATGGTGCCAAGGAAAAAGCTGTGAAAGCTGCCATGTTGTTGCACTTTTGTACTCCCCTTGGGATGCCTTTCACAGCTGCCAAGTGCCTGGAGCTCAGGGCTTCCTGGTTTAAAAAACCATGTCCCTAGCTGAGACTGGAGGCAGGTAATTCAGCCTAGGCTTAGCAATGGTGCCAATGAAAACGTGTGGAGGCAGCCATTTTCTGGCACTTTTGTGCTCCCCTTGGGATGCCTTTCGCAGCTGCCGTGTGCCTGGAGCTCAGAGCTTGCTGGTTTAAAAAGCTCTACACCTAGGCGTAACCCTAACCCTAACCGGAACACTGGTCATTTAAATCAGCCTGGGTTTAGGAATTATCCCAAGGGAAAAGCTGTGGAGACAGCCATGTTGTGGCACTTTTGCGCTCCCCTTGGGATGCCTTTCACAGCTGCAGTGAGCTTGGAGCACAGGGCTTCCTGGTGTAAAAAACCACAACTTTAGCCCAAACTGGAGGCTTCTAAATCAGCCTTTGTTTCGGGACGTCCCCAAGGAAAAAGCTGTGGAGGCAGGCATGTTGAGGCACTTCTGCGCTCTTCTTGGGTAGTCCTTCGCAGCTGCTGTGTTCTTGGAACTCAGGGCTTTCTGGTTAAAAGAACACTAACCCTAGGCCTAACTCAAACCTTAAGCCTAGGAAGGAAAATCAGCCTATGATTCGGGATGGTCTCATGGAAATAGCAGTGGAGGCAGCCAAGTTGTGTCACTTTTGCGCTCCCCTTGGGATGCCTTTAACAGCTGCAGTGTGCCTGGAGCACAGGGCTTCCTGGTTTTAAAAGTCCTAGGCCTAAGCCTAACAGTAACCCTAGGAAGGTAAATCAGCCGGGTATTAGGGTTCTTCCTAAGGAAAAAGCTGTGAAAGCAGCCATGTTGTGGCACTTCTGCGCTCCCTTTGGGATGCCTTTGGCAGATGCAGTAAGCCTGGAACTCAGGGCTTCCTGGTTAAAAAAATCCTTGCCCTTGGCTGAGCCCTAACCCTAAGCCTAGGCAGATAAATCAGCCTAGGTATAGGGATGGTGCCAAGGAAAAAGCTGTGAAAGCTGCCATGTTGTTGCACTTTTGTACTCCCCTTGGGATGCCTTTCACAGCTGCCAAGTGCCTGGAGCTCAGGGCTTCCTGGTTTAAAAAACCATGTCCCTAGCTGAGACTGGAGGCAGGTAATCCAGACTAGGCTTAGCAATGGTGCCAATAAAAACGTGTGGAGGCAGCCATTTTCTGGCACTTTTGTGCTCCCCTTGGGATGCCTTTCGCAGCTGCCGTGTGCCTGGAGCTCAGAGCTTGCTGGTTTAAAAAGCTCTACACCTAGGCCTATTCCTAACCCTAACCGTAACACTGGTCATTTAAATCAGCCTGGGTTTAGGAATTATCCCAAGGGAAAAGCTGTGGAGACAGCCATGTTGTGGCACTTTTGCGCTCCCCTTGGGATGCCTTTCACAGCTGCAGTGAGCTTGGAGCACAGGGCTTCCTGGTGTAAAAAACCACAACTTTAGCCCAACCTGGAGGCTTCTAAATCAGCCTTCGTTTCGGGACGTCCCCAAGGGAAAAGCTGTGGAGGCAGGCATGTTGAGGCACTTCTGTGCTCTTCTTGGGTAGTCCTTCGCAGCTGCTGTGTTCTTGGAACTCAGGGCTTTCTGGTTAAAAGAACACTAACCCTAGGCCTAACTCAAACCTTAAGCCTAGGAAGGAAAATCAGCCTATGATTCGGGATGGTCTCATGGAAATAGCAGTGGAGGCAGCCAAGTTGTGTCACTTTTGCGCTCCCCTTGGGATGCCTTTAACAGCTGCAGTGTGCCTGGAGCACAGGGCTTCCTGGTTTTAAAAGTCCTAGGCCTAAGCCTAACAGTAACCCTAGGAAGGTAAATCAGCCGGGTATTAGGGTTCTTCCTAAGGAAAAAGCTGTGAAAGCAGCCATGTTGTGGCACTTCTGCGCTCCCTTTGGGATGCCTTTGGCAGATGCAGTAAGCCTGGAACTCAGGGCTTCCTGGTTAAAAAAATCCTTGCCCTTGGCTGAGCCCTAACCCTAACCCTAGGCAGATAAATCAGCCTAGGTATAGGGATGGTGCCAAGGAAAAAGCTGTGAAAGCTGCCATGTTGTTGCACTTTTGTACTCCCCTTGGGATGCCTTTCACAGCTGCCAAGTGCCTGGAGCTCAGGGCTTCCTGGTTTAAAAAACCATGTCCCTACCTGAGACTGGAGGCAGGTGATTCAGCCTAGGCTTAGCAATGGTGCCAATGAAAACGTGTGGAGGCAGCCATTTTCTGGCACTTTTGTGCTCCCCTTGGGATGCCTTTCGCAGCTGCCGTGTGCCTGGAGCTCAGAGCTTGCTGGTTTAAAAAGCTCTACACCTAGGCGTAACCCTAACCCTAACCGTAACACTGGTCATTTAAATCAGCCTGGGTTTAGGAATTATCCCAAGGGAAAAGCTGTGGAGACAGCCATGTTGTGGCACTTTTGCGCTCCCCTTGGGATGCCTTTCACAGCTGCAGTGAGCTTGGAGCACAGGGCTTCCTGGTGTAAAAAACCACAACTTTAGCCCAAACTGGAGGCTTCTAAATCAGCCTTTGTTTCGGGACGTCCCCAAGGAAAAAGCTGTGGAGGCAGGCATGTTGAGGCACTTCTGCGCTCTTCTTGGGTAGTCCTTCGCAGCTGCTGTGTTCTTGGAACTCAGGGCTTTCTGGTTAAAAGAACACTAACCCTAGGCCTAACTCAAACCTTAAGCCTAGGAAGGAAAATCAGCCTATGATTCGGGATGGTCTCATGGAAATAGCAGTGGAGGCAGCCAAGTTGTGTCACTTTTGCGCTCCCCTTGGGATGCCTTTAACAGCTGCAGTGTGCCTGGAGCACAGGGCTTCCTGGTTTTAAAAGTCCTAGGCCTAAGCCTAACAGTAACCCTAGGAAGGTAAATCAGCCGGGTATTAGGGTTCTTCCTAAGGAAAAAGCTGTGAAAGCAGCCATGTTGTGGCACTTCTGCGCTCCCTTTGGGATGCCTTTGGCAGATGCAGTAAGCCTGGAACTCAGGGCTTCCTGGTTAAAAAAATCCTTGCCCTAGGCTGAGCCCTAACCCTAACCCTAGGCAGATAAATCAGCCTAGGTATAGGGATGGTGCCAAGGAAAAAGCTGTGAAAGCTGCCATGTTGTTGCACTTTTGTACTCCCCTTGAGATGCCTTTCACAGCTGCCGTGTGCCTGGAGCTCAGGGCTTCCTGGTTTAAAAAACCATGTCCCTAGCTGAGACTGGAGGCAGGTAATCCAGACTAGGCTTAGCAATGGTGCCAATAAAAACGTGTGGAGGCAGCCATTTTCTGGCACTTTTGTGCTCCCCTTGGGATGCCTTTCGCAGCTGCCGTGTGCCTGGAGCTCAGAGCTTGCTGGTTTAAAAAGCTCTACACCTAGGCCTATTCCTAACCCTAACCGTAACACTGGTCATTTAAATCAGCCTGGGTTTAGGAATTATCTCAAGGGAAAAGCTGTGGAGACAGCCATGTTGTGGCACTTTTGCGCTCCCCTTGGGATGCCTTTCACAGCTGCAGTGAGCTTGGAGCACAGGGCTTCCTGGTGTAAAAATCCACAACTTTAGCCCAACCTGGAGGCTTCTAAATCAGCCTTCGTTTCGGGACGTCCCCAAGGGAAAAGCTGTGGAGGCAGGCATGTTGAGGCACTTCTGTGCTCTTCTTGGGTAGTCCTTCGCAGCTGCTGTGTTCTTGGAACTCAGGGCTTTCTGGTTAAAAGAACACTAACCCTAGGCCTAACTCAAACCTTAAGCCTAGGAAGGAAAATCAGCCTATGATTCGGGATGGTCTCATGGAAATAGCAGTGGAGGCAGCCAAGTTGTGTCACTTTTGCGCTCCCCTTGGGATGCCTTTAACAGCTGCAGTGTGCCTGGAGCACAGGGCTTCCTGGTTTTAAAAGTCCTAGGCCTAAGCCTAACAGTAACCCTAGGAAGGTAAATCAGCCGGGTATTAGGGTTCTTCCTAAGGAAAAAGCTGTGAAAGCAGCCATGTTGTGGCACTTCTGCGCTCCCTTTGGGATGCCTTTGGCAGATGCAGTAAGCCTGGAACTCAGGGCTTCCTGGTTAAAAAAATCCTTGCCCTTGGCTGAGCCCTAACCCTAACCCTAGGCAGATAAATCAGCCTAGGTATAGGGATGGTGCCAAGGAAAAAGCTGTGAAAGCTGCCATGTTGTTGCACTTTTGTACTCCCCTTGGGATGCCTTTCACAGCTGCCAAGTGCCTGGAGCTCAGGGCTTCCTGGTTTAAAAAACCATGTCCCTAGCTGAGACTGGAGGCAGGTAATCCAGCCTAGGCTTAGCAATGGTGCTAATGAAAACGTGTGGAGGCAGCCATTTTCTGGCACTTTTGTGCTCCCCTTGGGATGCCTATCGCAGCTGTTGTGTGCCTGGAGCTCAGAGCTTGCTGGTTTAAAAAGCTCTACACCTAGGCGTAACCCTAAACCTAACCGTAACACTGGTCATTTAAATCAGCCTGGGTTTAGGAATTATCCCAAGGGAAAAGCTGTGGAGACAGCCATGTTGTGGCACTTTTGCGCACGCCTTGGGATGCCTTTCACAGCTGCCGTGTGCCTGGAGCTCAGAGCTTGCTGGTTTAAAAAGCTCAACACCTAGGCGTAACCCTAACCCTAACCGTAACACTGGTCATTTAAATCAGCCTGGGTTTAGGAATTATCCCAAGGGAAAAGCTGTGGAGACAGCCATGTTGTGGCACTTTTGCGCTCCCCTTGGGATGCCTTTCAGAGCCGCAGTGAGCTTGGAGCACAGGGCTTCCTGGTGTAAAAAACCACAACTTTAGCCCAAACTGGAGGCTTCTAAATCAGCCTTCGTTTCGGGATGTCCCCAAGGAAAAAGCTGTGGAGGCAGGCATGTTGAGGCACTTCTGCGCTCTTCTTGGGTAGTCCTTCGCAGCTGCTGTGTTCTTGGAACTCAGGGCTTTCTGGTTAAAAGAACACTAACCCTAGGCCTAACTCAAACCTTAAGCCTAGGAAGGAAAATCAGCCTATGATTCGGGATGGTCTCATGGAAATAGCAGTGGAGGCAGCCAAGTTGTGTCACTTTTGCGCTCCCCTTGGGATGCCTTTAACAGCTGCAGTGTGCCTGGAGCACAGGGCTTCCTGGTTTTAAAAGTCCTAGGCCTTGGCCTAACAGTAACCCTAGGAAGGTAAATCAGCCGGATATTAGGGTTCCTCCTAAGGAAAAAGCTGTGAAAGCAGCCATGTTGTGGCACTTCTGCGCTCCCTTTGGGATGCCTTTGGCAGATGCAGTAAGCCTGGAACTCAGGGCTTCCTGGTTAAAAAAATCCTTGCCCTTGGCTGAGCCCTAACCCTAACCCTAGGCAGATAAATCAGCCTAGGTATAGGGATGGTGCCAAGGAAAAAGCTGTGAAAGCTGCCATGTTGTTGCACTTTTGTACTCCCCTTGGGATGCCTTTCACAGCTGCCAAGTGCCTGGAGCTCAGGGCTTCCTGGTTTAAAAAACCATGTCCCTAGCTGAGACTGGAGGCAGGTAATCCAGCCTAGGCTTTGCAATGATGCCAATGAAAACGTGTGGAGGCAGTCATTTTCTGGCACTTTTGTGCTCCCCTTGGGATGCCTTTCGCAGCTGCCGTGTGCCTGGAGCTCAGAGCTTGCTGGTTTAAAAAGCTCTACACCTAGGCGTAACCCTAACCCTAACCGTAACACTGGTCATTTAAATCAGCCTGGGTTTAGGAATTATCCCAAGGGAAAAGCTGTGGAGACAGCCATGTTGTGGCACTTTTGCGCTCCCCTTGGGATGCCTTTCACAGCTGCAGTGTGCTTAGAGCACAGGGCTTCCTGGTGTAAAAACCACAACTTTAGCCTAAACTGGAGGCTTCTAAATCAGCCTTCGTTTCAGGACGTCCTCAAAGAAAAAGCTGTGGAGGCGGGCATGTTGAGGCACTTCTGCGCTCTTCTTGGGTAGTACTTCGCAGCTGCTGTGTTCTTGGAACTCAGGGCTTTCTGGTTAAAAGAACACTAACCCTAGGCCTAACTCAAACCTTAAGCCTAGGAAGGAAAATCAGCCTATGATTCGGGATGGTCTCATGGAAATAGCAGTGGAGGCAGCCAAGTTGTGTCACTTTTGCGCTCCCCTTGGGATGCCTTTAACAGCTGCAGTGTGCCTGGAGCACAGGGCTTCCTGGTTTTAAAAGTCCTAGGCCTAAGCCTAACAGTAACCCTAGGAAGGTAAATCAGCCGGGTATTAGGGTTCTTCCTAAGGAAAAAGCTGTGAAAGCAGCCATGTTGTGGCACTTCTGCGCTCCCTTTGGGATGCCTTTGGCAGATGCAGTAAGCCTGGAACTCAGGGCTTCCTGGTTAAAAAAATCCTTGCCCTTGGCTGAGCCCTAACCCTAACCCTAGGCAGATAAATCAGCCTAGGTATAGGGATGGTGCCAAGGAAAAAGCTGTGAAAGCTGCCATGTTGTTGCACTTTTGTACTCCCCTTGGGATGCCTTTCACAGCTGCCGTGTGCCTGGAGCTCAGGGCTTCCTGGTTTAAAAAACCATGTCCCTAGCTGAGACAGGAGGCAGGTGATTCAGCCTAGGCTTAGCAATGGTGCCAATGAAAACGTGTGGAGGCAGCCATTTTCTGGCACTTTTGTGCTCCCCTTGGGATGCCTTTCGCAGCTGCCGTGTGCCTGGAGCTCAGAGCTTGCTGGTTTAAAAAGCTCTACACCTAGGCGTAACCCTAACCCTAACCGTAACACTGGTCATTTAAATCAGCCTGGGTTTAGGAATTATCCCAAGGGAAAAGCTGTGGAGACAGCCATGTTGTGGCACTTTTGCGCTCCCCTTGGGATGCCTTTCACAGCTGCAGTGTGCTTAGAGCACAGGGCTTCCTGGTGTAAAAAACCACAACTTTAGCCTAAACTGGAGGCTTCTAAATCAGCCTTCGTTTCGGGACGTCCTCAAAGAAAAAGCTGTGGAGGCGGGCATGTTGAGGCACTTCTGCGCTCTTCTTGGGTAGTACTTCGCAGCTGCTGTGTTCTTGGAACTCAGGGCTTTCTGGTTAAAAGAACACTAACCCTAGGCCTAACTCAAACCTTAAGCCTAGGAAGGAAAATCAGCCTATGATTCGGGATGGTCTCATGGAAATAGCAGTGGAGGCAGCCAAGTTGTGTCACTTTTGCGCTCCCCTTGGGATGCCTTTAACAGCTGCAGTGTGCCTGGAGCACAGGGCTTCCTGGTTTTAAAAGTCCTAGGCCTAAGCCTAACAGTAACCCTAGGAAGGTAAATCAGCCGGGTATTAGGGTTCTTCCTAAGGAAAAAGCTGTGAAAGCAGCCATGTTGTGGCACTTCTGCGCTCCCTTTGGGATGCCTTTGGCAGATGCAGTAAGCCTGGAACTCAGGGCTTCCTGGTTAAAAAAATCCTTGCCCTTGGCTGAGCCCTAATTCTAACCCTAGGCAGATAAATCAGCCTAGGTATAGGGATGGTGCCAAGGAAAAAGCTGTGAAAGCTGCCATGTTGTTGCACTTTTGTACTCCCCTTGGGATGCCTTTCACAGCTGCAAGTGCCTGGAGCTCAGGGCTTCCTGGTTTAAAAAACCATGTCCCTAGCTGAGACAGGAGGCAGGTGATTCAGCCTAGGCTTAGCAATGGTGCCAATGAAAACGTGTGGAGGCAGCCATTTTCTGGCACTTTTGTGCTCCCCTTGGGATGCCTTTCGCAGCTGCCGTGTGCCTGGAGCTCAGAGCTTGCTGGTTTAAAAAGCTCTACACCTAGGCATAACCCTAACCCTAACCATAACACTGGTCATTTAAATCAGCCTGGGTTTAGGAATTATCCCAAGGGAAAAGCTGTGGAGACAGCCATGTTGTGGCACTTTTGCGCTCCCCTTGGGATGCCTTTCACAGCTGCAGTGTGCTTGGAGCACAGGGCTTCCTGGTGTAAAAAACCACAACTTTAGCCCAACCTGGAGGCTTCTAAATCAGCCTTCGTTTCGGGACGTCCCCAAGGAAAAAGCTGTGGAGGCAGGCATGTTGAGGCACTTCTGTGCTCTTCTTGGGTAGTCCTTCGCAGCTGCTGTGTTCTTGGAACTCAGGGCTTTCTGGTTAAAAGAACACTAACTCTAGGCCTAACTCAAACCTTAAGTCTAGGAAGGAAAATCAGCCTATGATTCGGGATGGTCTCATGGAAATAGCAGTGGAGGCAGCCAAGTTGTGTCACTTTTGCGCTCCCCTTGGGATGCCTTTAACAGCTGCAGTGTGCCTGGAGCACAGGGCTTCCTGGTTTTAAAAGTCCTAGGCCTAAGCCTAACAGTAACCCTAGGAAGGTAAATCAGCCGGGTATTAGGGTTCTTCCTAAGGAAAAAGCTGTGAAAGCAGCCATGTTGTGGCACTTCTGCGCTCCCTTTGGGATGCCTTTGGCAGATGCAGTAAGCCTGGAACTCAGGGCTTCCTGGTTAAAAAAATCCTTGCCCTTGGCTGAGCCCTAATTCTAACCCTAGGCAGATAAATCAGCCTAGGTATAGGGATGGTGCCAAGGAAAAAGCTGTGAAAGCTGCCATGTTGTTGCACTTTTGTACTCCCCTTGGGATGCCTTTCACAGCTGCAAGTGCCTGGAGCTCAGGGCTTCCTGGTTTAAAAAACCATGTCCCTAGCTGAGACAGGAGGCAGGTGATTCAGCCTAGGCTTAGCAATGGTGCCAATGAAAACGTGTGGAGGCAGCCATTTTCTGGCACTTTTGTGCTCCCCTTGGGATGCCTTTCGCAGCTGCCGTGTGCCTGGAGCTCAGAGCTTGCTGGTTTAAAAAGCTCTACACCTAGGCATAACCCTAACCCTAACCATAACACTGGTCATTTAAATCAGCCTGGGTTTAGGAATTATCCCAAGGGAAAAGCTGTGGAGACAGCCAGTTTGTGGCACTTTTGCGCTCCCCTTGGGATGCCTTTCACAGCTGCAGTGTGCTTGGAGCACAGGGCTTCCTGGTGTAAAAAACCACAACTTTAGCCCAAACTGGAGGCTTCTAAATCAGCCTTCGTTTCGGGACGTCCCCAAGGAAAAAGCTGTGGAGGCAGGCATGTTGAGGCACTTCTGCGCTCTTCTTGGGTAGTGCTTCGCAGCTGCTGTGTTCTTGGAACTCAGGGCTTTCTGGTTAAAAGAACACTAACCCTAGGCCTAACTCAAACCTTAAGCCTAGGAAGGAAAATCAGCCTATGATTCGGGATGGTCTCATGGAAATAGCAGTGGAGGCAGCCAAGTTGTGTCACTTTTGCGCTCCCCTTGGGATGCCTTTCACAGCTGCAGTGTGCCTGGAGCACAGGGCTTCCTGGTTTTAAAAGTCCTAGGCCTAAGCCTAACAGTAACCCTAGGAAGGTAAATCAGCCGGATATTAGGGTTCCTCCTAAGGAAAAAGCTGTGAAAGCAGCCATGTTGTGGCACTTCTGCGCTCCCTTTGGGATGCCTTTGGCAGATGCAGTAAGCCTGGAACTCAGGGCTTCCTGGTTAAAAAAATCCTTGCCCTTGGCTGAGCCCTAACCCTAACCCTAGGCAGATAAATCAGCCTAGGTATAGGGATGGTGCCAAGGAAAAAGCTGTGAAAGCTGCCATGTTGTTGCACTTTTGTACTCCCCTTGGGATGCCTTTCACAGCTGCCAAGTGCCTGGAGCTCAGGGCTTCCTGGTTTAAAAAACCATGTCCCTAGCTGAGACTGGAGGCAGGTAATCCAGCCTAGGCTTAGCAATGGTGCCAATAAAAACGTGTGGAGGCAGCCATTTTCTGGCACTTTTGTGCTCCCCTTGGGATGCCTTTCGCAGCTGCCGTGTGCCTGGAGCTCAGAGCTTGCTGGTTTAAAAAGCTCTACACCTAGGCGTAACCCTAACCCTAACCGTAACACTGGTCATTTAAATCAGCCTGGGTTTAGGAATTATCCCAAGGGAAAAGCTGTGGAGACAGCCATGTTGTGGCACTTTTGCGCTCCCCTTGGGATGCCTTTCACAGCTGCAGTGTGCTTGGAGCACAGGGCTTCCTGGTGTAAAAAACCACAACTTTAGCCCAAACTGGAGGCTTCTAAATCAGCCTTCGTTTCGGGACGTCCCCAAGGAAAAAGCTGTGGAGGCAGGCATGTTGAGGCACTTCTGCGCTCTTCTTGGGTAGTCCTTCGCAGCTGCTGTGTTCTTGGAACTCAGGGCTTTCTGGTTAAAAGAACACTAACCCTAGGCCTAACTCAAACCTTAAGCCTAGGAAGGAAAATCAGCCTATGATTCGGGATGGTCTCATGGAAATAGCAGTGGAGGCAGCCAAGTTGTGTCACTTTTGCGCTCCCCTTGGGATGCCTTTAACAGCTGCAGTGTGCCTGGAGCACAGGGCTTCCTGGTTTTAAAAGTCCTAGGCCTAAGCCTAACAGTAACCCTAGGAAGGTAAATCAGCCGGGTATTAGGGTTCTTCCTAAGGAAAAAGCTGTGAAAGCAGCCATGTTGTGGCACTTCTGCGCTCCCTTTGGGATGCCTTTGGCAGATGCAGTAAGCCTGGAACTCAGGGCTTCCTGGTTAAAAAAATCCTTGCCCTTGGCTGAGCCCTAACCCTAACCCTAGGCAGATAAATCAGCCTAGGTATAGGGATGGTGCCAAGGAAAAAGCTGTGAAAGCTGCCATGTTGTTGCACTTTTGTACTCCCCTTGGGATGCCTTTCACAGTTGCCAAGTGCCTGGAGCTCAGGGCTTCATGGTTTAAAAAACCATGTCCCTAGCTGAGACTGGAGGCAGGTAATTCAGCCTAGGCTTAGCAATGGTGCCAATGAAAACGTGTGGAGGCAGCCATTTTCTGGCACTTTTGTGCTCCCCTTGGGATGCCTTTCGCAGCTGCCGTGTGCCTGGAGCTCAGAGCTTGCTGGTTTAAAAAGCTCTACACCTAGGCGTAACCCTAACCCTAACCGTAACACTGGTCATTTAAATCAGCCTGGGTTTAGGAATTATCCCAAGGGAAAAGCTGTGGAGACAGACATTTTCTGGCACTTTTGTGCTCCCCTTGGGATGCCTTTCGCAGCTGCCGTGTGCCTGGAGCTCAGAGCTTGCTGGTTTAAAAAGCTCTACACCTAGGCGTAACCCTAACCCTAACCGTAACACTGGTCATTTAAATCAGCCTGGGTTTAGGAATTATCCCAAGGGAAAAGCTGTGGAGACAGCCATGTTGTGGCACTTTTGCGCTCCCCTTGGGATGCCTTTCACAGCTGCAGTGAGCTTGGAGCACAGGGCTTCCTGGTGTAAAAAACCACAACTTTAGCCCAAACTGGAGGCTTCTAAATCAGCCTTCGTTTCGGGACGTCCCCAAGGAGAAAGCTGTGGAGGCAGGCATGTTTAGGCACTTCTGCGCTCTTCTTGGGTAGTCCTTCGCAGCTGCTGTGTTCTTGGAACTCAGGGCTTTCTGGTTAAAAGAACACTAACCCTAGGCCTAACTCAAACCTTAAGCCTAGGAAGGAAAATCAGCCTATGAATCGGGATGGTCTCATGGAAATAGCAGTGGAGGCAGCCAAGTTGTGTCACTTTTGCGCTCCCCTTGGGATGCCTTTAACAGCTGCAGTGTGCCTGGAGCACAGGGCTTCCTGGTTTTAAAAGTCCTAGGCCTAAGCCTAACAGTAACCCTAGGAAGGTAAATCAGCCGGGTATTAGGGTTCTTCCTAAGGAAAAAGCTGTGAAAGCAGCCATGTTGTGGACCTTCTGCGCTCCCTTTGGGATGCCTTTGGCAGATGCAGTAAGCCTGGAACTCAGGGCTTCCTGGTTAAAAAAATCCTTGCCCTTGGCTGAGCCCTAACCCTAACCCTAGGCAGATAAATCAACCTAGGTATAGGGATGGTGCCAAGGAAAAAGCTGTGAAAGCTGCCATGTTGTTGCACTTTTGTACTCCCCTTGGGATGCCTTTCACAGCTGCCGTGTGCCTGGAGCTCAGGGCTTCCTGGTTTAAAAAACCATGTCCCTAGCTGAGACTGGAGGCAGGTAATTCAGCCTAGGCTTAGCAATGGTGCCAATGAAAACGTGTGGAGGCAGCCATTTTCTGGCACTTTTGTGCTCCCCTTGGGATGCCTTTCGCAGCTGCCGTGTGCCTGGAGCTCAGAGCTTGCTGGTTTAAAAAGCTCTACACCTAGGCGTAACCCTAACCCTAACCGTAACACTGGTCATTTAAATCAGCCTGGGTTTAGGAATTATCCCAAGGGAAAAGCTGTGGAGACAGCCATGTTGTGGCACTTTTGCGCTCCCCTTGGGATGCCTTTCACAGCTGCAGTGTGCTTGGAGCACAGGGCTTCCTGGTGTAAAAAACCACAACTTTAGCCCAAACTGGAGGCTTCTAAATCAGCCTTTGTTTCGGGACGTCCCCAAGGAAAAAGCTGTGGAGGCAGGCATGTTGAGGCACTTCTGCGCTCTTCTTGGGTAGTCCTTCGCAGCTGCTGTGCTCTTGGAACTCAGGGCTTTCTGGTTAAAAGAACACTAACCCTAGGCCTAACTCAAACCTTAAGCCTATGAAGGAAAATCAGCCTATGATTCGGGATGGTCTCATGGAAATAGCAGTGGAGGCAGCCAAGTTGTGTCACTTTTGCGCTCCCCTTGGGATGCCTTTAACAGCTGCAGTGTGCCTGGAGCACAGGGCTTCCTGGTTTTAAAAGTCCTAGGCCTAGGCCTAACAGTAACCCTAGGAAGGTAAATCAGCCGGGTATTAGGGTTCCTCCTAAGGAAAAAGCTGTGAAAGCAGCCATGTTGTGGCACTTCTGCGCTCCCCTTGGGATGCCTTTAACAGCTGCAGTGTGCCTGGAGCACAGGGCTTCCTGGTTTTAAAAGTCCTAGGCCTAGGCCTAACAGTAACCCTAGGAAGGTAAATCAGCCGGGTATTAGGGTTCTTCCTAAGGAAAAAGCTGTGAAAGCAGCCATGTTGTTGCACTTCTGCACTCCCTTTGGGATGCCTTTGGCAGATACAGTAAGCCTGGAACTCAGGGCTTCCTGGTTAAAAAAATCCTTGCCCTTGGCTGAGCCCTAACCCTAACCCTAGGCAGATAAATCAGCCTAGGTATAGGGATGGTGCCAAGGAAAAAGCTGTGAAAGCTGCCATGTTGTTGCACTTTTGTACTCCCCTTGGGATGCCTTAAACAGCTGCCGTGTGCCTGGAGCTCAGGGCTTCCTGGTTTAAAAAACCATGTCCCTAGCTGAGACTGGAGGCAGGTAATTCAGCCTAGGCTTAGCAATGGTGCCAATAAAAACGTGTGGAGGCAGCCATTTTCTGGCACTTTTGTGCTCCCCTTGGGATGCCTTTCGCAGCTGCCGTGTGCCTGGAGCTTAGAGCTTGCTGGTTTAAAAAGCTCTACACCTAGGCGTAACCCTTCCCCTAACCGTAACACTGGTCATTTAAATCAGCCTGGGTTTAGGAATTATCCCAAGGGAAAAGCTGTGGAGGCAGCCAAGTTGTGTCACTTTTGCGCTCCCCTTGGGATGCCTTTAACAGCTGCAGTGTGCCTGGAGCACAGGGCTTCCTGGTTTTAAAAGTCCTAGGCCTAAGCCTAACAGTAACCCTAGGAAGGTAAATCAGCCGGGTATTAGGGTTCTTCCTAAGGAAAAAGCTGTGAAAGCAGCCATGTTGTGGCACTTCTGCGCTCCCTTTGGGATGCCTTTGGCAGATGCAGTAAGCCTGGAACTCAGGGCTTCCTGGTTAAAAAAATCCTTGCCCTTGGCTGAGCCCTAACCCTAACCCTAGGCAGCTAAATCAACCTAGCTATAGGGATGGTGCCAAGGAAAAAGCTGTGAAAGCTGCCATGTTGTTGCACTTTTGTACTCCCCTTGGGATGCCTTTCACAGCTACCGTGTGCCTGGAGCTCAGGGCTTCCTGGTTTAAAAAACCATGTCCCTACCTGAGACTGGAGGCAGGTGATTCAGCCTAGGCTTAGCAATGGTGCCAATGAAAACGTGTGGAGGCAGCCATTTTCTGGCACTTTTGTGCTCCCCTTGGGATGCCTTTCGCAGCTGCCGTGTGCCTGGAGCTCAGAGCTTGCTGGTTTAAAAAGCTCTACACCTAGGCGTAACCCTAACCCTAACCGTAACACTGGTCATTTAAATCAGCCTGGGTTTAGGAATTATCCCAAGGGAAAAGCTGTGGAGACAGCCATGTTGTGGCACTTTTGCGCTCCCCTTGGGATGCCTTTCACAGCTGCAGTGAGCTTGGAGCACAGGGCTTCCTGGTGTAAAAAACCACAACTTTAGCCCAAACTGGAGGCTTCTAAATCAGCCTTTGTTTCGGGACGTCCCCAAGGAAAAAGCTGTGGAGGCAGGCATGTTGAGGCACTTCTGCGCTCTTCTTGGGTAGTCCTTCGCAGCTGCTGTGTTCTTGGAACTCAGGGCTTTCTGGTTAAAAGAACACTAACCCTAGGCCTAACTCAAACCTTAAGCCTAGGAAGGAAAATCAGCCTATGATTCGGGATGGTCTCATGGAAATAGCAGTGGAGGCAGCCAAGTTGTGTCACTTTTGCGCTCCCCTTGGGATGCCTTTAACAGCTGCAGTGTGCCTGGAGCACAGGGCTTCCTGGTTTTAAAAGTCCTAGGCCTAAGCCTAACAGTAACCCTAGGAAGGTAAATCAGCCGGGTATTAGGGTTCTTCCTAAGGAAAAAGCTGTGAAAGCAGCCATGTTGTGGCACTTCTGCGCTCCCTTTGGGATGCCTTTGGCAGATGCAGTAAGCCTGGAACTCAGGGCTTCCTGGTTAAAAAAATCCTTGCCCTAGGCTGAGCCCTAACCCTAACCCTAGGCAGATAAATCAGCCTAGGTATAGGGATGGTGCCAAGGAAAAAGCTGTGAAAGCTGCCATGTTGTTGCACTTTTGTACTCCCCTTGAGATGCCTTTCACAGCTGCCGTGTGCCTGGAGCTCAGGGCTTCCTGGTTTAAAAAACCATGTCCCTAGCTGAGACTGGAGGCAGGTAATCCAGACTAGGCTTAGCAATGGTGCCAATGAAAACGTGTGGAGGCAGCCATTTTCTGGCACTTTTGTGCTCCCCTTGGGATGCCTTTCGCAGCTGCCGTGTGCCTGGAGCTCAGAGCTTGCTGGTTTAAAAAGCTCTACACCTAGGCCTATTCCTAACCCTAACCGTAACACTGGTCATTTAAATCAGCCTGGGTTTAGGAATTATCTCAAGGGAAAAGCTGTGGAGACAGCCATGTTGTGGCACTTTTGCGCTCCCCTTGGGATGCCTTTCACAGCTGCAGTGTGCTTGGAGCACAGGGCTTCCTGGTGTAAAAATCCACAACTTTAGCCCAACCTGGAGGCTTCTAAATCAGCCTTCGTTTCGGGACGTCCCCAAGGGAAAAGCTGTGGAGGCAGGCATGTTGAGGCACTTCTGTGCTCTTCTTGGGTAGTCCTTCGCAGCTGCTGTGTTCTTGGAACTCAGGGCTTTCTGGTTAAAAGAACACTAACCCTAGGCCTAACTCAAACCTTAAGCCTAGGAAGGAAAATCAGCCTATGATTCGGGATGGTCTCATGGAAATAGCAGTGGAGGCAGCCAAGTTGTGTCACTTTTGCGCTCCCCTTGGGATGCCTTTAACAGCTGCAGTGTGCCTGGAGCACAGGGCTTCCTGGTTTTAAAAGTCCTAGGCCTAAGCCTAACAGTAACCCTAGGAAGGTAAATCAGCCGGGTATTAGGGTTCTTCCTAAGGAAAAAGCTGTGAAAGCAGCCATGTTGTGGCACTTCTGCGCTCCCTTTGGGATGCCTTTGGCAGATGCAGTAAGCCTGGAACTCAGGGCTTCCTGGTTAAAAAAATCCTTGCCCTTGGCTGAGCCCTAACCCTAACCCTAGGCAGATAAATCAGCCTAGGTATAGGGATGGTGCCAAGGAAAAAGCTGTGAAAGCTGCCATGTTGTTGCACTTTTGTACTCCCCTTGGGATGCCTTTCACAGCTGCCAAGTGCCTGGAGCTCAGGGCTTCCTGGTTTAAAAAACCATGTCCCTAGCTGAGACTGGAGGCAGGTAATCCAGCCTAGGCTTAGCAATGGTGCTAATGAAAACGTGTGGAGGCAGCCATTTTCTGGCACTTTTGTGCTCCCCTTGGGATGCCTATCGCAGCTGTTGTGTGCCTGGAGCTCAGAGCTTGCTGGTTTAAAAAGCTCTACACCTAGGCGTAACCCTAAACCTAACCGTAACACTGGTCATTTAAATCAGCCTGGGTTTAGGAATTATCCCAAGGGAAAAGCTGTGGAGACAGCCATGTTGTGGCACTTTTGCGCACGCCTTGGGATGCCTTTCACAGCTGCCGTGTGCCTGGAGCTCAGAGCTTGCTGGTTTAAAAAGCTCAACACCTAGGCGTAACCCTAACCCTAACCGTAACACTGGTCATTTAAATCAGCCTGGGTTTAGGAATTATCCCAAGGGAAAAGCTGTGGAGACAGCCATGTTGTGGCACTTTTGCGCTCCCCTTGGGATGCCTTTCAGAGCCGCAGTGAGCTTGGAGCACAGGGCTTCCTGGTGTAAAAAACCACAACTTTAGCCCAAACTGGAGGCTTCTAAATCAGCCTTCGTTTCGGGATGTCCCCAAGGAAAAAGCTGTGGAGGCAGGCATGTTGAGGCACTTCTGCGCTCTTCTTGGGTAGTACTTCGCAGCTGCTGTGTTCTTGGAACTCAGGGCTTTCTGGTTAAAAGAACACTAACCCTAGGCCTAACTCAAACCTTAAGCCTAGGAAGGAAAATCAGCCTATGATTCGGGATGGTCTCATGGAAATAGCAGTGGAGGCAGCCAAGTTGTGTCACTTTTGCGCTCCCCTTGGGATGCCTTTAACAGCTGCAGTGTGCCTGGAGCACAGGGCTTCCTGGTTTTAAAAGTCCTAGGCCTTGGCCTAACAGTAACCCTAGGAAGGTAAATCAGCCGGATATTAGGGTTCCTCCTAAGGAAAAAGCTGTGAAAGCAGCCATGTTGTGGCACTTCTGCGCTCCCTTTGGGATGCCTTTGGCAGATGCAGTAAGCCTGGAACTCAGGGCTTCCTGGTTAAAAAAATCCTTGCCCTTGGCTGAGCCCTAACCCTAACCCTAGGCAGATAAATCAGCCTAGGTATAGGGATGGTGCCAAGGAAAAAGCTGTGAAAGCTGCCATGTTGTTGCACTTTTGTACTCCCCTTGGGATGCCTTTCACAGCTGCCAAGTGCCTGGAGCTCAGGGCTTCCTGGTTTAAAAAACCATGTCCCTAGCTGAGACTGGAGGCAGGTAATCCAGCCTAGGCTTTGCAATGATGCCAATGAAAACGTGTGGAGGCAGTCATTTTCTGGCACTTTTGTGCTCCCCTTGGGATGCCTTTCGCAGCTGCCGTGTGCCTGGAGCTCAGAGCTTGCTGGTTTAAAAAGCTCTACACCTAGGCGTAACCCTAACCCTAACCGTAACACTGGTCATTTAAATCAGCCTGGGTTTAGGAATTATCCCAAGGGAAAAGCTGTGGAGACAGCCATGTTGTGGCACTTTTGCGCTCCCCTTGGGATGCCTTTCACAGCTGCAGTGTGCTTAGAGCACAGGGCTTCCTGGTGTAAAAACCACAACTTTAGCCTAAACTGGAGGCTTCTAAATCAGCCTTCGTTTCAGGACGTCCTCAAAGAAAAAGCTGTGGAGGCGGGCATGTTGAGGCACTTCTGCGCTCTTCTTGGGTAGTACTTCGCAGCTGCTGTGTTCTTGGAACTCAGGGCTTTCTGGTTAAAAGAACACTAACCCTAGGCCTAACTCAAACCTTAAGCCTAGGAAGGAAAATCAGCCTATGATTCGGGATGGTCTCATGGAAATAGCAGTGGAGGCAGCCAAGTTGTGTCACTTTTGCGCTCCCCTTGGGATGCCTTTAACAGCTGCAGTGTGCCTGGAGCACAGGGCTTCCTGGTTTTAAAAGTCCTAGGCCTAAGCCTAACAGTAACCCTAGGAAGGTAAATCAGCCGGGTATTAGGGTTCTTCCTAAGGAAAAAGCTGTGAAAGCAGCCATGTTGTGGGACTTCTGCGCTCCCTTTGGGATGCCTTTGGCAGATGCAGTAAGCCTGGAACTCAGGGCTTCCTGGTTAAAAAAATCCTTGCCCTTGGCTGAGCCCTAACCCTAACCCTAGGCAGATAAATCAGCCTAGGTATAGGGATGGTGCCAAGGAAAAAGCTGTGAAAGCTGCCATGTTGTTGCACTTTTGTACTCCCCTTGGGATGCCTTTCACAGCTGCCGTGTGCCTGGAGCTCAGGGCTTCCTGGTTTAAAAAACCATGTCCCTAGCTGAGACAGGAGGCAGGTGATTCAGCCTAGGCTTAGCAATGGTGCCAATGAAAACGTGTGGAGGCAGCCATTTTCTGGCACTTTTGTGCTCCCCTTGGGATGCCTTTCGCAGCTGCCGTGTGCCTGGAGCTCAGAGCTTGCTGGTTTAAAAAGCTCTACACCTAGGCGTAACCCTAACCCTAACCGTAACACTGGTCATTTAAATCAGCCTGGGTTTAGGAATTATCCCAAGGGAAAAGCTGTGGAGACAGCCATGTTGTGGCACTTTTGCGCTCCCCTTGGGATGCCTTTCACAGCTGCAGTGTGCTTAGAGCACAGGGCTTCCTGGTGTAAAAAACCACAACTTTAGCCTAAACTGGAGGCTTCTAAATCAGCCTTTGTTTCGGGACGTCCTCAAAGAAAAAGCTGTGGAGGCGGGCATGTTGAGGCACTTCTGCGCTCTTCTTGGGTAGTACTTCGCAGCTGCTGTGTTCTTGGAACTCAGGGCTTTCTGGTTAAAAGAACACTAACCCTAGGCCTAACTCAAACCTTAAGCCTAGGAAGGAAAATCAGCCTATGATTCGGGATGGTCTCATGGAAATAGCAGTGGAGGCAGCCAAGTTGTGTCACTTTTGCGCTCCCCTTGGGATGCCTTTAACAGCTGCAGTGTGCCTGGAGCACAGGGCTTCCTGGTTTTAAAAGTCCTAGGCCTAAGCCTAACAGTAACCCTAGGAAGGTAAATCAGCCGGGTATTAGGGTTCTTCCTAAGGAAAAAGCTGTGAAAGCAGCCATGTTGTGGCACTTCTGCGCTCCCTTTGGGATGCCTTTGGCAGATGCAGTAAGCCTGGAACTCAGGGCTTCCTGGTTAAAAAAATCCTTGCCCTTGGCTGAGCCCTAATTCTAACCCTAGGCAGATAAATCAGCCTAGGTATAGGGATGGTGCCAAGGAAAAAGCTGTGAAAGCTGCCATGTTGTTGCACTTTTGTACTCCCCTTGGGATGCCTTTCACAGCTGCAAGTGCCTGGAGCTCAGGGCTTCCTGGTTTAAAAAACCATGTCCCTAGCTGAGACAGGAGGCAGGTGATTCAGCCTAGGCTTAGCAATGGTGCCAATGAAAACGTGTGGAGGCAGCCATTTTCTGGCACTTTTGTGCTCCCCTTGGGATGCCTTTCGCAGCTGCCGTGTGCCTGGAGCTCAGAGCTTGCTGGTTTAAAAAGCTCTACACCTAGGCATAACCCTAACCCTAACCATAACACTGGTCATTTAAATCAGCCTGGGTTTAGGAATTATCCCAAGGGAAAAGCTGTGGAGACAGCCAGTTTGTGGCACTTTTGCGCTCCCCTTGGGATGCCTTTCACAGCTGCAGTGTGCTTGGAGCACAGGGCTTCCTGGTGTAAAAAACCACAACTTTAGCCCAAACTGGAGGCTTCTAAATCAGCCTTCGTTTCGGGACGTCCCCAAGGAAAAAGCTGTGGAGGCAGGCATGTTGAGGCACTTCTGCGCTCTTCTTGGGTAGTGCTTCGCAGCTGCTGTGTTCTTGGAACTCAGGGCTTTCTGGTTAAAAGAACACTAACCCTAGGCCTAACTCAAACCTTAAGCCTAGGAAGGAAAATCAGCCTATGATTCGGGATGGTCTCATGGAAATAGCAGTGGAGGCAGCCAAGTTGTGTCACTTTTGCGCTCCCCTTGGGATGCCTTTCACAGCTGCAGTGTGCCTGGAGCACAGGGCTTCCTGGTTTTAAAAGTCCTAGGCCTAAGCCTAACAGTAACCCTAGGAAGGTAAATCAGCCGGGTATTAGGGTTCTTCCTAAGGAAAAAGCTGTGAAAGCAGCCATGTTGTGGGACTTCTGCGCTCCCTTTGGGATGCCTTTGGCAGATGCAGTAAGCCTGGAACTCAGGGCTTCCTGGTTAAAAAAATCCTTGCCCTTGGCTGAGCCCTAACCCTAACCCTAGGCAGATAAATCAGCCTAGGTATAGGGATGGTGCCAAGGAAAAAGCTGTGAAAGCTGCCATGTTGTTGCACTTTTGTACTCCCCTTGGGATGCCTTTCACAGCTGCGAAGTGCCTGGAGCTCAGGTCTTCCTGGTTTAAAAAACCATGTCCCTAGCTGAGACTGGAGGCAGGTAATCCAGCCTAGGCTTAGCAATGGTGCCAATAAAAACGTGTGGAGGCAGCCATTTTCTGGCACTTTTGTGCTCCCCTTGGGATGCCTTTCGCAGCTGCCGTGTGCCTGGAGCTCAGAGCTTGCTGGTTTAAAAAGCTCTACACCTAGGCGTAACCCTAACCCTAACCGTAACACTGGTCATTTAAATCAGCCTGGGTTTAGGAATTATCCCAAGGGAAAAGCTGTGGAGACAGCCATGTTGTGGCACTTTTGCGCTCCCCTTGGGATGCCTTTCACAGCTGCAGTGTGCTTGGAGCACAGGGCTTCCTGGTGTAAAAAACCACAA
This sequence comes from Ammospiza nelsoni, assembly GCF_027579445.1. NCBI lineage: Eukaryota > Metazoa > Chordata > Aves > Passeriformes > Passerellidae > Ammospiza > Ammospiza nelsoni. The sequence continues at coordinate 2,464,220 of NW_026683187.1, forward strand.
CTTTAGCCCAAACTGGAGGCTTCTAAATCAGCCTTCGTTTCGGGATGTCCCCAAGGAAAAAGCTGTGGAGGCAGGCATGTTGAGGCACTTCTGCGCTCTTCTTGGGTAGTCCTTCGCAGCTGCTGTGTTCTTGGAACTCAGGGCTTTCTGGTTAAAAGAACACTAACCCTAGGCCTAACTCAAACCTTAAGCCTAGGAAGGAAAATCAGCCTATGATTCGGGATGGTCTCATGGAAATAGCAGTGGAGGCAGCCAAGTTGTGTCACTTTTGCGCTCCCCTTGGGATGCCTTTAACAGCTGCAGTGTGCCTGGAGCACAGGGCTTCCTGGTTTTAAAAGTCCTAGGCCTAAGCCTAACAGTAACCCTAGGAAGGTAAATCAGCCGGGTATTAGGGTTCTTCCTAAGGAAAAAGCTGTGAAAGCAGCCATGTTGTGGCACTTCTGCGCTCCCTTTGGGATGCCTTTGGCAGATGCAGTAAGCCTGGAACTCAGGGCTTCCTGGTTAAAAAAATCCTTGCCCTTGGCTGAGCCCTAACCCTAACCCTAGGCAGATAAATCAGCCTAGGTATAGGGATGGTGCCAAGGAAAAAGCTGTGAAAGCTGCCATGTTGTTGCACTTTTGTACTCCCCTTGGGATGCCTTTCACAGTTGCCAAGTGCCTGGAGCTCAGGGCTTCATGGTTTAAAAAACCATGTCCCTAGCTGAGACTGGAGGCAGGTAATTCAGCCTAGGCTTAGCAATGGTGCCAATGAAAACGTGTGGAGGCAGCCATTTTCTGGCACTTTTGTGCTCCCCTTGGGATGCCTTTCGCAGCTGCCGTGTGCCTGGAGCTCAGAGCTTGCTGGTTTAAAAAGCTCTACACCTAGGCGTAACCCTAACCCTAACCGTAACACTGGTCATTTAAATCAGCCTGGGTTTAGGAATTATCCCAAGGGAAAAGCTGTGGAGACAGCCATTTTCTGGCACTTTTGTGCTCCCCTTGGGATGCCTTTCGCAGCTGCCGTGTGCCTGGAGCTCAGAGCTTGCTGGTTTAAAAAGCTCTACACCTAGGCGTAACCCTAACCCTAACCGTAACACTGGTCATTTAAATCAGCCTGGGTTTAGGAATTATCCCAAGGGAAAAGCTGTGGAGACAGCCATGTTGTGGCACTTTTGCGCTCCCCTTGGGATGCCTTTCACAGCTGCAGTGAGCTTGGAGCACAGGGCTTCCTGGTGTAAAAAACCACAACTTTAGCCCAAACTGGAGGCTTCTAAATCAGCCTTCGTTTCGGGAAGTCCCCAAGGAAAAAGCTGTGGAGGCAGGCATGTTTAGGCACTTCTGCGCTCTTCTTGGGTAGTCCTTCGCAGCTGCTGTGTTCTTGGAACTCAGGGCTTTCTGGTTAAAAGAACACTAACCCTAGGCCTAACTCAAACCTTAAGCCTAGGAAGGAAAATCAGCCTATGAATCGGGATGGTCTCATGGAAATAGCAGTGGAGGCAGCCAAGTTGTGTCACTTTTGCGCTCCCCTTGGGATGCCTTTAACAGCTGCAGTGTGCCTGGAGCACAGGGCTTCCTGGTTTTAAAAGTCCTAGGCCTAAGCCTAACAGTAACCCTAGGAAGGTAAATCAGCCGGGTATTAGGGTTCTTCCTAAGGAAAAAGCTGTGAAAGCAGCCATGTTGTGGACCTTCTGCGCTCCCTTTGGGATGCCTTTGGCAGATGCAGTAAGCCTGGAACTCAGGGCTTCCTGGTTAAAAAAATCCTTGCCCTTGGCTGAGCCCTAACCCTAACCCTAGGCAGATAAATCAACCTAGGTATAGGGATGGTGCCAAGGAAAAAGCTGTGAAAGCTGCCATGTTGTTGCACTTTTGTACTCCCCTTGGGATGCCTTTCACAGCTGCCGTGTGCCTGGAGCTCAGGGCTTCCTGGTTTAAAAAACCATGTCCCTAGCTGAGACTGGAGGCAGGTAATTCAGCCTAGGCTTAGCAATGGTGCCAATGAAAACGTGTGGAGGCAGCCATTTTCTGGCACTTTTGTGCTCCCCTTGGGATGCCTTTCGCAGCTGCCGTGTGCCTGGAGCTCAGAGCTTGCTGGTTTAAAAAGCTCTACACCTAGGCGTAACCCTAACCCTAACCGTAACACTGGTCATTTAAATCAGCCTGGGTTTAGGAATTATCCCAAGGGAAAAGCTGTGGAGACAGCCATGTTGTGGCACTTTTGCGCTCCCCTTGGGATGCCTTTCACAGCTGCAGTGTGCTTGGAGCACAGGGCTTCCTGGTGTAAAAAACCACAACTTTAGCCCAAACTGGAGGCTTCTAAATCAGCCTTCGTTTCGGGACGTCTTCAAGGAAAAAGCTGTGGAGGCAGGCATGTTGAGGCACTTCTGCGCTCTTCTTGGGTAGTCCTTCGCAGCTGCTGTGCTCTTGGAACTCAGGGCTTTCTGGTTAAAAGAACACTAACCCTAGGCCTAACTCAAACCTTAAGCCTATGAAGGAAAATCAGCCTATGATTCGGGATGGTCTCATGGAAATAGCAGTGGAGGCAGCCAAGTTGTGTCACTTTTGCGCTCCCCTTGGGATGCCTTTAACAGCTGCAGTGTGCCTGGAGCACAGGGCTTCCTGGTTTTAAAAGTCCTAGGCCTAGGCCTAACAGTAACCCTAGGAAGGTAAATCAGCCGGGTATTAGGGTTCCTCCTAAGGAAAAAGCTGTGAAAGCAGCCATGTTGTGGCACTTCTGCGCTCCCCTTGGGATGCCTTTAACAGCTGCAGTGTGCCTGGAGCACAGGGCTTCCTGGTTTTAAAAGTCCTAGGCCTAGGCCTAACAGTAACCCTAGGAAGGTAAATCAGCCGGGTATTAGGGTTCTTCCTAAGGAAAAAGCTGTGAAAGCAGCCATGTTGTTGCACTTCTGCACTCCCTTTGGGATGCCTTTGGCAGATACAGTAAGCCTGGAACTCAGGGCTTCCTGGTTAAAAAAATCCTTGCCCTTGGCTGAGCCCTAACCCTAACCCCAGGCAGATAAATCAGCCTAGGTATAGGGATGGTGCCAAGGAAAAAGCTGTGAAAGCTGCCATGTTGTTGCACTTTTGTACTCCCCTTGGGATGCCTTAAACAGCTGCCGTGTGCCTGGAGCTCAGGGCTTCCTGGTTTAAAAAACCATGTCCCTAGCTGAGACTGGAGGCAGGTAATTCAGCCTAGGCTTAGCAATGGTGCCAATAAAAACGTGTGGAGGCAGCCATTTTCTGGCACTTTTGTGCTCCCCTTGGGATGCCTTTCGCAGCTGCCGTGTGCCTGGAGCTTAGAGCTTGCTGGTTTAAAAAGCTCTACACCTAGGCATAACCCTTCCCCTAACCGTAACACTGGTCATTTAAATCAGCCTGGGTTTAGGAATTATCCCAAGGGAAAAGCTGTGGAGGCAGCCAAGTTGTGTCACTTTTGCGCTCCCCTTGGGATGCCTTTAACAGCTGCAGTGTGCCTGGAGCACAGGGCTTCCTGGTTTTAAAAGTCCTAGGCCTAAGCCTAACAGTAACCCTAGGAAGGTAAATCAGCCGGGTATTAGGGCTCTTCCTAAGGAAAAAGCTGTGAAAGCAGCCATGTTGTGGACCTTCTGCGCTCCCTTTGGGATGCCTTTGGCAGATGCAGTACGCCTGGAACTCAGGGCTTCCTGGTTAAAAAAATCCTTGCCCTTGGCTGAGCCCTAACCCTAACCCTAGGCAGATAAATCAGCCTAGGTATAGGGATGGTGCCAAGGAAAAAGCTGTGAAAGCTGCCATGTTGTTGCACTTTTGTACTCCCCTTGGGATGCCTTAAACAGCTGCCGTGTGCCTGGAGCTCAGGGCTTCCTGGTTTAAAAAACCATGTCCCTAGCTGAGACTGGAGGCAGGTAATTCAGCCTAGGCTTAGCAATGGTGCCAATGAAAACGTGTGGAGGCAGCCATTTTCTGGCACTTTTGTGCTCCCCTTGGGATGCCTTTCGCAGCTGCCGTGTGCCTGGAGCTCAGAGCTTGCTGGTTTAAAAAGCTCTACACCTAGGCGTAACCCTAACCCTAACCGTAACACTGGTCATTTAAATCAGCCTGGGTTTAGGAATTATCCCAAGGGAAAAGCTGTGGAGACAGCCATGTTGTGGCACTTTTGCGCTCCCCTTGGGATGCCTTTCACAGCTGCAGTGTGCTTGGAGCACAGGGCTTCCTGGTGTAAAAAACCACAACTTTAGCCCAAACTGGAGGCTTCTAAATCAGCCTTCGTTTCGGGACGTCCCCAAGGAAAAAGCTGTGGAGGCAGGCATGTTGAGGCACTTCTGCGCTCTTCTTGGGTAGTCCTTCGCAGCTGCTGTGTTCTTGGAACTCAGGGCTTTCTGGTTAAAAGAACACTAACCCTAGGCCTAACTCAAACCTTAAGCCTAGGAAGGAAAATCAGCCTATGATTCGGGATGGTCTCATGGAAATAGCAGTGGAGGCAGCCAAGTTGTGTCACTTTTGCGCTCCCCTTGGGATGCCTTTCACAGCTGCAGTGTGCCTGGAACACAGAGCTTCCTGGTTTTAAAAGTCCTAGGCCTAAGCCTAACAGTAACCCTAGGAAGGGAAATCAGCCGGGTATTAGGGTTCTTCCTAAGGAAAAAGCTGTGAAAGCAGCCATGTTGTGGCACTTCTGCGCTCCCTTTGGGATGCCTTTGGCAGATGCAGTAAGCCTGGAACTCAGGGCTTCCTGGTTAAAAAAATCCTTGCCCTTGGCTGAGCCCTAACCCTAACCCTAGGCAGATAAATCAGCCTAGGTATAGGGATGGTGCCAAGGAAAAAGCTGTGAAAGCTGCCATGTTGTTGCACTTTTGTACTCCCTTTGGGATGCCTTTCACAGCTGCCGTGTGCCTGGAGCTCAGGGCTTCCTGGTTTAAAAAACCATGTCCCTAGCTGAGAATGGAGGCAGGTGATTCAGACTAGGCTTAGCAATGGTGCCAATGAAAACGTGTGGAGGCAGCCATTTTCTGGCACTTTTGTGCTCCCCTTGGGATGCCTTTCGCAGCTGCCGTGTGCCTGGAGCTCAGAGCTTGCTGGTTTAAAAAGCTCTACACCTAGGCGTAACCCTAACCCTAACCGTAACACTGGTCATTTAAATCAGCCTGGGTTTAGGAATTATCCCAAGGGAAAAGCTGTGGAGACAGCCATGTTGTGGCACTTTTGCGCTCCCCTTGGGATGCCTTTCACAGCTGCAGTGAGCTTGGAGCACAGGGCTTCCTGGTGTAAAAACCACAACTTTAGCCCAAACTGGAGGCTTCTAAATCAGCCTTCGTTTCGGGACGTCCTCAAAGAAAAAGCTGTGGAGGCAGGCATGTTGAGGAACTTCTGCGCTCTTCTTGGGTAGTCCTTCGCAGCTGCTGTGTTCTTGGAACTCAGGGCTTTCTGGTTAAAAGAACACTAACCCTAGGCCTAACTCAAACCTTAAGCCTAGGAAGGAAAATCAGCCTATGATTCGGGATGGTCTCATGGAAATAGCAGTGGAGGCAGCCAAGTTGTGTCACTTTTGCGCTCCCCTTGCGATGCCTTTCACAGCTGCAGTGTGCCTGAGCACAGAGCTTCCTGGTTTTAAAAGTCCTAGGCCTAAGCCTAACAGTAACCCTAGGAAGGGAAATCAGCCGGGTATTAGGGTTCTTCCTAAGGAAAAAGCTGTGAAAGCAGCCATGTTGTGGCACTTCTGCGCTCCCTTTGGGATGCCTTTGGCAGATGCAGTAAGCCTGGAACTCAGGGCTTCCTGGTTAAAAAAATCCTTGCACTTGGCTGAGCCCTAACCCTAACCCTAGGCAGATAAATCAGCCTAGGTATAGGGATGGTGCCAAGGAAAAAGCTGTGAAAGCTGCCATGTTGTTGCACTTTTGTACTCCCCTTGAGATGCCTTTCACAGCTGCCAAGTGCCTGGAGCTCAGGGCTTCCTGGTTTAAAAAACCATGTCCCTAGCTGAGACTGGAGGCAGGTAATTCAGCCTAGGCTTAGCAATGGTGCCAATGAAAACGTGTGGAGGCAGCCATTTTCTGGCACTTTTGTGCTCCCCTTGGGATGCCTTTCACAGCTGCCGTGTGCCTGGAGCTCAGAGCTTGCTGGTTTAAAAAGCTCTACACCTAGGCGTAACCCTAACCCTAACCGTAACACTGGTCATTTAAATCAGCCTGGGTTTAGGAATTATCCCAAGGGAAAAGCTGTGGAGACAGCCATGTTGTGGCACTTTTGCGCTCCCCTTGGGATGCCTTTCACAGCAGCAGTGTGCTTGGAGCACAGGGCTTCCTGGTGTAAAAAACCACAACTTTAGCCCAAACTGGAGGCTTCTAAATCAGCCTTCGTTTCGGGACGTCCCCAAGGAAAAAGCTGTGGAGGCAGGCATGTTGAGGCACTTCTGTGCTCTTCTTGGGTAGTCCTTCGCAGCTGCTGTGCTCTTGGAACTCAGGGCTTTCTGGTTAAAAGAACACTAACCCTAGGCCTAACTCAAACCTTAAGCCTAGGAAGGAAAATCAGCCTATGATTCGGGATGGTCTCATGGAAATAGCAGTGGAGGCAGCCAAGTTGTGTAACTTTTGCGCTCCCCTTGGGATGCCTTTAACAGCTGCAGTGTGCCTGGAGCACAGGGCTTCCTGGTTTTAAAAGTCCTAGGCCTAAGCCTAACAGTAACCCTAGGAAGGTAAATCAGCCGGGTATTAGGGTTCTTCCTAAGGAAAAAGCTGTGAAAGCAGCCATGTTGTGGACCTTCTGCGCTCCCTTTGGGATGCCTTTGGCAGATGCAGTAAGCCTGGAACTCAGGGATTCCTGCTTAAAAAAATCCTTGCCCTTGGCTGAGCCCTAACCCTAACCCTAGGCAGATAAATCAGCCTAGGTATAGGGATGGTGCCAAGGAAAAAGCTGTAAAAGCTGCCATGTTGTTGCACTTTTGTACTCCCTTTGGGATGCCTTTCACAGCTGCCGTGTGCCTGGAGCTCAGGGCTTCCTGGTTTAAAAAACCATGTCCCTAGCTGAGACTGGAGGCAGGTAATTCAGCCTAGGCTTAGCAATGGTGCCAGTGAAAACGTGTGGAGGCAGCCATTTTCTGGCACTTTTGTGCTCCCCTTGGGATGCCTTTCGCAGCTGCCGTGTGCCTGGAGCTCAGAGCTTGCTGGTTTAAAAAGCTCTACACCTAGGCGTAACCCTAACCCTAACCGTAACACTGGTCATTTAAATCAGCCTGGGTTTAGGAATTATCCCAAGGGAAAAGCTGTGGAGACAGCCATGTTGTGGCACTTTTGCGCTCCCCTTGGGATGCCTTTCACAGCTGCAGTGTGCTTGGAGCACAGGGCTTCCTGGTGTAAAAAACCACAACTTTAGCCCAAACTGGAGGCTTCTAAATCAGCCTTCGTTTCGGGACGTCCTCAAAGAAAAAGCTGTGGAGGCAGGCATGTTGAGGCACTTCTGCGCTCTTCTTGGGTAGTCCTTCGCAGCTGCTGTGTTCTTGGAACTCAGGGCTTTCTGGTTAAAAGAACACTAACCCTAGGCCTAACTCAAACCTTAAGCCTAGGAAGGAAAATCAGCCTATGATTCGGGATGGTCTCATGGAAATAGCAGTGGAGGCAGCCAAGTTGTGTCATTTTTGCGCTCCCTTTGGGATGCCTTTAACAGCTGCAGTGTGCCTGGAGCACAGGGCTTCCTGGTTTTAAAAGTCCTAGGCCTAGGCCTAACAGTAACCCTAGGAAGGTAAATCAGCCGGGTATTAGGGTTCTTCCTAAGGAAAAAGCTGTGAAAGCAGCCATGTTGTGGCACTTCTGCACTCCCTTTGGGATGCCTTTGGCAGATGCAGTAAGCCTGGAACTCAGGGCTTCCTGCTTAAAAAAATCCTAGCCCTAGGCTGAGCCCTAACCCTAACCCTAGGCAGATAAATCAGCCTAGGTATAGGGATGGTGCCAAGGAAAAAGCTGTGAAAGCTGCCATGTTGTTGCACTTTTGTACTCCCTTTGGGATGACTTTCACAGCTGCCGTGTGCCTGGAGCTCAGGGCTTCCTGGATTAAAAAACCATGTCCCTAGCTGAGACTGGAGGCAGGTAATTCAGCCTAGGCTTAGCAATGGTGCCAATGAAAACGTGTGGAGGCAGCCATTTTCTGGCACTTTTGTGCTCCCCTTGGGATGCCTTTCGCAGCTGCCGTGTGCCTGGAGCTCAGAGCTTGCTGGTTTAAAAAGCTCTACACCTAGGCGTAACCCTAACCCTAACCGTAACACTGGTCATTTAAATCAGCCTGGGTTTAGGAATTATCCCAAGGGAAAAGCTGTGGAGACAGCCATGTTGTGGCACTTTTGCGCTCCCCTTGGGATGCCTTTCACAGCAGCAGTGTGCTTGGAGCACAGGGCTTCCTGGTGTAAAAAACCACAACTTTAGCCCAAACTGGAGGCTTCTAAATCAGCCTTCGTTTCGGGACGTCCCCAAGGAAAAAGCTGTGGAGGCAGGCATGTTGAGGCACTTCTGCGCTCTTCTTGGGTAGTCCTTCGCAGCTGCTGTGCTCTTGGAACTCAGGGCTTTCTGGTTAAAAGAACACTAACCCTAGGCCTAACTCAAACCTTAAGCCTAGGAAGGAAAATCAGCCTATGATTCGGGATGGTCTCATGGAAATAGCAGTGGAGGCAGCCAAGTTGTGTAACTTTTGCGCTCCCCTTGGGATGCCTTTAACAGCTGCAGTGTGCCTGGAGCACAGGGCTTCCTGGTTTTAAAAGTCCTAGGCCTAAGCCTAACAGTAACCCTAGGAAGGTAAATCAGCCGGGTATTAGGGTTCTTCCTAAGGAAAAAGCTGTGAAAGCAGCCATGTTGTGGCACTTCTGCGCTCCCTTTGGGATGCCTTTGGCAGATGCAGTAAGCCTGGAACTCAGGGCTTCCTGGTTAAAAAAATCCTTGCCCTTGGCTGAGCCCTAACCCTAACCCTAGGCAGATAAATCAGCCTAGGTATAGGGATGGTGCCAAGGAAAAAGCTGTGAAAGCTGCCATGTTGTTGCACTTTTGTACTCCCTTTGGGATGCCTTTCACAGCTGCCGTGTGCCTGGAGCTCAGGGCTTCCTGGTTTAAAAAACCATGTCCCTAGCTGAGACTGGAGGCAGGTAATTCAGCCTAGGCTTAGCAATGGTGCCAATGAAAACGTGTGGAGGCAGCCATTTTCTGGCACTTTTGTGCTCCCCTTGGGATGCCTTTCACAGCTGCCGTGTGCCTGGAGCTCAGAGCTTGCTGGTTTAAAAAGCTCTACACCTAGGCGTATTCCTAACCCTAACCGTAACACTGGTCATTTAAATCAGCCTGGGTTTAGGAATTATCCCAAGGGAAAAGCTGGGGAGACAGCCATGTTGTGGCACTTTTGCGCTCCCCTTGGGTAGTCCTTCGCAGCTGCTGTGTTCTTGGAACTCAGGGCTTTCTGGTTAAAAGAACACTAACCCTAGGCCTAACTCAAACCTTAAGCCTAGGAAGGAAAATCAGCCTATGATTCGGGATGGTCTCATGGAAATAGCAGTGGAGGCAGCCAAGTTGTGTCACTTTTGCGCTCCCCTTGGGATGCCTTTAACAGCTGCAGTGTGCCTGGAGCACAGGGCTTCCTGGTTTTAAAAGTCCTAGGCCTAAGCCTAACAGTAACCCTAGGAAGGTAAATCAGCCGGGTATTAGGGTTCTTCCTAAGGAAAAAGCTGTGAAAGCAGCCATGTTGTGGCACTTCTGCGCTCCCCTTGGGATGCCTTTAATAGCTGCAGTGTGCCTGGAGCACAGGGCTTCCTGGTTTTAAAAGTCCTAGGCCTAAGCCTAACAGTAACCCTAGGAAGGTAAATCAGCCGGGTATTAGGGTTCTTCCTAAGGAAAAAGCTGTGAAAGCAGCCATGTTGTGGCACTTCTGCGCTCCCCTTGGGATGCCTTTAACAGCTGCAGTGTGCCTGGAGCACAGGGCTTCCTGGTTTTAAAAGTCCTAGGCCTAAGCCTAACAGTAACCCTAGGAAGGTAAATCAGCCGGGTATTAGGGTTCTTCCTAAGGAAAAAGCTGTGAAAGCAGCCATGTTGTGGCACTTCTGCACTCCCTTTGGGATGCCTTTGGCAGATGCAGTAAGCCTGGAACTCAGGGCTTCCTGGTTAAAAAAATCCTAGCCCTAGGCTGAGCCCTAACCCTAACCCTAGGCAGATAAATCAGCCTAGGTATAGGGATGGTGCCAAGGAAAAAGCTGTGAAAGCTGCCATGTTGTTGCACTTTTGTACTCCCCTTGGGATGCCTTTAACAGCTGCAGTGTGCCTGGAGCACAGGGCTTCCTGGTTTTAAAAGTCCTAGGCCTAGGCCTAACAGTAACCCTAGGAAGGTAAATCAGCCGGGTATTAGGGTTCTTCCTAAGGAAAAAGCTGTGAAAGCAGCCATGTTGTGGACCTTCTGCACTCCCTTTGGGATGCCTTTGGCAGATGCAGTAAGCCTGGAACTCAGGGCTTCCTGGTTAAAAAAATCCTTGCCCTTGGCTGAGCCCTAACCCTAACCCTAGGCAGATAAATCAGCCTAGGTATAGGGATGGTGCCAAGGAAAAAGCTGTGAAAGCTGCCATGTTGTTGCACTTTTGTACTCCCCTTGGGATGCCTTAAACAGCTGCCGTGTGCCTGGAGCTCAGGGCTTCCTGGTTTAAAAAACCATGTCCCTAGCTGAGACTGGAGGCAGGTAATTCAGCCTAGGCTTAGCAATGGTGCCAATAAAAACGTGTGGAGGCAGCCATTTTCTGGCACTTTTGTGCTCCCCTTGGGATGCCTTTCGCAGCTGCCGTGTGCCTGGAGCTCAGAGCTTGCTGGTTTAAAAAGCTCTACACCTAGGCGTAACCCTAACCCTAACCGTAACACTGGTCATTTAAATCAGCCTGGGTTTAGGAATTATCCCAAGGGAAAAGCTGTGGAGACAGCCATGTTGTGGCACTTTTGCGCTCCCCTTGGGATGCCTTTCACAGCAGCAGTGTGCTTGGAGCACAGGGCTTCCTGGTGTAAAAAACCACAACTTTAGCCCAAACTGGAGGCTTCTAAATCAGCCTTCGTTTCGGGACGTCCCCAAGGAAAAAGCTGTGGAGGCAGGCATGTTGAGGCACTTCTGCGCTCTTCTTGGGTAGTCCTTCGCAGCTGCTGTGCTCTTGGAACTCAGGGCTTTCTGGTTAAAAGAACACTAACCCTAGGCCTAACTCAAACCTTAAGCCTAGGAAGGAAAATCAGCCTATGATTCGGGATGGTCTCATGGAAATAGCAGTGGAGGCAGCCAAGTTGTGTCACTTTTGCGCTCCCCTTGGGATGCCTTTAACAGCTGCAGTGTGCCTGGAGCACAGGGCTTCCTGGTTTTAAAAGTCCTAGGCCTAAGCCTAACAGTAACCCTAGGAAGGTAAATCAGCCGGGTATTAGGGTTCTTCCTAAGGAAAAAGCTGTGAAAGCAGCCATGTTGTGGACCTTCTGCGCTCCCTTTGGGATGCCTTTGGCAGATGCAGTAAGCCTGGAACTCAGGGCTTCCTGGTTAAAAAATCCTAGCCCTTGGCTGAGCCCTAACCCTAACCCTAGGCAGATAAATCAGCCTAGGTATAGGGATGGTGCCAAGGAAAAAGCTGTGAAAGCTGCCATGTTGTTGCACTTTTGTACTCCCTTTGGGATGCCTTTCACAGCTGCCGTGTGCCTGGAGCTCAGGGCTTCCTGGTTTAAAAAACCATGTCCCTAGCTGAGACTGGAGGCAGGTAATTCAGCCTAGGCTTAGCAATGGTGCCAATGAAAACGTGTGGAGGCAGCCATTTTCTGGCACTTTTGTGCTCCCCTTGGGATGCCTTTCGCAGCTGCCGTGTGCCTGGAGCTCAGAGCTTGCTGGTTTAAAAAGCTCTACACCTAGGCATAACCCTAACCCTAACCGTAACACTGGTCATTTAAATCAGCCTGGGTTTAGGAATTATCCCAAGGGAAAAGCTGTGGAGACAGCCATGTTGTGGCACTTTTGCGCTCCCCTTGGGATGCCTTTCACAGCTGCAGTGAGCTTGGAGCACAGGGCTTCCTGGTGTAAAAAACCACAACTTTAGCCCAAACTGGAGGCTTCTAAATCAGCCTTCGTTTCGGGATGTCCCCAAGGAAAAAGCTGTGGAGGCAGGCATGTTGAGGCACTTCTGCGCTCTTCTTGGGTAGTCCTTCGCAGCTGCTGTGTTCTTGGAACTCAGGGCTTTCTGGTTAAAAGAACACTAACCCTAGGCCTAACTCAAACCTTAAGCCTAGGAAGGAAAATCAGCCTATGATTCGGGATGGTCTCATGGAAATAGCAGTGGAGGCAGCCAAGTTGTGTCACTTTTGGGCTCCCCTTGGGATGCCTTTAACAGCTGCAGTGTGCCTGGAGCACAGGGCTTCCTGGTTTTAAAAGTCCTAGGCCTAAGCCTAACAGTAACCCTAGGAAGGTAAATCAGCCGGGTATTAGGGTTCTTCCTAAGGAAAAAGCTGTGAAAGCAGCCATGTTGTGGCACTTCTGCGCTCCCCTTGGGATGCCTTTAACAGCTGCAGTGTGCCTGGAGCACAGGGCTTCCTGGTTTAAAAGTCCTAGGCCTAGGCCTAACAGTAACCCTAGGAAGGTAAATTAGCCGGGTATTAGGGTTCTTCCTAAGGAAAAAGCTGTGAAAGCAGCCATGTTGTGGCACTTCTGCACTCCCTTTGGGATGCCTTTGGCAGATGGAGTAAGCCTGGAACTCAGGGCTTCCTGGTTAAAAAAATCCTTGCCCTTGGCTGAGCCCTAACCCTAACCCTAGGCAGATAAATCAGCCTAGGTATAGGGATGGTGCCAAGGAAAAAGCTGTGAAAGCTGCCATGTTGTTGCACTTTTGTACTCCCCTTGGGATGCCTTAAACCGCTGCCGTGTGCCTGGAGCTCAGAGCTTCATGGTTTAAAAAACCATGTCCCTAGCTGAGACTGGAGGCAGGTAATTCAGCCTAGGCTTAGCAATGGTGCCAATGAAAACGTGTGGAGGCAGCCATTTTCTGGCACTTTTGTGCTCCCCTTGGGATGCCTTTCGCAGCTGCCGTGTGCCTGGAGCTCAGAGCTTGCTGGTTTAAAAAGCTCTACACCTAGGCGTAACCCTAACCCTAACCGTAACACTGGTCATTTAAATCAGCCTGGGTTTAGGAATTATCCCAAGGGAAAAGCTGTGGAGACAGCCATGTTGTGGCACTTTTGCGCTCCCCTTGGGATGCCTTTCACAGCTGCAGTGTGCTTGGAGCACAGGGCTTCCTGCTGTAAAAAACCACAACTTTAGCCCAAACTGGAGGCTTCTAAATCAGCCTTCGTTTCGGGACGTCCTCAAACAAAAAGCTGTGGAGGCAGGCATGTTGAGGCACTTCTGCGCTCTTCTTGGGTAGTCCTTCGCAGCTGCTGTGCTCTTGGAACTCAGGGCTTTCTGGTTAAAAGAACACTAACCCTAGGCCTAACTCAAACCTTAAGACTAGGAAGGAAAATCAGCCTATGATTCGGGATGGTCTCATGGAAATAGCAGTTGAGGCAGCCAAGTTGTGTCACTATTGCGCTCCCCTTGGGATGCCTTTAACAGCTGCAGTGTGCCTGGAGCACAGGGCTTCCTGGTTTTAAAAGTCCTAGGCCTAGGCCTAACAGTAACCCTAGGAAGGTAAATCAGCCGGGTATTAGGGCTCTTCCTAAGGAAAAAGCTGTGAAAGCAGCCATGTTGTGGCACTTCTGCACTCCCGTTGGGATGCCTTTGGCAGACACAGTAAGCCTGGAACTCAGGGCTTCCTGGTTAAAAAAATCCTTGCCCTTGGCTGAGCCCTAACCGTAACCCTAGGCAGATAAATCAGCCTAGGTATAGGGATGGTGCCAAGGAAAAAGCTGTGAAAGCTGCCATGTTGTTGCACTTTTGTACTCCCCTTGGGATGCCTTAAACAGCTGCCAAGTGCCTGGAGCTCAGGGCTTCCTGGTTTAAAAAACCATGTCCCTAGCTGAGACTGGAGGCAGGTAATTCAGCCTAGGCTCAGCAATGGTGCCAATAAAAACGTGTGGAGGCAGCTATTTTCTGGCACTTTTTTGCTCCCCTTGGGATGCCTTTCGCAGCTGCCGTGTGCCTGGAGCTCAGAGCTTGCTGGTTTAAAAAGCTCTACACCTAGGCCTAACCCTAACCCTAACCGTAACACTGGTCATTTAAATCAGCCTGGGTTTAGGAATTATCCCAAGGGAAAAGCTGTGGAGACAGCCATGTTGTGGCACTTTTGCGCTCCCCTTGGGATGCCTTTCACAGCTGCAGTGTGCTTGGAGCACAGGGCTTCCTGGTGTAAATAACCACAACTTTAGACCAAACTGGAGGCTTCTAAATCAGCCTTCGTTTCGGGACGTCCCCAAGGAAAAAGCTGTGGAGGCAGGCATGTTGAGGCACTTCTGCGCTCTTCTTGGGTAGTCCTTCGCAGCTGCTGTGCTCTTGGAACTCAGGGCTTTCTGGTTAAAAGAACACTAACCCTAGGCCTAACTCAAACCTTAAGCCTAGGAAGGAAAATCAGCCTATGATTCGAGATGGTCTCATGGAAATAGCAGTGGAGGCAGCCAAGTTGTGTCACTATTGCGCTCCCCTTGGGATGCCTTTAACAGCTGCAGTGTGCCTGGAGCACAGGGCTTCCTGGTTTTAAAAGTCCTAGGCCTAGGCCTAACAGTAACCCTAGGAAGGTAAATCAGCCGGGTATTAGGGTTCCTCCTAAGGAAAAAGCTGTGAAAGCAGCCATGTTGTGGCACTTCTGCGCTCCCCTTGGGATGCCTTTAACAGCTGCAGTGTGCCTGGAGCACAGGGCTTCCTGGTTTTAAAAGTCCTAGGCCTAGGCCTAACAGTAACCCTAGGAAGGTAAATCAGCCGGGTATTAGGGTTCTTCCTAAGGAAAAAGCTGTGAAAGCAGCCATGTTGTGGCACATCTGCACTGCCTTTGGGATGCCTTTGGCAGATACAGTAAGCCTGGAACTCAGGGCTTCCTGGTTAAAAAAATCCTTGCCCTTGGCTGAGCCCTAACCCTAACCCTAGGCAGATAAATCAGCCTAGGTATAGGGATGGTGCCAAGGAAAAAGCTGTGAAAGCTGCCATGTTGTTGCACTTTTGTACTCCCCTTGAGATGCCTTTCACAGCTGCCGTGTGCCTGGAGCTCAGGGCTTCCTGGTTTAAAAAACCATGTCCCTAGCTGAGACTGGAGGCAGGTAATTCAGCCTAGGCTTAGCAATGGTGCCAATGAAAACGTGTGGAGGCAGCCATTTTCTGGCACTTTTTTGCTCCCCTTGGGATGCCTTTCGCAGCTGCCGTGTGCCTGGAGCTCAGAGCTTGCTGGTTTAAAAAGCTCTACACCTAGGCGTAACCCTAACCCTAACCGTAACACTGGTCATTTAAATCAGCCTGGGTTTAGGAATTATCCCAAGGGAAAAGCTGTGGAGACAGCCATGTTGTGGCACTTTTGCGCTCCCCTTGGGATGCCTTTCACAGCTGCAGTGTGGTTGGAGCACAGGGCTTTCTGGTGCAAAAAACCACAACTTTAGCCCAAACTGGAGGCTTCTAAATCAGCCTTCGTTTCGGGACGTCCCCAAGGAAAAAGCTGTGGAGGCAGGCATGTTGAGGCACTTCTGCGCTCTTCTTGGGTAGTCCTTCGCAGCTGCTGTGCTCTTGGAACTCAGGGCTTTCTGGTTAAAAGAACACTAACCCTAGGCCTAACTCAAACCTTAAGCCTAGGAAGGAAAATCAGCCTATGATTCGGGATGGTCTCATGGAAATAGCAGTGGAGGCAGCCAAGTTGTGTCACTTTTGCGCTCCCCTTGGGATGCCTTTAACAGCTGCAGTGTGCCTGGAGCAGAGGACTTCCTGGTTTTAAAAGTCCTAGGCCTAAGCCTAACAGTAACCCTAGGAAGGTAAATCAGCCGGGTATTAGGGTTCTTCCTAAGGAAAAAGCTGTGAAAGCAGCCATGTTGTGGACCTTCTGCGCTCCCTTTCGGATGACTTTGGCAGATGCAGTAAGCCTGGAACTCAGGGCTTCCTGGTTAAAAAA
This sequence comes from Ammospiza nelsoni, assembly GCF_027579445.1. Classification (NCBI taxonomy): domain Eukaryota; kingdom Metazoa; phylum Chordata; class Aves; order Passeriformes; family Passerellidae; genus Ammospiza; species Ammospiza nelsoni. The sequence continues at coordinate 2,480,211 of NW_026683187.1, forward strand.
ATCCTTGCCCTTGGCTGAGCCCTAACCCTAACCCTAGGCAGATAAATCAGCCTAGGTATAGGGATGGTGCCAAGGAAAAAGCTGTGAAAGCTGCCATGTTGTTGCACTTTTGTACTCCCTTTGGGATGCCGTTCAAAGCTGCCGTGTGCCTAGAGCTCAGGGCTTCCTGGTTTAAAGAACCATGTCCCTAGCTGAGACTGGAGGCAGGTAATTCAGCCTAGGCTTAGCAATGGTGCCAATGAAAACGTGTGGAGGCAGCCATTTTCTGGCACTTTTTTGCTCCCCTTGGGATGCCTTTCGCAGCTGCCGTGTGCCTGGAGCTCAGAGCTTGCTGGTTTAAAAAGCTCTACACCTAGGCGTAACCCTAACCCTAACCGTAACACTGGTCATTTAAATCAGCCTGGGTTTAGGAATTATCCCAAGGGAAAAGCTGTGGAGACAGCCATGTTGTGGCACTTTTGCGCTCCCCTTGGGATGCCTTTCACAGCTGCAGTGAGCTTGGAGCACAGGGCTTCCTGGTGTAAAAAACCACAACTTTAGCCCAAACTGGAGGCTTCTAAATCAGCCTTCGTTTCGGGACGTCCCCAAGGAAAAAGCTGTGGAGGCAGGCATGTTGAGGCACTTCTGCGCTCTTCTTGGGTAGTCCTTCGCAGCTGCTGTGCTCTTGGAACTCAGGGCTTTCTGGTTAAAAGAACACTAACCCTAGGCCTAACTCAAACCTTAAGCCTAGGAAGGAAAATCAGCCTATGATTCGAGATGGTCTCATGGAAATAGCAGTTGAGGCAGCCAAGTTGTGTCACTATTGCGCTCCCCTTGGGATGCCTTTAACAGCTGCAGTGTGCCTGGAGCACAGGGCTTCCTGGTTTTAAAAGTCCTAGGCCTAGGCCTAACAGTAACCCTAGGAAGGTAAATCAGCCGGGTATTAGGGTTCCTCCTAAGGAAAAAGCTGTGAAAGCAGCCATGTTGTGGCACTTCTGCGCTCCCCTTGGGATGCCTTTAACAGCTGCAGTGTGCCTGGAGCACAGGGCTTCCTGGTTTTAAAAGTCCTAGGCCTAGGCCTAACAGTAACCCTAGGAAGGTAAATCAGCCGGGTATTAGGGTTCTTCCTAAGGAAAAAGCTGTGAAAGCAGCCATGTTGTGGCACATCTGCACTGCCTTTGGGATGCCTTTGGCAGATACAGTAAGCCTGGAACTCAGGGCTTCCTGGTTAAAAAAATCCTTGCCCTTGGCTGAGCCCTAACCCTAACCCTAGGCAGATAAATCAGCCTAGGTATAGGGATGGTGCCAAGGAAAAAGCTGTGAAAGCTGCCATGTTGTTGCACTTTTGTACTCCCCTTGAGATGCCTTTCACAGCTGCCATGTGCCTGGAGCTCAGGGCTTCCTGGTTTAAAAAACCATGTCCCTAGCTGAGACAGGAGGCAGGTGATTCAGCCTAGGCTTAGCAATGGTGCCAATGAAAACGTGTGGAGGCAGCCATTTTCTGGCACTTTTTTGCTCCCCTTGGGATGCCTTTCGCAGCTGCCGTGTGCCTGGAACTCAGAGCTTGCTGGTTTAAAAAGCTCTACACCTAGTCGTAACCCTAACTCTAACCGTAACACTGGTCATTTAAATCAGCCTGGGTTTAGGAATTATCCCAAGGGAAAAGCTGTGGAGACAGCCATGTTGTGGCACTTTTGTGCTCCCCTTGGGATGCCTTTCACAGCTGCAGTGTGCTTAGAGCACAGGGCTTCCTGGTGTAAAAAACCACAACTTTAGCCCAAACTGGAGGCTTCTAAATCAGCCTTCGTTTCGGGACGTCCCCAAGGAAAAAGCTGTGGAGGCAGGCATGTTGAGGCACTTCTGCGCTCTTCTTGGGTAGTCCTTCGCAGCTGCTGTGCTCTTGGAACTCAGGGCTTTCTGGTTAAAAGAACACTAACCCTAGGCCTAACTCAAGCCTTAAGCCTAGGAAGGAAAATCACCCTATGATTCGGGATGGTCTCATGGAAATAGCAGTGGAGGCAGCCAAGTTGTGTCACTTTTGCGCTCCCCTTGGGATGCCTTTCACAGCTGCAGTGTGCCTGGAGCACAGGGCTTCCTGGTTTTAAAAGTCCTAGGCCTAAGCCTAACAGTAACCCTAGGAAGGTAAATCAGCCGGGTATTAGGGTTCTTCCTAAGGAAAAAGCTGTGAAAGCAGCCATGTTGTGGACCTTCTGCGCTCCCTTTGGGATGCCTTTGGCAGATGCAGTAAGCCTGGAACTCAAGGCTTCCTGGTTAAAAAATCCTAGCCCTTGGCTGAGCCCTAACCCTAACCCTAGGCAGATAAATCAGCCTAGGTATAGGGATGGTGCCAAGGAAAAAGCTGTGAAAGCTGCCATGTTGTTGCACTTTTGTACTCCCTTTGGGATGCCTTTCACAGCTGCCGTGTGCCTGGAGCTCAGGGCTTCCTGGTTTAAAAAACCATGTCCCTAGCTGAGACTGGAGGCAGGTAATTCAGCCTAGGCTTAGCAATGGTGCCAATGAAAACGTGTGGTGGCAGCCATTTTCTGGCACTTTTTTGCTCCCCTTGGGATGCCTTTCACAGCTGCCGGGTGCCTGGAGCTCAGAGCTTGCTGGTTTAAAAAGCTCTACACCTAGGCGTAACCCTAACCCTAACCGTAACACTGGTCATTTAAATCAGCCTGGGTTTAGGAATTATCCCAAGGGAAAAGCTGTGGAGACAGCCATGTTGTGGCACTTTTGCGCTCCCCTTGGGATGCCTTTCACAGCTGCAGTGTGGTTGGAGCACAGGGCTTTCTGGTGCAAAAAACCACAACTTTAGCCCAAACTGGAGGCTTCTAAATCAGCCTTCGTTTCGGGACGTCCCCAAGGAAAAAGCTGTGGAGGCAGGCATCTTGAGGCACTTCTGCGCTCTTCTTGGGTAGTCCTTCGCAGCTGCTGTGCTCTTGGAACTCAGGGCTTTCTGGTTAAAAGAACACTAACCCTAGGCCTAACTCAAACCTTAAGCCTAGGAAGGAAAATCAGCCTATGATTCGGGATGGTCTCATGGAAATAGCAGTGGAGGCAGCCAAGTTGTGTCACTTTTGCGCTCCCCTTGCGATGCCTTTAACAGCTGCAGTGTGCCTGGAGCACAGGGCTTCCTGGTTTTAAAAGTCCTAGGCCTAAGCCTAACAGTAACCCTAGGAAGGTAAATCAGCCGGGTATTAGGGTTCTTCCTAAGGAAAAAGCTGTGAAAGCAGCCATGTTGTGGACCTTCTGCGCTCCCTTTGGGATGACTTTGGCAGATGCAGTAAGCCTGGAACTCAGGGCTTCCTGGTTAAAAAAATCCTTGCCCTTGGCTGAGCCCTAACCCTAACCCTAGGCAGATAAATCAGCCTAGGTATAGGGATGGTGCCAAGGAAAAAGCTGTGAAAGCTGCCATGTTGTTGCACTTTTGTACTCCCTTTGGGATGCCTTTCACAGCTGCCGTGTGCCTAGAGCTCAGGGCTACCTGGTTTAAAAAACCATGTCCCTAGCTGAGACTGGAGGCAGGTAATTCAGCCTAGGCTTAGCAATGGTGCCAATGAAAACGTGTGGAGGCAGCCATTTTCTGGCACTTTTTTGCTCCCCTTGGGATGCCTTTCGCAGCTGCCGTGTGCCTGGAGCTCAGAGCTTGCTGGTTTAAAAAGCTCTACACCTAGGCGTAACCCTAACCCTGAGCGTAACACTGGTCATTTAAATCAGCCTGGGTTTAGGAATTATCCCAAGGGAAAAGCTGTGGAGACAGCCATGTTGTGGCACTTTTGCGCTCCCCTTGGGATGCCTTTCACAGCTGCAGTGTGCTTGGAGCACAGGGCTTCCTGGTGCAAAAAACCACAACTTTAGCCCAAACTGGAGGCTTCTAAATCAGCCTTCGTTTCGGGACGTCCCCAAGGAAAAAGCTGTGGAGGCAGGCATGTTGAGGCACTTCTGCGCTCTTCTTGGGTAGTCCTTCGCAGCTGCTGTGCTCTTGGAACTCAGGGCTTTCTGGTTAAAAGAACACTAACCCTAGGCCTAACTCAAACCTTAAGCCTAGGAAGGAAAATCAGCCTATGATTCGGGATGGTCTCATGGAAATAGCAGTGGAGGCAGCCAAGTTGTGTCACTTTTGCGCTCCCCTTGGGATGCCTTTAACAGCTGCAGTGTGCCTGGAGCACAGAGCTTCCTGGTTTTTAAAGTCCTAGGCCTAAGCCTAACAGTAACACTAGGAAGGTAAATCAGCCGGGTATTAGGGTTCTTCCTAAGGAAAAAGCTGTGAAAGCAGCCATGTTGTGGACCTTCTGCGCTCCCTTTGGGATGCCTTTGGCAGATGCAGTAAGCCTGGAACTCAGGGCTTCCTGGTTAAAAAAATCCTTGCCCTTGGCTGAGCCCTAACCGTAACCCTAGGCAGATAAATCAGCCTAGGTATAGGGATGGTGCCAAGGAAAAAGCTGTGAAAGCTGCCATGTTGTTGCACTTTTGTACTCCCCTTGGGATGCCTTTCACAGCTGCCAAGTGCCTGGAGCTCAGGGCTTCCTGGTTTAAAAAACCATGTCCCTAGCTGAGACAGGAGGCAGGTGATTCAGCCTTGGCTTAGCAATGGTGCCAATAAAAACGTGTGGAGGCAGCCATTTTCTGGCACTTTTGTGCTCCCCTTGGGATGCCTTTCGCAGCTGCCGTGTGCCTGGAGCTCAGAGCTTGCTGGTTTAAAAAGCTCTACACCTAGGCGTATTCCTAACCCTAACCGTAACACTGGTCATTTAAATCAGCCTGGGTTTAGGAATTATCCCAAGGGAAAAGCTGTGGAGACAGCCATGTTGTGGCACTTTTGCGCTCCCCTTGGGATGCCTTTCACAGCTGCAGTGAGCTTGGAGCACAGGGCTTCCTGGTGTAAAAAACCACAACTTTAGCCCAAACTGGAGGCTTCTAAATCAGCCTTCGTTTCGGGACGTCCCCAAGGAAAAAGCTGTGGAGGCAGGCATGTTGAGGCACTTCTGCGCTCTTCTTGGGTAGTCCTTCGCAGCTCCTCTGTTCTTGGAACTCAGGGCTTTCTGGTTAAAAGAACACTAACCCTAGGCCTAACTCAAACCTTAAGCCTAGGAAGGAAAATCAGCCTATGATTCGGGATGGTCTCATGGAAATAGCAGTGGAGGCAGCCAAGTTGTGTCACTTTTGCGCTCCCCTTGCGATGCCTTTAACAGCTGCAGTGTGCCTGGAGCACAGGGCTTCCTGGTTTTAAAAGTCCTAGGCCTAGGCCTAACAGTAACCCTAGGAAGGTAAATCAGCCGGGTATTAGGGTTCCTCCTAAGGAAAAAGCTGTGAAAGCAGCCATGTTGTGGACCTTCTGCGCTCCCCTTGGGATGCCTTTAACAGCTGCAGTAAGCCTGGAACTCAGGGCTTCCTGGTTAAAAAAATCCTTGCCCTAGGCTGAGCCCTAACCCTAACCCTAGGCAGATAAATCAGCCTAGGTATAGGGATGGTGCCAAGGAAAAAGCTGTGAAAGCTGCCATGTTGTTGCACTTTTGTACTCCCCTTGGGATGCCTTAAACAGCTGCCGTGTGCCTGGAGCTCAGGGCTTCCTGGTTTAAAAAACCATGTCCCTAGCTGAGACTGGAGGCAGGTAATTCAGCCTAGGCTTAGCAATGGTGCCAATGAAAACGTGTGGAGGCAGCCATTTTCTGGCACTTTTGTGCTCCCCTTGGGATGCCTTTCGCAGCTGCCGTGTGCCTGGAGCTCAGAGCTTGCTGGTTTAAAAAGCTCTACACCTAGGCGTAACCCTAACCCTAACCGTAACACTGGTCATTTAAATCAGCCTGGGTTTAGGAATTATCCCAAGGGAAAAGCTGTGGAGACAGCCATGTTGTGGCACTTTTGCGCTCCCCTTGGGATGCCTTTCACAGCTGCAGTGTGGTTGGAGCACAGGGCTTCCTGGTGTAAAAAACCACAACTTTAGCCCAAACTGGAGGCTTCTAAATCAGCCTTCGTTTCGGGAGGTCCTCAAAGAAAAAGCTGTGGAGGCAGGCATGTTGAGGCACTTCTGCGCTCTTCTTGGGTAGTCCTTCGCAGCTGCTGTGTTCTTGGAACTCAGGGCTTTCTGGTTAAAAGAACACTAACCCTAGGCCTAACTCAAACCTTAAGCCTAGGAAGGAAAATCAGCCTATGATTCGGGATGGTCTCATGGAAATAGCAGTGGAGGCAGCCAAGTTGTGTCACTTTTGCGCTCCCCTTGGGATGCCTTTAACAGCTGCAGTGTGCCTGGAGCACAGGGCTTCCTGGTTTTAAAAGTCCTAGGCCTAAGCCTAACAGTAACCCTAGGAAGGTAAATCAGCCGGGTATTAGGGTTCTTCCTAAGGAAAAAGCTGTGAAAGCAGCCATGTTGTGGCACTTCTGCGCTCCCCTTGGGATGCCTTTAACAGCTGCAGTGTGCCTGGAGCACAGAGCTTCCTGGTTTTAAAAGTCCTAGGCCTAAGCCTAACAGTAACCCTAGGAAGGTAAATCAGCCGGGTATTAGGGTTCTTCCTAAGGAAAAAGCTGTGAAAGCAGCCATGTTGTGGACCTTCTGCGCTCCCTTTGGGATGTCTTTGGCAGATGCAGTAAGCCTGGAACTCAGGGCTTCCTGGTTAAAAAAATCCTTGCCCTTGGCTGAGCCCTAACCCTAACCCTAGGCAGATAAATCAGCCTAGGTATAGGGATGGTGCCAAGGAAAAAGCTGTGAAAGCTGCCATGTTGTTGCACTTTTGTACTCCCTTTGGGATGCCTTTCACAGCTGCCGTGTGCCTAGAGCTCAGGGCTACCTGGTTTAAAAAACCATGTCCCTAGCTGAGACTGGAGGCAGGTAATTCAGCCTAGGCTTAGCAATGGTGCCAATGAAAACGTGTGGAGGCAGCCATTTTCTGGCACTTTTGTGCTCCCCTTGGGATGCCTTTCGCAGCTGCCGTGTGCCTGGAGCTCAGAGCTTGCTGGTTTAAAAAGCTCTACACCTAGGCGTAACCCTAACCCTGAGCGTAACACTGGTCATTTAAATCAGCCTGGGTTTAGGAATTATCCCAAGGGAAAAGCTGTGGAGACAGCCATGTTGTGGCACTTTTGCGCTCCCCTTGGGATGCCTTTCACAGCTGCAGTGTGCTTGGAGCACAGGGCTTTCTGGTGCAAAAAACCACAACTTTAGCCCAAACTGGAGGCTTCTAAATCAGCCTTCGTTTCGGGACGTCCCCAAGGAAAAAGCTGTGGAGGCAGGCATGTTGAGGCACTTCTGCGCTCTTCTTGGGTAGTCCTTCGCAGCTCCTCTGTTCTTGGAACTCAGGGCTTTCTGGTTAAAAGAACACTAACCCTAGGCCTAACTCAAACCTTAAGCCTAGGAAGGAAAATCAGCCTATGATTCGGGATGGTCTCATGGAAATAGCAGTGGAGGCAGCCAAGTTGTGTCACTTTTGCGCTCCCCTTGGGATGCCTTTAACAGCTGCAGTGTGCCTGGAGCACAGAGCTTCCTGGTTTTAAAAGTCCTAGGCCTAAGCCTAACAGTAACACTAGGAAGGTAAATCAGCCGGGTATTAGGGTTCTTCCTAAGGAAAAAGCTGTGAAAGCAGCCATGTTGTGGACCTTCTGCGCTCCCTTTGGGATGCCTTTGGCAGATGCAGTAAGCCTGGAACTCAGGGCTTCCTGGTTAAAAAAATCCTTGCCCTTGGCTGAGCCCTAACCGTAACCCTAGGCAGATAAATCAGCCTAGGTATAGGGATGGTGCCAAGGAAAAAGCTGTGAAAGCTGCCATGTTGTTGCACTTTTGTACTCCCCTTGGGATGCCTTTCACAGCTGCCAAGTGCCTGGAGCTCAGGGCTTCCTGGTTTAAAAAACCATGTCCCTAGCTGAGACAGGAGGCAGGTGATTCAGCCTTGGCTTAGCAATGGTGCCAATAAAAACGTGTGGAGGCAGCCATTTTCTGGCACTTTTGTGCTCCCCTTGGGATGCCTTTCGCAGCTGCCGTGTGCCTGGAGCTCAGAGCTTGCTGGTTTAAAAAGCTCTACACCTAGGCGTATTCCTAACCCTAACCGTAACACTGGTCATTTAAATCAGCCTGGGTTTAGGAATTATCCCAAGGGAAAAGCTGTGGAGACAGCCATGTTGTGGCACTTTTGCGCTCCCCTTGGGATGCCTTTCACAGCTGCAGTGAGCTTGGAGCACAGGGCTTCCTGGTGTAAAAAACCACAACTTTAGCCCAAACTGGAGGCTTCTAAATCAGCCTTCGTTTCGGGACGTCCCCAAGGAAAAAGCTGTGGAGGCAGGCATGTTGAGGCACTTCTGCGCTCTTCTTGGGTAGTCCTTCGCAGCTGCTGTGTTCTTGGAACTCAGGGCTTTCTGGTTAAAAGAACACTAACCCTAGGCCTAACTCAAACCTTAAGCCTAGGAAGGAAAATCAGCCTATGATTCGGGATGGTCTCATGGAAATAGCAGTGGAGGCAGCCAAGTTGTGTCACTTTTGCGCTCCCCTTGCGATGCCTTTAACAGCTGCAGTGTGCCTGGAGCACAGGGCTTCCTGGTTTTAAAAGTCCTAGGCCTAGGCCTAACAGTAACCCTAGGAAGGTAAATCAGCCGGGTATTAGGGTTCCTCCTAAGGAAAAAGCTGTGAAAGCAGCCATGTTGTGGCACTTCTGCGCTCCCCTTGGGATGCCTTTAACAGCTGCAGTAAGCCTGGAACTCAGGGCTTCCTGGTTAAAAAAATCCTTGCCCTAGGCTGAGCCCTAACCCTAACCCTAGGCAGATAAATCAGCCTAGGTATAGGGATGGTGCCAAGGAAAAAGCTGTGAAAGCTGCCATGTTGTTGCACTTTTGTACTCCCCTTGGGATGCCTTAAACAGCTGCTGTGTGCCTGGAGCTCAGGGCTTCCTGGTTTAAAAAACCATGTCCCTAGCTGAGACTGGAGGCAGGTAATTCAGCCTAGGCTTAGCAATGGTGCCAATGAAAACGTGTGGAGGCAGCCATTTTCTGGCACTTTTGTGCTCCCCTTGGGATGCCTTTCGCAGCTGCCGTGTGCCTGGAGCTCAGAGCTTGCTGGTTTAAAAAGCTCTACACCTAGGCGTAACCCTAACCCTAACCGTAACACTGGTCATTTAAATCAGCCTGGGTTTAGGAATTATCCCAAGGGAAAAGCTGTGGAGACAGCCATGTTGTGGCACTTTTGCGCTCCCCTTGGGATGCCTTTCACAGCAGCAGTGTGCTTGGAGCACAGGGCTTCCTGGTGTAAAAAACCACAACTTTAGCCCAAACTGGAGGCTTCTAAATCAGCCTTCGTTTCGGGAGGTCCTCAAAGAAAAAGCTGTGGAGGCAGGCATGTTGAGGCACTTCTGCGCTCTTCTTGGGTAGTCCTTCGCAGCTGCTGTGTTCTTGGAACTCAGGGCTTTCTGGTTAAAAGAACACTAACCCTAGGCCTAACTCAAACCTTAAGCCTAGGAAGGAAAATCAGCCTATGATTCGGGATGGTCTCATGGAAATAGCAGTGGAGGCAGCCAAGTTGTGTCACTTTTGCGCTCCCCTTGGGATGCCTTTAACAGCTGCAGTGTGCCTGGAGCACAGGGCTTCCTGGTTTTAAAAGTCCTAGGCCTAAGCCTAACAGTAACCCTAGGAAGGTAAATCAGCCGGGTATTAGGGTTCTTCCTAAGGAAAAAGCTGTGAAAGCAGCCATGTTGTGGCACTTCTGCGCTCCCCTTGGGATGCCTTTAACAGCTGCAGTGTGCCTGGAGCACAGGGCTTCCTGGTTTTAAAATCCTAGGCCTAAGCCTAACAGTAACCCTAGGAAGGTAAATCAGCCGGGTATTAGGGTTCTTCCTAAGGAAAAAGCTGTGAAAGCAGCCATGTTGTGGACCTTCTGCGCTCCCTTTGGGATGCCTTTGGCAGATGCAGTAAGCCTGGAACTCAGGGCTTCCTGGTTAAAAAATCCTAGCCCTTGGCTGAGCCCTAACCCTAACCCTAGGCAGATAAATCAGCCTATGTATAGGGATGGTGCCAAGGAAAAAGCTGTGAAAGCTGCCATGTTGTTGCACTTTTGTACTCCCTTTGGGATGCATTTCACAGCTGCCGTGTGCCTGGAGCTCAGGGCTTCCTGGTTTAAAAAACCATGTCCCTAGCTGAGACTGGAGGCAGGTAATTCAGCCTAGGCTTAGCAATGGTGCCAATGAAAACGTGTGGAGGCAGCCATTTTCTGGCACTTTTGTGCTCCCCTTGGGATGCCTTTCGCAGCTGCCGTGTGCCTGGAGCTCAGAGCTTGCTGGTTTAAAAAGCTCTACACCTAGGCGTAACCCTAACCCTAACCGTAACACTGGTCATTTAAATCAGCCTGGGTTTAGGAATTATCCCAAGGGAAAAGCTGTGGAGACAGCCATGTTGTGGCACTTTTGCGCTCCCCTTGGGATGCCTTTCACAGCTGCAGTGTGCTTGGAGCACAGGGCTTCCTGGTGTAAAAAACCACAACTTTAGCCCAAACTGGAGGCTTCTAAATCAGCCTTCGTTTCGGGACGTCCCCAAGGAAAAAGCTGTGGAGGCAGGCATGTTGAGGCACTTCTGCGCTCTTCTTGGGTAGTCCTTCGCAGCTGCTGTGCTCTTGGAACTCAGGGCTTTCTGGTTAAAAGAACACTAACCCTAGGCCTAACTCAAACCTTAAGCCTAGAAAGGAAAATCAGCCTATGATTCGGGATGGTCTCATGGAAATAGCAGTGGAGGCAGCCAAGTTGTGTCACTTTTGCGCTCCCCTTGGGATGCCTTTAACAGCTGCAGTGTGCCTGGAGCACAGGGCTTCCTGGTTTTAAAAGTCCTAGGCCTAGGCCTAACAGTAACCCTAGGAAGGTAAATCAGCCGGGTATTAGGGTTCCTCCTAAGGAAAAAGCTGTGAAAGCAGCCATGTTGTGGCACTTCTGCGCTCCCCTTGGGATGCCTTTAACAGCTGCAGTAAGCCTGGAACTCAGGGCTTCCTGGTTAAAAAAATCCTTGCCCTAGGCTGAGCCCTAACCCTAACCCTAGGCAGATAAATCAGCCTAGGTATAGGGATGGTGCCAAGGAAAAAGCTGTGAAAGCTGCCATGTTGTTGCACTTTTGTACTCCCCTTGGGATGCCTTAAACAGCTGCCGTGTGCCTGGAGCTCAGGGCTTCCTGGTTTAAAAAACCATGTCCCTAGCTGAGACTGGAGGCAGGTAATTCAGCCTAGGCTTAGCAATGGTGCCAATGAAAACGTGTGGAGGCAGCCATTTTCTGGCACTTTTGTGCTCCCCTTGGGATGCCTTTCGCAGCTGCCGTGTGCCTGGAGCTCAGAGCTTGCTGGTTTAAAAAGCTCTACACCTAGGCGTAACCCTAACCCTAACCGTAACACTGGTCATTTAAATCAGCCTGGGTTTAGGAATTATCCCAAGGGAAAAGCTGTGGAGACAGCCATGTTGTGGCACTTTTGCGCTCCCCTTGGGATGCCTTTCACAGCTGCAGTGTGCTTGGAGCACAGGGCTTCCTGGTGTAAAAAACCACAACTTTAGCCCAAACTGGAGGCTTCTAAATCAGCCTTCGTTTCGGGACGTCCCCAAGGAAAAAGCTGTGGAGGCAGGCATGTTGAGGCACTTCTGCGCTCTTCTTGGGTAGTCCTTCGCAGCTGCTGTGCTCTTGGAACTCAGGGCTTTCTGGTTAAAAGAACACTAACCCTAGGCCTAACTCAAACCTTAAGCCTATGAAGGAAAATCAGCCTATGATTCGGGATGGTCTCATGGAAATAGCAGTGGAGGCAGCCAAGTTGTGTCACTTTTGCGCTCCCCTTGGGATGCCTTTAACAGCTGCAGTGTGCCTGGAGCACAGGGCTTCCTGGTTTTAAAAGTCCTAGGCCTAAGCCTAACAGTAACCCTAGGAAGGTAAATCAGCCGGGTATTAGGGTTCTTCCTAAGGAAAAAGCTGTGAAAGCAGCCATGTTGTGGCACTTCTGCACTCCCTTTGGGATGCCTTTGGCAGATGCAGTAAGCCTGGAACTCAGGGCTTCCTGGTTAAAAAAATCCTTGCCCTTGGCTGAGCCCTAACCCTAACCCTAGGCAGATAAATCAGCCTAGGTATAGGGATGGTGCCAAGGAAAAAGCTGTGAAAGCTGCCATGTTGTTGCACTTTTGTACTCCCCTTGAGATGCCTTTCACAGCTGCCAAGTGCCTGGAGCTCAGGGCTTCCTGGTTTAAAAAACCATGTCCCTAGCTGAGACAGGAGGCAGGTGATTCAGACTAGGCTTAGCAATGGTGCCAATGAAAACGTGTGGAGGCAGCCATTTTCTGGCACTTTTGTGCTCCCCTTGGGATGCCTTTCGCAGCTGCCGTGTGCCTGGAACTCAGAGCTTGCTGGTTTAAAAAGCTCTACACCTAGTCGTAACCCTAACTCTAACCGTAACACTGGTCATTTAAATCAGCCTGGGTTTAGGAATTATCCCAAGGGAAAAGCTGTGGAGACAGCCATGTTGTGGCACTTTTGTGCTCCCCTTGGGATGCCTTTCACAGCTGCAGTGTGCTTAGAGCACAGGGCTTCCTGGTGTAAAAAACCACAACTTTAGCCCAAACTGGAGGCTTCTAAATCAGCCTTCGTTTCGGGACGTCCCCAAGGAAAAAGCTGTGGAGGCAGGCATGTTGAGGCACTTCTGCGCTCTTCTTGGGTAGTCCTTCGCAGCTGCTGTGCTCTTGGAACTCAGGGCTTTCTGGTTAAAAGAACACTAACCCTAGGCCTAACTCAAACCTTAAGCCTAGGAAGGAAAATCACCCTATGATTCGGGATGGTCTCATGGAAATAGCAGTGGAGGCAGCCAAGTTGTGTCACTTTTGCGCTCCCCTTGGGATGCCTTTAACAGCTGCAGTGTGCCTGGAGCACAGGGCTTCCTGGTTTTAAAAGTCCTAGGCCTAAGCCTAACAGTAACCCTAGGAAGGTAAATCAGCCGGGTATTAGGGTTCTTCCTAAGGAAAAAGCTGTGAAAGCAGCCATGTTGTGGACCTTCTGCGCTCCCTTTGGGATGCCTTTGGCAGATGCAGTAAGCCTGGAACTCAGGGCTTCCTGGTTAAAAAATCCTAGCCCTTGGCTGAGCCCTAACCCTAACCCTAGGCAGATAAATCAGCCTAGGTATAGGGATGGTGCCAAGGAAAAAGCTGTGAAAGCTGCCATGTTGTTGCACTTTTGTACTCCCTTTGGGATGCATTTCACAGCTGCCGTGTGCCTGGAGCTCAGGGCTTCCTGGTTTAAAAAACCATGTCCCTAGCTGAGACTGGAGGCAGGTAATTCAGCCTAGGCTTAGCAATGGTGCCAATGAAAACGTGTGGAGGCAGCCATTTTCTGGCACTTTTGTGCTCCCCTTGGGATGCCTTTCGCAGCTGCCGTGTGCCTGGAGCTCAGAGCTTGCTGGTTTAAAAAGCTCTACACCTAGGCGTAACCCTAACCCTAACCGTAACACTGGTCATTTAAATCAGCCTGGGTTTAGGAATTATCCCAAGGGAAAAGCTGTGGAGACAGCCATGTTGTGGCACTTTTGCGCTCCCCTTGGGATGCCTTTCACAGCAGCAGTGTGCTTGGAGCACAGGGCTTCCTGGTGTAAAAAACCACAACTTTAGCCCAAACTGGAGGCTTCTAAATCAGCCTTCGTTTCGGGACGTCCCCAAGGAAAAAGCTGTGGAGGCAGGCATGTTGAGGCACTTCTGCGCTCTTCTTGGGTAGTCCTTCGCAGCTGCTGTGCTCTTGGAACTCAGGGCTTTCTGGTTAAAAGAACACTAACCCTAGGCCTAACTCAAACCTTAAGCCTAGGAAGGAAAATCAGCCTATGATTCGGGATGGTCTCATGGAAATAGCAGTGGAGGCAGCCAAGTTGTGTAACTTTTGCGCTCCCCTTGGGATGCCTTTAACAGCTGCAGTGTGCCTGGAGCACAGGGCTTCCTGGTTTTAAAAGTCCTAGGCCTAAGCCTAACAGTAACCCTAGGAAGGTAAATCAGCCGGGTATTAGGGTTCTTCCTAAGGAAAAAGCTGTGAAAGCAGCCATGTTGTGGACCTTCTGCGCTCCCTTTGGGATGCCTTTGGCAGATGCAGTAAGCCTGGAACTCAGGGCTTCCTGGTTAAAAAAATCCTTGCCCTTGGCTGAGCCGTAACCCTAACCCTAGGCAGATAAATCAGCCTAGGTATAGGGATGGTGCCAAGGAAAAAGCTGTGAAAGCTGCCATGTTGTTGCACTTTTCTACTCCCTTTGGGATGCCTTTCACAGCTTCCGTGTGCCTGGAGCTCAGGGCTTCCTGGTTTAAAAAACCATGTCCCTAGCTGAGACTGGAGGCAGGTAATTCAGCCTAGGCTTAGCAATGGTGCCAATGAAAACGTGTGGAGGCAGCCATTTTCTGGCACTTTTGTGCTCCCCTTGGGATGCCTTTCGCAGCTGCCGTGTGCCTGGAGCTCAGAGCTTGCTGGTTTAAAAAGCTCTACACCTAGGCGTATTCCTAACCCTAACCGTAACACTGGTCATTTAAATCAGCCTGGGTTTAGGAATTATCCCAAGGGAAAAGCTGGGGAGACAGCCATGTTGTGGCACTTTTGCGCTCCCCTTGGGATGCCTTTCACAGCTGCAGTGAGCTTGGAGCACAGGGCTTCCTGGTGTAAAAAACCACAACTTTAGCCCAAACTGGAGGCTTCTAAATCAGCCTTCGTTTCGGGATGTCCCCAAGGAAAAAGCTGTGGAGGCAGGCATGTTGAGGCACTTCTGCGCTCTTCTTGGGTAGTCCTTCGCAGCTGCTGTGTTCTTGGAACTCAGGGCTTTCTGGTTAAAAGAACACTAACCCTAGGCCTAACTCAAACCTTAAGCCTAGGAAGGAAAATCAGCCTATGATTCGGGATGGTCTCATGGAAATAGCAGTGGAGGCAGCCAAGTTGTGTCACTTTTGCGCTCCCCTTGGGATGCCTTTAACAGCTGCAGTGTGCCTGGAGCACAGGGCTTCCTGGTTTTAAAAGTCCTAGGCCTAAGCCTAACAGTAACCCTAGGAAGGTAAATCAGCCGGGTATTAGGGTTCTTCCTAAGGAAAAAGCTGTGAAAGCAGCCATGTTGTGGCACTTCTGCACTCCCTTTGGGATGCCTTTGGCAGATGCAGTAAGCCTGGAACTCAGGGCTTCCTGGTTAAAAAAATCCTTGCCCTTGGCTGAGCCCTAACCCTAACCCTAGGCAGATAAATCAGCCTAGGTATAGGGATGGTGCCAAGGAAAAAGCTGTGAAAGCTGCCATGTTGTTGCACTTTTGTACTCCCCTTGAGATGCCTTTCACAGCTGCCAAGTGCCTGGAGCTCAGGGCTTCCTGGTTTAAAAAACCATGTCCCTAGCTGAGACAGGAGGCAGGTGATTCAGACTAGGCTTAGCAATGGTGCCAATGAAAACGTGTGGAGGCAGCCATTTTCTGGCACTTTTGTGCTCCCCTTGGGATGCCTTTCGCAGCTGCCGTGTGCCTGGAACTCAGAGCTTGCTGGTTTAAAAAGCTCTACACCTAGTCGTAACCCTAACTCTAACCGTAACACTGGTCATTTAAATCAGCCTGGGTTTAGGAATTATCCCAAGGGAAAAGCTGTGGAGACAGCCATGTTGTGGCACTTTTGTGCTCCCCTTGGGATGCCTTTCACAGCTGCAGTGTGCTTAGAGCACAGGGCTTCCTGGTGTAAAAAACCACAACTTTAGCCCAAACTGGAGGCTTCTAAATCAGCCTTCGTTTCGGGACGTCCCCAAGGAAAAAGCTGTGGAGGCAGGCATGTTGAGGCACTTCTGCGCTCTTCTTGGGTAGTCCTTCGCAGCTGCTGTGCTCTTGGAACTCAGGGCTTTCTGGTTAAAAGAACACTAACCCTAGGCCTAACTCAAACCTTAAGCCTAGGAAGGAAAATCACCCTATGATTCGGGATGGTCTCATGGAAATAGCAGTGGAGGCAGCCAAGTTGTGTCACTTTTGCGCTCCCCTTGGGATGCCTTTAACAGCTGCAGTGTGCCTGGAGCACAGGGCTTCCTGGTTTTAAAAGTCCTAGGCCTAAGCCTAACAGTAACCCTAGGAAGGTAAATCAGCCGGGTATTAGGGTTCTTCCTAAGGAAAAAGCTGTGAAAGCAGCCATGTTGTGGCACTTCTGCACTCCCTTTGGGATGCCTTTGGCAGATGCAGTAAGCCTGGAACTCAGGGCTTCCTGGTTAAAAAAATCCTTGCCCTTGGCTGAGCCCTAACCCTAACCCTAGGCAGATAAATCAGCCTAGGTATAGGGATGGTGCCAAGGAAAAAGCTGTGAAAGCTGCCATGTTGTTGCACTTTTGTACTCCCCTTGAGATGCCTTTCACAGCTGCCAAGTGCCTGGAGCTCAGGGCTTCCTGGTTTAAAAAACCATGTCCCTAGCTGAGACAGGAGGCAGGTGATTCAGCCTAGGCTTAGCAATGGTGCCAATGAAAACGTGTGGAGGCAGCCATTTTCTGGCACTTTTGTGCTCCCCTTGGGATGGCTTTCGCAGCTGCCGTGTGCCTGGAGCTCAGAGCTTGCTGGTTTAAAAAGCTCTACACCTAGGCGTAACCCTAACCCTAACCGTAACACTGGTCATTTAAATCAGCCTGGGTTTAGGAATTATCCCAAGGGAAAAGCTGTGGAGACAGCCATGTTGTGGCACTTTTGTGCTCCCCTTGGGATGCCTTTCACAGCTGCAGTGTGCTTAGAGCACAGGGCTTCCTGGTGTAAAAAACCACAACTTTAGCCCAAACTGGAGGCTTCTAAATCAGCCTTCGTTTCGGGACGTCCCCAAGGAAAAAGCTGTGGAGGCAGGCATGTTGAGGCACTTCTGCGCTCTTCTTGGGTAGTCCTTCGCAGCTGCTGTGCTCTTGGAACTCAGGGCTTTCTGGTTAAAAGAACACTAACCCTAGGCCTAACTCAAACCTTAAGCCTAGGAAGGAAAATCACCCTATGATTCGGGATGGTCTCATGGAAATAGCAGTGGAGGCAGCCAAGTTGTGTCACTTTTGCGCTCCCCTTGGGATGCCTTTAACAGCTGCAGTGTGCCTGGAGCACAGGGCTTCCTGGTTTTAAAAGTCCTAGGCCTAAGCCTAACAGTAACCCTAGGAAGGTAAATCAGCCGGGTATTAGGGTTCTTCCTAAGGAAAAAGCTGTGAAAGCAGCCATGTTGTGGACCTTCTGCGCTCCCTTTGGGATGCCTTTGGCAGATGCAGTAAGCCTGGAACTCAGGGCTTCCTGGTTAAAAAATCCTAGCCCTTGGCTGAGCCCTAACCCTAACCCTAGGCAGATAAATCAGCCTAGGTATAGGGATGGTGCCAAGGAAAAAGCTGTGAAAGCTGCCATGTTGTTGCACTTTTGTACTCCCTTTGGGATGCATTTCACAGCTGCCGTGTGCTATGAGCTCAGGGCTTCCTGGTTTAAAAAACCATGTCCCTAGCTGAGACTGGAGGCAGGTAATTCAGCCTAGGCTTAGCAATTGTGCCAATGAAAACGTGTGGAGGCAGCCATTTTCTGGCACTTTTGTGCTCCCCTTGGGATGCCTTTCGCAGCTGCCGTGTGCCTGGAGCTCAGAGCTTGCTGGTTTAAAAAGCTCTACACCTAGGCATAACCCTAACCCTAACCGTAACACTGGTCATTTAAATCAGCCTGGGTTTAGGAATTATCCCAAGGGAAAAGCTGTGGAGACAGCCATGTTGTGGCACTTTTGCGCTCCCCTTGGGATGCCTTTCACAGCAGCAGTGTGCTTGGAGCACAGGGCTTCCTGGTGTAAAAAACCACAACTTTAGCCCAAACTGGAGGCTTCTAAATCAGCCTTCGTTTCGGGACGTCCCCAAGGAAAAAGCTGTGGAGGCAGGCATGTTGAGGCACTTCTGCGCTCTTCTTGGGTAGTCCTTCGCAGCTGCTGTGCTCTTGGAACTCAGGGCTTTCTGGTTAAAAGAACACTAACCCTAGGCCTAACTCAAACCTTAAGCCTAGGAAGGAAAATCAGCCTATGATTCGGGATGGTCTCATGGAAATAGCAGTGGAGGCAGCCAAGTTGTGTCACTTTTGCGCTCCCCTTGGGATGCCTTTCACAGCTGCAGTGTGCCTGGAGCACAGGGCTTCCTGGTTTTAAAAGTCCTAGGCCTAAGCCTAACAGTAACCCTAGGAAGGTAAATCAGCCGGGTATTAGGGTTCTTCCTAAGGAAAAAGCTGTGAAAGCAGCCATGTTGTGGCACTTCTGCGCTCCCCTTGGGATGCCTTTAACAGCTGCAGTGTGCCTGGAGCAGCCATGTTGTGGCACTTCTGCACTCCCTTTGGGATGCCTTTGGCAGATGCAGTAAGCCTGGAACTCAGGGCTTCCTGGTTAAAAAAATCCTTGCCCTTGGCTGAGCCCTAACCCTAACCCTAGGCAGATAAATCAGCCTAGGTATAGGGATGGTGCCAAGGAAAAAGCTGTGAAAGCTGCCATGTTGTTGCACTTTTGTACTCCCCTTGGGATGCCTTTCACAGCTGCCGTGTGCCTGGAGCTCAGGGCTTCCTGGTTTAAAAAACCATGTCCCTAGCTGAGACTGGAGGCAGGTAATTCAGCCTAGGCTTAGCAATGGTGCCAATAAAAACGTGTGGAGGCAGCCATTTTCTGGCACTTTTGTGCTCCCCTTGGGATGCCTTTCGCAGCTGCCGTGTGCCTGGAGCTCAGAGCTTGCTGGTTTAAAAAGCTCTACACCTAGGCGTAACCCTAACCCTAACCGTAACACTGGTCATTTAAATCAGCCTGGGTTTAGGAATTATCCCAAGGGAAAAGCTGTGGAGACAGCCATGTTGTGGCACTTTTGCGCTCCCCTTGGGATGCCTTTCACAGCTGCAGTGTGCTTGGAGCACAGGGCTTCCTGGTGTAAAAAACCACAACTTTAGCCCAAACTGGAGGCTTCTAAATCAGCCTTCGTTTCGGGACGTCCTCAAAGAAAAAGCTGTGGAGGCAGGCATGTTGAGGCACTTCTGCGCTCTTCTTGGGTAGTCCTTCGCAGCTGCTGTGTTCTTGGAACTCAGGGCTTTCTGGTTAAAAGAACACTAACCCTAGGCCTAACTCAAACCTTAAGCCTAGGAAGGAAAATCAGCCTATGATTCGGGATGGTCTCATGGAAATAGCAGTGGAGGCAGCCAAGTTGTGTCACTTTTGCGCTCCCCTTGGGATGCCTTTAACAGCTGCAGTGTGCCTGGAGCACAGGGCTTCCTGGTTTTAAAAGTCCTAGGCCTAGGCCTAACAGTAACCCTAGGAAGGTAAATCAGCCGGGTATTAGGGTTCTTCCTAAGGAAAAAGCTGTGAAAGCAGCCATGTTGTGGCACTTCTGCACTCCCTTTGGGATGCCTTTGGCAGATGCAGTAAGCCTGGAACTCAGGGCTTCCTGCTTAAAAAAATCCTAGCCCTAGGCTGAGCCCTAACCCTAACCCTAGGCAGATAAATCAGCCTAGGTATAGGGATGGTGCCAAGGAAAAAGCTGTGAAAGCTGCCATGTTGTTGCACTTTTGTACTCCCTTTGGGCTGCATTTCACAGCTGCCGTGTGCCTGGAGCTCAGGGCTTCCTGGATTAAAAAACCATGTCCCTAGCTGAGACTGGAGGCAGGTAATTCAGCCTAGGCTTAGCAATGGTGCCAATGAAAACGTGTGGAGGCAGCCATTTTCTGGCACTTTTGTGCTCCCCTTGGGATGCCTTTCGCAGCTGCCGTGTGCCTGGAGCTCAGAGCTTGCTGGTTTAAAAAGCTCTACACCTAGGCGTAACCCTAACCCTAACCGTAACACTGGTCATTTAAATCAGCCTGGGTTTAGGAATTATCCCAAGGGAAAAGCTGGGGAGACAGCCATGTTGTGGCACTTTTCCGCTCCCTTTGGGATGCCTTTCACAGCTGCAGTGAGCTTGGAGCACAGGGCTTCCTGGTGTAAAAAACCACAACTTTAGCCCAAACTGGAGGCTTCTAAATCAGCCTTCGTTTCGGGACGTCCCCAAGGAAAAAGCTGTGGAGGCAGGCATGTTGAGGCACTTCTGCGCTCTTCTTGGGTAGTCCTTCGCAGCTGCTGTGTTCTTGGAACTCAGGGCTTTCTGGTTAAAAGAACACTAACCCTAGGCCTAACTCAAACCTTAAGCCTAGGAAGGAAAATCAGCCTATGATTCGGGATGGTCTCATGGAAATAGCAGTGGAGGCAGCCAAGTTGTGTCACTTTTGCGCTCCCCTTGGGATGCCTTTAACAGCTGCAGTGTGCCTGGAGCACAGGGCTTCCTGGTTTTAAAAGTCCTAGGCCTAAGCCTAACAGTAACCCTAGGAAGGTAAATCAGCCGGGTATTAGGGTTCTTCCTAAGGAAAAAGCTGTGAAAGCAGCCATGTTGTGGCACTTCTGCGTTCCCCTTGGGATGCCTTTAACAGCTGCAGTGTGCCTGGAGCACAGGGCTTCCTGGTTTTAAAAGTCCTAGGCCTAGGCCTAACAGTAACCCTAGGAAGGTAAATCAGCCGGGTATTAGGGTTCTTCCTAAGGAAAAAGCTGTGAAAGCAGCCATGTTGTGGCACTTCTGCGCTCCCTTTGGGATGCCTTTGGCAGATGCAGTAAGCCTGGAACTCAGGGCTTCCTGGTTAAAAAAATCCTTGCCCTTGGCTGAGCCCTAACCCTAACCCTAGGCAGATAAATCAGCCTAGGTATAGGGATGGTGCCAAGGAAAAAGCTGTGAAAGCTGCCATGTTGTTGCACTTTTGTACTCCCCTTGGGATGCCTTAAACAGCTGCCGTGTGCCTGGAGCTCAGGGCTTCCTGGTTTTAAAAACCATGTCCCTAGCTGAGACTGGAGGCAGGTAATTCAGCCTAGGCTTAGCAATGGTGCCAATAAAAACGTGTGGAGGCAGCCATTTTCTGGCACTTTTGTGCTCCCCTTGGGATGCCTTTCGCAGCTGCCGTGTGCCTGGAGCTCAGAGCTTGCTGGTTTAAAAAGCTCTACACCTAGGCGTAACCCTAACCCTAACCGTAACACTGGTCATTTAAATCAGCCTGGGTTTAGGAATTATCCCAAGGGAAAAGCTGTGGAGACAGCCATGTTGTGGCACTTTTGCGCTCCCCTTGGGATGCCTTTCACAGCTGCAGTGTGCTTGGAGCACAGGGCTTCCTGGTGTAAAAAACCACAACTTTAGCCCAAACTGGAGGCTTCTAAATCAGCCTTCGTTTCGGGACGTCCTCAAAGAAAAAGCTGTGGAGGCAGGCATGTTGAGGCACTTCTGCGCTCTTCTTGGGTAGTCCTTCGCAGCTGCTGTGTTCTTGGAACTCAGGGCTTTCTGGTTAAAAGAACACTAACCCTAGGCCTAACTCAAACCTTAAGCCTAGGAAGGAAAATCAGCCTATGATTCGGGATGGTCTCATGGAAATAGCAGTGGAGGCAGCCAAGTTGTGTCACTTTTGCGCTCCCCTTGGGATGCCTTTAACAGCTGCAGTGTGCCTGGAGCACAGGGCTTCCTGGTTTTAAAAGTCCTAGGCCTAGGCCTAACAGTAACCCTAGGAAGGTAAATCAGCCGGGTATTAGGGTTCTTCCTAAGGAAAAAGCTGTGAAAGCAGCCATGTTGTGGCACTTCTGCACTCCCTTTGGGATGCCTTTGGCAGATGCAGTAAGCCTGGAACTCAGGGCTTCCTGCTTAAAAAAATCCTAGCCCTAGGCTGAGCCCTAACCCTAACCCTAGGCAGATAAATCAGCCTAGGTATAGGGATGGTGCCAAGGAAAAAGCTGTGAAAGCTGCCATGTTGTTGCACTTTTGTACTCCCCTTGGGATGCCTTAAACAGCTGCCGTGTGCCTGGAGCTCAGGGCTTCCTGGTTTAAAAAACCATGTCCCTAGCTGAGACTGGAGGCAGGTAATTCAGCCTAGGCTTAGCAATGGTGCCAATGAAAACGTGTGGAGGCAGCCATTTTCTGGCACTTTTGTGCTCCCCTTGGGATGCCTTTCGCAGCTGCCGTGTGCCTGGAGCTCAGAGCTTGCTGGTTTAAAAAGCTCTACACCTAGGCGTAACCCTAACCCTAACCGTAACACTGGTCATTTAAATCAGCCTGGGTTTAGGAATTATCCCAAGGGAAAAGCTGTGGAGACAGCCATGTTGTGGCACTTTTGCGCTCCCCTTGGGATGCCTTTCACAGCAGCAGTGTGCTTGGAGCACAGGGCTTCCTGGTGTAAAAAACCACAACTTTAGCCCAAACTGGAGGCTTCTAAATCAGCCTTCGTTTCGGGACGTCCCCAAGGAAAAAGCTGTGGAGGCAGGCATGTTGAGGCACTTCTGCGCTCTTCTTGGGTAGTCCTTCGCAGCTGCTGTGCTCTTGGAACTCAGGGCTTTCTGGTTAAAAGAACACTAACCCTAGGCCTAACTCAAACCTTAAGCCTAGGAAGGAAAATCAGCCTATGATTCGGGATGGTCTCATGGAAATAGCAGTGGAGGCAGCCAAGTTGTGTCACTTTTGCGCTCCCCTTGGGATGCCTTTCACAGCTGCAGTGTGCCTGGAGCACAGGGCTTCCTGGTTTTAAAAGTCCTAGGCCTAAGCCTAACAGTAACCCTAGGAAGGTAAATCAGCCGGGTATTAGGGTTCTTCCTAAGGAAAAAGCTGTGAAAGCAGCCATGTTGTGGACCTTCTGCGCTCCCTTTGGGATGCCTTTGGCAGATGCAGTAAGCCTGGAACTCAGGGCTTCCTGGTTAAAAAATCCTAGCCCTTGGCTGAGCCCTAACCCTAACCCTAGGCAGATAAATCAGCCTAGGTATAGGGATGGTGCCAAGGAAAAAGCTGTGAAAGCTGCCATGTTGTTGCACTTTTGTACTCCCTTTGGGATGCCTTTCACAGCTGCCGTGTGCCTGGAGCTCAGGGCTTCCTGGTTTAAAAAACCATGTCCCTAGCTGAGACTGGAGGCAGGTAATTCAGCCTAGGCTTAGCAATGGTGCCAATGAAAACGTGTGGAGGCAGCCATTTTCTGGCACTTTTGTGCTCCCCTTGGGATGCCTTTCGCAGCTGCCGTGTGCCTGGAGCTCAGAGCTTGCTGGTTTAAAAAGCTCTACACCTAGGCGTAACCCTAACCCTAACCGTAACACTGGTCATTTAAATCAGCCTGGGTTTAGGAATTATCCCAAGGGAAAAGCTGTGGAGACAGCCATGTTGTGGCACTTTTGCGCTCCCCTTGGGATGCCTTTCACAGCAGCAGTGTGCTTGGAGCACAGGGCTTCCTGGTGTAAAAAACCACAACTTTAGCCCAAACTGGAGGCTTCTAAATCAGCCTTCGTTTCGGGACGTCCCCAAGGAAAAAGCTGTGGAGGCAGGCATGTTGAGGCACTTCTGCGCTCTTCTTGGGTAGTCCTTCGCAGCTGCTGTGCTCTTGGAACTCAGGGCTTTCTGGTTAAAAGAACACTAACCCTAGGCCTAACTCAAACCTTAAGCCTAGGAAGGAAAATCAGCCTATGATTCGGGATGGTCTCATGGAAATAGCAGTGGAGGCAGCCAAGTTGTGTCACTTTTGCGCTCCCCTTGGGATGCCTTTCACAGCTGCAGTGTGCCTGGAGCACAGGGCTTCCTGGTTTTAAAAGTCCTAGGCCTAAGCCTAACAGTAACCCTAGGAAGGTAAATCAGCCGGGTATTAGGGTTCTTCCTAAGGAAAAAGCTGTGAAAGCAGCCATGTTGTGGACCTTCTGCGCTCCCTTTGGGATGCCTTTGGCAGATGCAGTAAGCCTGGAACTCAGGGCTTCCTGGTTAAAAAATCCTAGCCCTTGGCTGAGCCCTAACCCTAACCCTAGGCAGATAAATCAGCCTAGGTATAGGGATGGTGCCAAGGAAAAAGCTGTGAAAGCTGCCATGTTGTTGCACTTTTGTACTCCCTTTGGGATGCCTTTCACAGCTGCCGTGTGCCTGGAGCTCAGGGCTTCCTGGTTTAAAAAACCATGTCCCTAGCTGAGACTGGAGGCAGGTAATTCAGCCTAGGCTTAGCAATGGTGCCAATGAAAACGTGTGGAGGCAGCCATTTTCTGGCACTTTTTTGCTCCCCTTGGGATGCCTTTCGCAGCTGCCGTGTGCCTGGAGCTCAGAGCTTGCTGGTTTAAAAAGCTCTACACCTAGGCGTAACCCTAACCCTAACCGTAACACTGGTCATTTAAATCAGCCTGGGTTTAGGAATTATCCCAAGGGAAAAGCTGTGGAGACAGCCATGTTGTGGCACTTTTGCGCTCCCCTTGGGATGCCTTTCACAGCTGCAGTGAGCTTGGAGCACAGGGCTTTCTGGTGCAAAAAACCACAACTTTAGCCCAAACTGGAGGCTTCTAAATCAGCCTTCGTTTCGGGACGTCCCCAAGGAAAAAGCTGTGGAGGCAGGCATGTTGAGGCACTTCTGCGCTCTTCTTGGGTAGTCCTTCGCAGCTGCTGTGCTCTTGGAACTCAGGGCTTTCTGGTTAAAAGAACACTAACCCTAGGCCTAACTCAAACCTTAAGCCTAGGAAGGAAAATCAGCCTATGATTCGGGATGGTCTCATGGAAATAGCAGTGGAGGCAGCCAAGTTGTGTCACTTTTGCGCTCCCCTTGGGATGCCTTTAACAGCTGCAGTGTGCCTGGAGCACAGGGCTTCCTGGTTTTAAAAGTCCTAGGCCTAAGCCTAACAGTAACCCTAGGAAGGTAAATCAGCCGGGTATTAGGGTTCTTCCTAAGGAAAAAGCTGTGAAAGCAGCCATGTTGTGGCACTTCTGCACTCCCTTTGGGATGCCTTTGGCAGATGCAGTAAGCCTGGAACTCAGGGCTTCCTGGTGTAAAAAACCACAACTTTAGCCCAAACTGGAGGCTTCTAAATCAGCCTTCGTTTCGGGACGTCCCCAAGGAAAAAGCTGTGGAGGCAGGCATGTTGAGGCACTTCTGCGCTCTTCTTGGGTAGTCCTTCGCAGCTGCTGTGCTCTTGGAACTCAGGGCTTTCTGGTTAAAAGAACACTAACCCTAGGCCTAACTCAAACCTTAAGCCTAGGAAGGAAAATCAGCCTATGATTCGGGATGGTCTCATGGAAATAGCAGTGGAGGCAGCCAAGTTGTGTCACTTTTGCGCTCCCCTTGGGATGCCTTTCACAGCTGCAGTGTGCCTGGAGCACAGGGCTTCCTGGTTTTAAAAGTCCTAGGCCTAAGCCTAACAGTAACCCTAGGAAGGTAAATCAGCCGGGTATTAGGGTTCTTCCTAAGGAAAAAGCTGTGAAAGCAGCCATGTTGTGGACCTTCTGCGCTCCCTTTGGGATGCCTTTGGCAGATGCAGTAAGCCTGGAACTCAGGGCTTCCTGGTTAAAAAATCCTAGCCCTTGGCTGAGCCCTAACCCTAACCCTAGGCAGATAAATCAGCCTAGGTATAGGGATGGTGCCAAGGAAAAAGCTGTGAAAGCTGCCATGTTGTTGCACTTTTGTACTCCCTTTGGGATGCCTTTCACAGCTGCCGTGTGCCTAGAGCTCAGGGCTACCTGGTTTAAAAAACCATGTCCCTAGCTGAGACTGGAGGCAGGTAATTCAGCCTAGGCTTAGCAATGGTGCCAATGAAAACGTGTGGAGGCAGCCATTTTCTGGCACTTTTTTGCTCCCCTTGGGATGCCTTTCGCAGCTGCCGTGTGCCTGGAGCTCAGAGCTTGCTGGTTTAAAAAGCTCTACACCTAGGCGTAACCCTAACCCTGAGCGTAACACTGGTCATTTAAATCAGCCTGGGTTTAGGAATTATCCCAAGGGAAAAGCTGTGGAGACAGCCATGTTGTGGCACTTTTGCGCTCCCCTTGGGATGCCTTTCACAGCTGCAGTGTGCTTGGAGCACAGGGCTTTCTGGTGCAAAAAACCACAACTTTAGCCCAAACTGGAGGCTTCTAAATCAGCCTTCGTTTCGGGACGTCCCCAAGGAAAAAGCTGTGGAGGCAGGCATGTTGAGGCACTTCTGCGCTCTTCTTGGGTAGTCCTTCGCAGCTGCTGTGCTCTTGGAACTCAGGGCTTTCTGGTTAAAAGAACACTAACCCTAGGCCTAACTCAAACCTTAAGCCTAGGAAGGAAAATCAGCCTATGATTCGGGATGGTCTCATGGAAATAGCAGTGGAGGCAGCCAAGTTGTGTCACTTTTGCGCTCCCCTTGGGATGCCTTTAACAGCTGCAGTGTGCCTGGAGCACAGGGCTTCCTGGTTTTAAAAGTCCTAGGCCTAAGCCAAACAGTAACCCTAGGAAGGTAAATCAGCCGGGTATTAGGGTTCTTCCTAAGGAAAAAGCTGTGAAAGCAGCCATGTTGTGGCACTTCTGCGCTCCCCTTGGGATGCCTTTAACAGCTGCAGTGTGCCTGGAGCACAGAGCTTCCTGGTTTTAAAAGTCCTAGGCCTAAGCCTAACAGTAACACTAGGAAGGTAAATCAGCCGGGTATTAGGGTTCTTCCTAAGGAAAAAGCTGTGAAAGCAGCCATGTTGTGGACCTTCTGCGCTCCCTTTGGGATGCCTTTGGCAGATGCAGTAAGCCTGGAACTCAGGGCTTCCTGGTTAAAAAAATCCTTGCCCTTGGCTGAGCCCTAACCGTAACCCTAGGCAGATAAATCAGCCTAGGTATAGGGATGGTGCCAAGGAAAAAGCTGTGAAAGCTGCCATGTTGTTGCACTTTTGTACTCCCCTTGGGATGCCTTTCACAGCTGCCAAGTGCCTGGAGCTCAGGGCTTCCTGGTTTAAAAAACCATGTCCCTAGCTGAGACAGGAGGCAGGTGATTCAGCCTTGGCTTAGCAATGGTGCCAATAAAAACGTGTGGAGGCAGCCATTTTCTGGCACTTTTGTGCTCCCCTTGGGATGCCTTTCGCAGCTGCCGTGTGCCTGGAGCTCAGAGCTTGCTGGTTTAAAAAGCTCTACACCTAGGCGTATTCCTAACCCTAACCGTAACACTGGTCATTTAAATCAGCCTGGGTTTAGGAATTATCCCAAGGGAAAAGCTGTGGAGACAGCCATGTTGTGGCACTTTTGCGCTCCCCTTGGGATGCCTTTCACAGCTGCAGTGAGCTTGGAGCACAGGGCTTCCTGGTGTAAAAAACCACAACTTTAGCCCAAACTGGAGGCTTCTAAATCAGCCTTCGTTTCGGGACGTCCCCAAGGAAAAAGCGGTGGAGGCAGGCATGTTGAGGCACTTCTGCGCTCTTCTTGGGTAGTCCTTCGCAGCTGCTGTGTTCTTGGAACTCAGGGCTTTCTGGTTAAAAGAACACTAACCCTAGGCCTAACTCAAACCTTAAGCCTAGGAAGGAAAATCAGCCTATGATTCGGGATGGTCTCATGGAAATAGCAGTGGAGGCAGCCAAGTTGTGTCACTTTTGCGCTCCCCTTGCGATGCCTTTAACAGCTGCAGTGTGCCTGGAGCACAGGGCTTCCTGGTTTTAAAAGTCCTAGGCCTAAGCCTAACAGTAACCCTAGGAAGGTAAATCAGCCGGGTATTAGGGTTCCTCCTAAGGAAAAAGCTGTGAAAGCAGCCATGTTGTGGCACTTCTGCGCTCCCCTTGGGATGCCTTTAACAGCTGCAGTAAGCCTGGAACTCAGGGCTTCCTGGTTAAAAAAATCCTTGCCCTAGGCTGAGCCCTAACCCTAACCCTAGGCAGATAAATCAGCCTAGGTATAGGGATGGTGCCAAGGAAAAAGCTGTGAAAGCTGCCATGTTGTTGCACTTTTGTACTCCCCTTGGGATGCCTTAAACAGCTGCCGTGTGCCTGGAGCTCAGGGCTTCCTGGTTTAAAAAACCATGTCCCTAGCTGAGACTGGAGGCAGGTAATTCAGCCTAGGCTTAGCAATGGTGCCAATGAAAACGTGTGGAGGCAGCCATTTTCTGGCACTTTTGTGCTCCCCTTGGGATGCCTTTCGCAGCTGCCGTGTGCCTGGAGCTCAGAGCTTGCTGGTTTAAAAAGCTCTACACCTAGGCGTAACCCTAACCCTAACCGTAACACTGGTCATTTAAATCAGCCTGGGTTTAGGAATTATCCCAAGGGAAAAGCTGTGGAGACAGCCATGTTGTGGCACTTTTGCGCTCCCCTTGGGATGCCTTTCACAGCTGCAGTGTGCTTGGAGCACAGGGCTTCCTGGTGTAAAAACCACAACTTTAGCCTAAACTGGAGGCTTCTAAATCAGCCTTCGATTCGGGAGGTCCTCAAAGAAAAAGCTGTGGAGGCAGGCATGTTGAGGCACTTCTGCGCTCTTCTTGGGTAGTCCTTCGCAGCTGCTGTGTTCTTGGAACTCAGGGCTTTCTGGTTAAAAGAACACTAACCCTAGGCCTAACTCAAACCTTAAGCCTAGGAAGGAAAATCAGCCTATGATTCGGGATGGTCTCATGGAAATAGCAGTGGAGGCAGCCAAGTTGTGTCACTTTTGCGCTCCCCTTGGGATGCCTTTACAGCTGCAGTGTGCCTGGAGCACAGGGCTTCCTGGTTTTAAAAGTCCTAGGCCTAAGCCTAACAGTAACCCTAGGAAGGTAAATCAGCCGGGTATTAGGGTTCTTCCTAAGGAAAAAGCTGTGAAAGCAGCCATGTTGTGGCACTTCTGCGCTCCCCTTGGGATGCCTTTAACAGCTGCAGTGTGCCTGGAGCACAGGGCTTCCTGGTTTTAAAAGTCCTAGGCCTAGGCCTAACAGTAACCCTAGGAAGGTAAATCAGCCGGGTATTAGGGTTCTTCCTAAGGAAAAAGCTGTGAAAGCAGCCATGTTGTGGCACTTCTGCACTCCCTTTGGGATGCCTTTGGCAGATGCAGTAAGCCTGGAACTCAGGGCTTCCTGGTTAAAAAATCCTAGCCCTTGGCTGAGCCCTAACCCTAACCCTAGGCAGATAAATCAGCCTAGGTATAGGGATGGTGCCAAGGAAAAAGCTGTGAAAGCTGCCATGTTGTTGCACTTTTGTACTCCCCTTGGGATGCCTTTCACAGCTGCCGTGTGCCTGGAGCTCAGGGCTTCCTGGTTTAAAAAACCATGTCCCTAGCTGAGACTGGAGGCAGGTAATTCAGCCTAGGCTTAGCAATGGTGCCAATGAAAACGTGTGGAGGCAGCCATTTTCTGGCACTTTTGTGCTCCCCTTGGGATGCCTTTCACAGCTGCCGTGTGCCTGGAGCTCAGAGCTTGCTGGTTTAAAAAGCTCTACACCTAGGCGTATTCCTAACCCTAACCGTAACACTGGTCATTTAAATCAGCCTGGGTTTAGGAATTATCCCAAGGGAAAAGCTGTGGAGACAGCCATGTTGTGGCACTTTTGCGCTCCCCTTGGGATGCCTTTCACAGCTGCAGTGAGCTTGGAGCACAGGGCTTCCTGGTGTAAAAAGCCACAACTTTAGCCCAAAGTGGAGGCTTCTAAATCAGCCTTCGTTTCGGGACGTCCCCAAGGAAAAAGCTGTGGAGGCAGGCATGTTGAGGCACTTCTGCGCTCTTCTTGGGTAGTCCTTCGCAGCTGCTGTGCTCTTGGAACTCAGGGCTTTCTGGTTAAAAGAACACTAACCCTAGGCCTAACTCAAACCTTAAGCCTAGGAAGGAAAATCAGCCTATGATTCGGGATGGTCTCATGGAAATAGCAGTGGAGGCAGCCAAGTTGTGTCACTTTTGCGCTCCCCTTGGGATGCCTTTAACAGCTGCAGTGTGCCTGGAGCACAGGGCTTCCTGGTTTTAAAAGTCCTAGGCCTAAGCCTAACAGTAACCCTAGGAAGGTAAATCAGCCGGGTATTAGGGTTCTTCCTAAGGAAAAAGCTGTGAAAGCAGCCATGTTGTGGACCTTCTGCGCTCCCTTTGGGATGCCTTTGGCAGATGCAGTAAGCCTGGAACTCAGGGCTTCCTGGTTAAAAAATCCTAGCCCTTGGCTGAGCCCTAACCCTAACCCTAGGCAGATAAATCAGCCTAGGTATAGGGATGGTGCCAAGGAAAAAGCTGTGAAAGCTGCCATGTTGTTGCACTTTTGTACTCCCTTTGGGATGCATTTCACAGCTGCCGTGTGCTATGAGCTCAGGGCTTCCTGGTTTAAAAAACCATGTCCCTAGCTGAGACTGGAGGCAGGTAATTCAGCCTAGGCTTAGCAATTGTGCCAATGAAAACGTGTGGAGGCAGCCATTTTCTGGCACTTTTGTGCTCCCCTTGGGATGCCTTTCGCAGCTGCCGTGTGCCTGGAGCTCAGAGCTTGCTGGTTTAAAAAGCTCTACACCTAGGCGTATTCCTAACCCTAACCGTAACACTGGTCATTTAAATCAGCCTGGGTTTAGGAATTATCCCAAGGGAAAAGCTGTGGAGACAGCCATGTTGTGGCACTTTTGCGCTCCCCTTGGGATGCCTTTCACAGCAGCAGTGTGCTTGGAGCACAGGGCTTCCTGGTGTAAAAAACCACAACTTTAGCCCAAACTGGAGGCTTCTAAATCAGCCTTCGTTTCGGGACGTCCCCAAGGAAAAAGCTGTGGAGGCAGGCATGTTGAGGCACTTCTGCGCTCTTCTTGGGTAGTCCTTCGCAGCTGCTGTGTTCTTGGAACTCAGGGCTTTCTGGTTAAAAGAACACTAACCCTAGGCCTAACTCAAACCTTAAGCCTAGGAAGGAAAATCAGCCTATGATTCGGGATGGTCTCATGGAAATAGCAGTGGAGGCAGCCAAGTTGTGTCACTTTTGCGCTCCCCTTGGGATGCCTTTAACAGCTGCAGTGTGCCTGGAGCACAGGGCTTCCTGGTTTTAAAAGTCCTAGGCCTAAGCCTAACAGTAACCCTAGGAAGGTAAATCAGCCGGGTATTAGGGTTCTTCCTAAGGAAAAAGCTGTGAAAGCAGCCATGTTGTGGACCTTCTGCGCTCCCTTTGGGATGCCTTTGGCAGATGCAGTAAGCCTGGAACTCAGGGCTTCCTGCTTAAAAAAATCCTTGCCCTTGGCTGAGCCCTAACCCTAAGCCTAGGCAGATAAATCAGCCTAGGTATAGGGATGGTGCCAAGGAAAAAGCTGTGAAAGCTGCCATGTTGTTGCACTTTTGTACTCCCCTTGGGATGCCTTTCACAGCTGCCGTGTGCCTGGAGCTCAGGGCTTCCTGGTTTAAAAAACCATGTCCCTAGCTGAGACTGGAGGCAGGTAATTCAGCCTAGGCTTAGCAATGGTGCCAATGAAAACGTGTGGAGGCAGCCATTTTCTGGCACTTTTGTGCTCCCCTTGGGATGCCTTTCACAGCTGCCGTGTGCCTGGAGCTCAGAGCTTGCTGGTTTAAAAAGCTCTACACCTAGGCGTATTCCTAACCCTAACCGTAACACTGGTCATTTAAATCAGCCTGGGTTTAGGAATTATCCCAAGGGAAAAGCTGTGGAGACAGCCATGTTGTGGCACTTTTGCGCTCCCCTTGGGATGCCTTTCACAGCTGCAGTGAGCTTGGAGCACAGGGCTTCCTGGTGTAAAAAACCACAACTTTAGCCCAAACTGGAGGCTTCTAAATCAGCCTTCGTTTCGGGATGTCCCCAAGGAAAAAGCTGTGGAGGCAGGCATGTTGAGGCACTTCTGCGCTCTTCTTGGGTAGTCCTTCGCAGCTGCTGTCTTCTTGGAACTCAGGGCTTTCTGGTTAAAAGAACACTAACCCTAGGCCTAACTCAAACCTTAAGCCTAGGAAGGAAAATCAGCCTATGATTCGGGATGGTCTCATGGAAATAGCAGTGGAGGCAGCCAAGTTGTGTCACTTTTGCGCTCCCCTTGGGATGCCTTTAACAGCTGCAGTGTGCCTGGAGCACAGGGCTTCCTGGTTTTAAAAGTCCTAGGCCTAAGCCTAACAGTAACCCTAGGAAGGTAAATCAGCCGGGTATTAGGGTTCTTCCTAAGGAAAAAGCTGTGAAAGCAGCCATGTTGTGGCACTTCTGCGCTCCCCTTGGGATGCCTTTAACAGCTGCAGTGTGCCTGGAGCACAGGGCTTCCTGGTTTTAAAAGTCCTAGGCCTAGGCCTAACAGTAACCCTAGGAAGGTAAATCAGCCGGGTATTAGGGTTCTTCCTAAGGAAAAAGCTGTGAAAGCAGCCATGTTGTGGCACTTCTGCACTCCCTTTGGGATGCCTTTGGCAGATGCAGTAAGCCTGGAACTCAGGGCTTCCTGGTTAAAAAAATCCTTGCCCTTGGCTGAGCCCTAACCCTAACCCTAGGCAGATAAATCAGCCTAGGTATAGGGATGGTGCCAAGGAAAAAGCTGTGAAAGCTGCCATGTTGTTGCACTTTTGTACTCCCCTTGGGATGCCTTAAACAGCTGCCGTGTGCCTGGAGCTCAGGGCTTCCTGGTTTAAAAAACCATGTCCCTAGCTGAGACTGGAGGCAGGTAATTCAGCCTAGGCTTAGCAATGGTGCCAATAAAAACGTGTGGAGGCAGCCATTTTCTGGCACTTTTGTGCTCCCCTTGGGATGCCTTTCGCAGCTGCCGTGTGCCTGGAGCTCAGAGCTTGCTGGTTTAAAAAGCTCTACACCTAGGCGTAACCCTAACCCTAACCGTAACACTGGTCATTTAAATCAGCCTGGGTTTAGGAATTATCCCAAGGGAAAAGCTGTGGAGACAGCCATGTTGTGGCACTTTTGCGCTCCCCTTGGGATGCCTTTCACAGCTGCAGTGTGCTTGGAGCACAGGGCTTCCTGGTGTAAAAAACCACAACTTTAGCCCAAACTGGAGGCTTCTAAATCAGCCTTCGTTTCGGGACGTCCTCAAAGAAAAAGCTGTGGAGGCAGGCATGTTGAGGCACTTCTGTGCTCTTCTTGGGTAGTCCTTCGCAGCTGCTGTGTTCTTGGAACTCAGGGCTTTCTGGTTAAAAGAACACTAACCCTAGGCCTAACTCAAACCTTAAGCCTAGGAAGGAAAATCAGCCTATGATTCGGGATGGTCTCATGGAAATAGCAGTGGAGGCAGCCAAGTTGTGTCACTTTTGCGCTCCCCTTGGGATGCCTTTAACAGCTGCAGTGTGCCTGGAGCACAGGGCTTCCTGGTTTTAAAAGTCCTAGGCCTAGGCCTAACAGTAACCCTAGGAAGGTAAATCAGCCGGGTATTAGGGTTCTTCCTAAGGAAAAAGCTGTGAAAGCAGCCATGTTGTGGCACTTCTGCACTCCCTTTGGGATGCCTTTGGCAGATGCAGTAAGCCTGGAACTCAGGGCTTCCTGCTTAAAAAAATCCTAGCCCTAGGCTGAGCCCTAACCCTAACCCTAGGCAGATAAATCAGCCTAGGTATAGGGATGGTGCCAAGGAAAAAGCTGTGAAAGCTGCCATGTTGTTGCACTTTTGTACTCCCTTTGGGATGCATTTCACAGCTGCCGTGTGCCTGGAGCTCAGGGCTTCCTGGATTAAAAAACCATGTCCCTAGCTGAGACTGGAGGCAGGTAATTCAGCCTAGGCTTAGCAATGGTGCCAATGAAAACGTGTGGAGGCAGCCATTTTCTGGCACTTTTGTGCTCCCCTTGGGATGCCTTTCGCAGCTGCCGTGTGCCTGGAGCTCAGAGCTTGCTGGTTTAAAAAGCTCTACACCTAGGCGTAACCCTAACCCTAACCGTAACACTGGTCATTTAAATCAGCCTGGGTTTAGGAATTATCCCAAGGGAAAAGCTGTGGAGACAGCCATGTTGTGGCACTTTTGCGCTCCCCTTGGGATGCCTTTCACAGCAGCAGTGTGCTTGGAGCACAGGGCTTCCTGGTGTAAAAAACCACAACTTTAGCCCAAACTGGAGGCTTCTAAATCAGCCTTCGTTTCGGGACGTCCCCAAGGAAAAAGCTGTGGAGGCAGGCATGTTGAGGCACTTCTGCGCTCTTCTTGGGTAGTCCTTCGCAGCTGCTGTGCTCTTGGAACTCAGGGCTTTCTGGTTAAAAGAACACTAACCCTAGGCCTAACTCAAACCTTAAGCCTAGGAAGGAAAATCAGCCTATGATTCGGGATGGTCTCATGGAAATAGCAGTGTAGGCAGCCAAGTTGTGTAACTTCTGCGCTCCCCTTGGGATGCCTTTAACAGCTGCAGTGTGCCTGGAGCACAGGGCTTCCTGGTTTTAAAAGTCCTAGGCCTAAGCCTAACAGTAACCCTAGGAAGGTAAATCAGCCGGGTATTAGGGTTCTTCCTAAGGAAAAAGCTGTGAAAGCAGCCATGTTGTGGCACTTCTGCGCTCCCTTTGGGATGCCTTTGGCAGATGCAGTAAGCCTGGAACTCAGGGCTTCCTGGTTAAAAAAATCCTTGCCCTTGGCTGAGCCCTAACCCTAACCCTAGGCAGATAAATCAGCCTAGGTATAGGGATGGTGCCAAGGAAAAAGCTGTGAAAGCTGCCATGTTGTTGCACTTTTGTACTCCCTTTGGGATGCCTTTCACAGCTGCCGTGTGCCTGGAGCTCAGGGCTTCCTGGTTTAAAAAACCATGTCCCTAGCTGAGACTGGAGGCAGGTAATTCAGCCTAGGCTTAGCAATGGTGCCAATGAAAACGTGTGGAGGCAGCCATTTTCTGGCACTTTTGTGCTCCCCTTGGGATGCCTCTCACAGCTGCCGTGTGCCTGGAGCTCAGAGCTTGCTGGTTTAAAAAGCTCTACACCTAGGCGTATTCCTAACCCTAACCGTAACACTGGTCATTTAAATCAGCCTGGGTTTAGGAATTATCCCAAGGGAAAAGCTGGGGAGACAGCCATGTTGTGGCACTTTTGCGCTCCCTTTGGGATGCCTTTCACAGCTGCAGTGAGCTTGGAGCACAGGGCTTCCTGGTGTAAAAAACCACAACTTTAGCCCAAACTGGAGGCTTCTAAATCAGCCTTCGTTTCGGGATGTCCCCAAGGAAAAAGCTGTGGAGGCAGGCATGTTGAGGCACTTCTGCGCTCTTCTTGGGTAGTCCTTCGCAGCTGCTGTGTTCTTGGAACTCAGGGCTTTCTGGTTAAAAGAACACTAACCCTAGGCCTAACTCAAACCTTAAGCCTAGGAAGGAAAATCAGCCTATGATTCGGGATGGTCTCATGGAAATAGCAGTGGAGGCAGCCAAGTTGTGTCACTTTTGCGCTCCCCTTGGGATGCCTTTAACAGCTGCAGTGTGCCTGGAGCACAGGGCTTCCTGGTTTTAAAAGTCCTAGGCCTAAGCCTAACAGTAACCCTAGGAAGGTAAATCAGCCGGGTATTAGGGTTCTTCCTAAGGAAAAAGCTGTGAAAGCAGCCATGTTGTGGCACTTCTGCGTTCCCCTTGGGATGCCTTTAACAGCTGCAGTGTGCCTGGAGCACAGGGCTTCCTGGTTTTAAAAGTCCTAGGCCTAGGCCTAACAGTAACCCTAGGAAGGTAAATCAGCCGGGTATTAGGGTTCTTCCTAAGGAAAAAGCTGTGAAAGCAGCCATGTTGTGGCACTTCTGCGCTCCCTTTGGGATGCCTTTGGCAGATGCAGTAAGCCTGGAACTCAGGGCTTCCTGGTTAAAAAAATCCTTGCCCTTGGCTGAGCCCTAACCCTAACCCTAGGCAGATAAATCAGCCTAGGTATAGGGATGGTGCCAAGGAAAAAGCTGTGAAAGCTGCCATGTTGTTGCACTTTTGTACTCCCCTTGGGATGCCTTAAACAGCTGCCGTGTGCCTGGAGCTCAGGGCTTCCTGGTTTTAAAAACCATGTCCCTAGCTGAGACTGGAGGCAGGTAATTCAGCCTAGGCTTAGCAATGGTGCCAATAAAAACGTGTGGAGGCAGCCATTTTCTGGCACTTTTGTGCTCCCCTTGGGATGCCTTTCGCAGCTGCCGTGTGCCTGGAGCTCAGAGCTTGCTGGTTTAAAAAGCTCTACACCTAGGCGTAACCCTAACCCTAACCGTAACACTGGTCATTTAAATCAGCCTGGGTTTAGGAATTATCCCAAGGGAAAAGCTGTGGAGACAGCCATGTTGTGGCACTTTTGCGCTCCCCTTTGGATGCCTTTCACAGCTGCAGTGTGCTTGGAGCACAGGGCTTCCTGGTGTAAAAAACCACAACTTTAGCCCAAACTGGAGGCTTCTAAATCAGCCTTCGTTTCGGGACGTCCTCAAAGAAAAAGCTGTGGAGGCAGGCATGTTGAGGCACTTCTGCGCTCTTCTTGGGTAGTCCTTCGCAGCTGCTGTGTTCTTGGAACTCAGGGCTTTCTGGTTAAAAGAACACTAACCCTAGGCCTAACTCAAACCTTAAGCCTAGGAAGGAAAATCAGCCTATGATTCGGGATGGTCTCATGGAAATAGCAGTGGAGGCAGCCAAGTTGTGTCACTTTTGCGCTCCCCTTGCGATGCCTTTAACAGCTGCAGTGTGCCTGGAGCACAGGGCTTCCTGGTTTTAAAAGTCCTAGGCCTAGGCCTAACAGTAACCCTAGGAAGGTAAATCAGCCGGGTATTAGGGTTCTTCCTAAGGAAAAAGCTGTGAAAGCAGCCATGTTGTGGCACTTCTGCACTCCCTTTGGGATGCCTTTGGCAGATGCAGTAAGCCTGGAACTCAGGGCTTCCTGCTTAAAAAAATCCTAGCCCTAGGCTGAGCCCTAACCCTAACCCTAGGCAGATAAATCAGCCTAGGTATAGGGATGGTGCCAAGGAAAAAGCTGTGAAAGCTGCCATGTTGTTGCACTTTTGTACTCCCCTTGGGATGCCTTTAACAGCTGCAGTGTGCCTGGAGCACAGGGCTTCCTGGTTTTAAAAGTCCTAGGCCTAGGCCTAACAGTAACCCTAGGAAGGTAAATCAGCCGGGTATTAGGGTTCTTCCTAAGGAAAAAGCTGTGAAAGCAGCCATGTTGTGGCACTTCTGCACTCCCTTTGGGATGCCTTTGGCAGATGCAGTAAGCCTGGAACTCAGGGCTTCCTGGTTAAAAAAATCCTTGCCCTTGGCTGAGCCCTAACCCTAACCCTAGGCAGATAAATCAGCCTAGGTATAGGGATGGTGCCAAGGAAAAAGCTGTGAAAGCTGCCATGTTGTTGCACTTTTGTACTCCCCTTGGGATGCCTTTCACAGCTGCCAAGTGCCTGGAGCTCAGGGCTTCCTGGTTTAAAAAACCATGTCCCTAGCTGAGACTGGAGGCAGGTAATTCAGCCTAGGCTTAGCAATGGTGCCAATGAAAACGTGTGGAGGCAGCCATTTTCTGGCACTTTTGTGCTCCCCTTGGGATGCCTTTCGCAGCTGCCGTGTGCCTGGAGCTCAGAGCTTGCTGGTTTAAAAAGCTCTACACCTAGGCGTAACCCTAACCCTAACCGTAACACTGGTCATTTAAATCAGCCTGGGTTTAGGAATTATCCCAAGGGAAAAGCTGTGGAGACAGCCATGTTGTGGCACTTTTGCGCTCCCCTTGGGATGCCTTTCACAGCAGCAGTGTGCTTGGAGCACAGGGCTTCCTGGTGTAAAAAACCACAACTTTAGCCCAAACTGGAGGCTTCTAAATCAGCCTTCGTTTCGGGACGTCCCCAAGGAAAAAGCTGTGGAGGCAGGCATGTTGAGGCACTTCTGCGCTCTTCTTGGGTAGTCCTTCGCAGCTGCTGTGCTCTTGGAACTCAGGGCTTTCTGGTTAAAAGAACACTAACCCTAGGCCTAACTCAAACCTTAAGCCTAGGAAGGAAAATCAGCCTATGATTCGGGATGGTCTCATGGAAATAGCAGTGGAGGCAGCCAAGTTGTGTCACTTTTGCGCTCCCCTTGGGATGCCTTTAACAGCTGCAGTGTGCCTGGAGCACAGGGCTTCCTGGTTTTAAAAGTCCTAGGCCTAAGCCTAACAGTAACCCTAGGAAGGTAAATCAGCCGGGTATTAGGGTTCTTCCTAAGGAAAAAGCTGTGAAAGCAGCCATGTTGTGGCACTTCTGCGCTCCCCTTGGGATGCCTTTAACAGCTGCAGTGTGCCTGGAGCACAGGGATTCCTGGTTTTAAAAGTCCTAGGCCTAGGCCTAACAGTAACCCTAGGAAGGTAAATTAGCCGGGTATTAGGGTTCTTCCTAAGGAAAAAGCTGTGAAAGCAGCCATGTTGTGGCACTTCTGCACTCCCTTTGGGATGCCTTTGGCAGATGGAGTAAGCCTGGAACTCAGGGCTTCCTGGTTAAAAAAATCCTTGCCCTTGGCTGAGCCCTAACCCTAACCCTAGGCAGATAAATCAGCCTAGGTATAGGGATGGTGCCAAGGAAAAAGCTGTGAAAGCTGCCATGTTGTTGCACTTTTGTACTCCCTTTGGGATGCCGTTCAAAGCTGCCGTGTGCCTAGAGCTCAGGGCTTCCTGGTTTAAAAAACCATGTCCCTAGCTGAGACTGGAGGCAGGTAATTCAGCCTAGGCTTAGCAATGGTGCCAATGAAAACGTGTGGAGGCAGCCATTTTCTGGCACTTTTGTGCTCCCCTTGGGATGCCTTTCGCAGCTGCCGTGTGCCTGGAGCTCAGAGCTTGCTGGTTTAAAAAGCTCTACACCTAGGCGTAACCCTAACCCTAACCGTAACACTGGTCATTTAAATCAGCCTGGGTTTAGGAATTATCCCAAGGGAAAAGCTGTGGAGACAGCCATGTTGTGGCACTTTTGCGCTCCCCTTGGGATGCCTTTCACAGCTGCAGTGAGCTTGGAGCACAGGGCTTCCTGGTGTAAAAAACCACAACTTTAGCCCAAACTGGAGGCTTCTAAATCAGCCTTCGTTTCGGGACGTCCCCAAGGAAAAAGCTGTGGAGGCAGGCATGTTGAGGCACTTCTGCGCTCTTCTTGGGTAGTCCTTCGCAGCTGCTGTGCTCTTGGAACTCAGGGCTTTCTGGTTAAAAGAACACTAACCCTAGGCCTAACTCAAACCTTAAGCCTAGGAAGGAAAATCAGCCTATGATTCGAGATGGTCTCATGGAAATAGCAGTTGAGGCAGCCAAGTTGTGTCACTATTGCGCTCCCCTTGGGATGCCTTTAACAGCTGCAGTGTGCCTGGAGCACAGGGCTTCCTGGTTTTAAAAGTCCTAGGCCTAGGCCTAACAGTAACCCTAGGAAGGTAAATCAGCCGGGTATTAGGGTTCCTCCTAAGGAAAAAGCTGTGAAAGCAGCCATGTTGTGGCACTTCTGCGCTCCCCTTGGGATGCCTTTAACAGCTGCAGTGTGCCTGGAGCACAGGGCTTCCTGGTTTTAAAAGTCCTAGGCCTAGGCCTAACAGTAACCCTAGGAAGGTAAATCAGCCGGGTATTAGGGTTCTTCCTAAGGAAAAAGCTGTGAAAGCAGCCATGTTGTGGCACATCTGCACTGCCTTTGGGATGCCTTTGGCCGATACAGTAAGCCTGGAACTCAGGGCTTCCTGGTTAAAAAAATCCTTGCCCTTGGCTGAGCCCTAACCCTAACCCTAGGCAGATAAATCAGCCTAGGTATAGGGATGGTGCCAAGGAAAAAGCTGTGAAAGCTGCCATGTTGTTGCACTTTTGTACTCCCCTTGAGATGCCTTTCACAGCTGCCATGTGCCTGGAGCTCAGGGCTTCCTGGTTTAAAAAACCATGTCCCTAGCTGAGACAGGAGGCAGGTGATTCAGCCTAGGCTTAGCAATGGTGCCAATGAAAACGTGTGGAGGCAGCCATTTTCTGGCACTTTTGTGCTCCCCTTGGGATGCCTTTCGCAGCTGCCGTGTGCCTGGAACTCAGAGCTTGCTGGTTTAAAAAGCTCTACACCTAGTCGTAACCCTAACTCTAACCGTAACACTGGTCATTTAAATCAGCCTGGGTTTAGGAATTATCCCAAGGGAAAAGCTGTGGAGACAGCCATGTTGTGGCACTTTTGTGCTCCCCTTGGGATGCCTTTCACAGCTGCAGTGTGCTTAGAGCACAGGGCTTCCTGGTGTAAAAATCCACAACTTTAGCCCAAACTGGAGGCTTCTAAATCAGCCTTCGTTTCGGGACGTCCCCAAGGAAAAAGCTGTGGAGGCAGGCATGTTGAGGCACTTCTGCGCTCTTCTTGGGTAGTCCTTCGCAGCTGCTGTGTTCTTGGAACTCAGGGCTTTCTGGTTAAAAGAACACTAACCCTAGGCCTAACTCAAACCTTAAGCCTAGGAAGGAAAATCAGCCTATGATTCGGGATGGTCTCATGGAAATAGCAGTGGAGGCAGCCAAGTTGTGTCACTTTTGCGCTCCCCTTGGGATGCCTTTCACAGCTGCAGTGTGCCTGGAGCACAGGGCTTCCTGGTTTTAAAAGTCCTAGGCCTAAGCCTAACAGTAACCCTAGGAAGGTAAATCAGCCGGGTATTAGGGTTCTTCCTAAGGAAAAAGCTGTGAAAGCAGCCATGTTGTGGACCTTCTGCGCTCCCTTTGGGATGCCTTTGGCAGATGCAGTAAGCCTGGAACTCAGGGCTTCCTGGTTAAAAAATCCTTGCCCTTGGCTGAGCCCTAACCCTAACCCTAGGCAGATAAATCAGCCTAGGTATAGGGATGGTGCCAAGGAAAAAGCTGTGAAAGCTGCCATGTTGTTGCACTTTTGTACTCCCTTTGGGATGCCTTTCACAGCTGCCGTGTGCCTGGAGCTCAGGGCTTCCTGGTTTAAAAAACCATGTCCCTAGCTGAGACTGGAGGCAGGTAATTCAGCCTAGGCTTAGCAATGGTGCCAATGAAAACGTGTGGAGGCAGCCATTTTCTGGCACTTTTGTGCTCCCCTTGGGATGCCTTTCGCAGCTGCCGTGTGCCTGGAGCTCAGAGCTTGCTGGTTTAAAAAGCTCTACACCTAGGCGTAACCCTAACCCTAACCGTAACACTGGTCATTTAAATCAGCCTGGGTTTAGGAATTATCCCAAGGGAAAAGCTGTGGAGACAGCCATGTTGTGGCACTTTTGCGCTCCCCTTGGGATGCCTTTAACAGCTGCAGTGTGCCTGGAGCACAGGGCTTCCTGGTTTTAAAAGTCCTAGGCCTAAGCCTAACAGTAACCCTAGGAAGGTAAATCAGCCGGGTATTAGGGTTCTTCCTAAGGAAAAAGCTGTGAAAGGAGCCATGTTGTGGCACTTCTGCGCTCCCCTTGGGATGCCTTTAACAGCTGCAGTGTGCCTGGAGCACAGGGATTCCTGGTTTTAAAAGTCCTAGGCCTAGGCCTAACAGTAACCCTAGGAAGGTAAATTAGCCGGGTATTAGGGTTCTTCCTAAGGAAAAAGCTGTGAAAGCAGCCATGTTGTGGCACTTCTGCACTCCCTTTGGGATGCCTTTGGCAGATGGAGTAAGCCTGGAACTCAGGGCTTCCTGGTTAAAAAAATCCTTGCCCTTGGCTGAGCCCTAACCCTAACCCTAGGCAGATAAATCAGCCTAGGTATAGGGATGGTGCCAAGGAAAAAGCTGTGAAAGCTGCCATGTTGTTGCACTTTTGTACTCCCTTTGGGATGCCGTTCAAAGCTGCCGTGTGCCTAGAGCTCAGGGCTTCCTGGTTTAAAAAACCATGTCCCTAGCTGAGACTGGAGGCAGGTAATTCAGCCTAGGCTTAGCAATGGTGCCAATGAAAACGTGTGGAGGCAGCCATTTTCTGGCACTTTTGTGCTCCCCTTGGGATGCCTTTCGCAGCTGCCGTGTGCCTGGAGCTCAGAGCTTGCTGGTTTAAAAAGCTCTACACCTAGGCGTAACCCTAACCCTAACCGTAACACTGGTCATTTAAATCAGCCTGGGTTTAGGAATTATCCCAAGGGAAAAGCTGTGGAGACAGCCATGTTGTGGCACTTTTGCGCTCCCCTTGGGATGCCTTTCACAGCTGCAGTGTGCTTGGAGCACAGGGCTTCCTGGTGTAAAAAACCACAACTTTAGCCCAAACTGGAGGCTTCTAAATCAGCCTTCGTTTCGGGACGTCCTCAAAGAAAAAGCTGTGGAGGCAGGCATGTTGAGGCACTTCTGCGCTCTTCTTGGGTAGTACTTCGCAGCTGCTGTGTTCTTGGAACTCAGGGCTTTCTGGTTAAAAGAACACTAACCCTAGGCCTAACTCAAACCTTAAGCCTAGGAAGGAAAATCAGCCTATGATTCGGGATGGTCTCATGGAAATAGCAGTGGAGGCAGCCAAGTTGTGTCACTTTTGTGCTCCCCTTGGGATGCGTTTCACAGCTGCAGTGTGCCTGGAGCACAGGGCTTCCTGGTTTTAAAAGTCCTAGGCCTAGGCCTAACAGTAACCCTAGGAAGGTAAAACAGCCGGGTATTAGGGTTCCTCCTAAGGAAAAAGCTGTGAAAGCAGCCATGTTGTGGCACTTCTGCGCTCCCCTTGGGATGCCTTTAACAGCTGCAGTGTGCCTGGAGCACAGGGCTTCCTGGTGTTAAAAGTCCTAGGCCTAAGCCTAACAGTAACCCTAGGAAGGTAAATCAGCCGGGTATTAGGGCTCTTCCTAAGGAAAAAGCTGTGAAAGCAGCCATGTTGTGGCACTTCTGCGCTCCCTTTGGGATGCCTTTGGCAGATGCAGTAAGCCTGGAACTCAGGGCTTCCTGGTTAAAAAAATCCTTGCCCTTGGCTGAGCCCTAACCCTAACCCTAGGCAGATAAATCAGCCTAGGTATAGGGATGGTGCCAAGGAAAAAGCTGTGAAAGCTGCCATGTTGTTGCACTTTTGTACTCCCCTTGGGATGCCTTAAACAGCTGCCGTGTGCCTGGAGCTCAGGGCTTCCTGGTTTAAAAAACCATGTCCCTAGCTGAGACTGGAGGCAGGTGATTCAGACTAGGCTTAGCAATGGTGCCAATGAAAACGTGTGGAGGCAGCCATTTTCTGGCACTTTTGTGCTCCCCTTGGGATGCCTTTCGCAGCTGCCGTGTGCCTGGAGCTCAGAGCTTGCTGGTTTAAAAAGCTCTACACCTAGGCGTAACCCTAACCCTAACCGTAACACTGGTCATTTAAATCAGCCTGGGTTTAGGAATTATCCCAAGGGAAAAGCTGTGGAGACAGCCATGTTGTGGCACTTTTGCGCTCCCCTTGGGATGCCTTTCACAGCTGCAGTGTGCTTGGAGCACAGGGCTTCCTGGTGTAAAAAACCACAACTTTAGCCCAAACTGGAGGCTTCTAAATCAGCCTTCGTTTCGGGACGTCCCCAAGGAAAAAGCTGTGGAGGCAGGCATGTTGAGGCACTTCTGCGCTCTTCTTGGGTAGTCCTTCGCAGCTGCTGTGTTCTTGGAACTCAGGGCTTTCTGGTTAAAAGAACACTAACCCTAGGCCTAACTCAAACCTTAAGCCTAGGAAGGAAAATCAGCCTATGATTCGGGATGGTCTCATGGAAATAGCAGTGGAGGCAGCCAAGTTGTGTCACTTTTGCGCTCCCCTTGGGATGCCTTTAACAGCTGCAGTGTGCCTGGAGCACAGGGCTTCCTGGTTTTAAAAGTCCTAGGCCTAAGCCTAACAGTAACCCTAGGAAGGTAAATCAGCCGGGTATTAGGGTTCTTCCTAAGGAAAAAGCTGTGAAAGCAGCCATGTTGTGGACCTTCTGCGCTCCCTTTGGGATGCCTTTGGCAGATGCAGTAAGCCTGGAACTCAGGGCTTCCTGGTTAAAAAAATCCTTGCCCTTGGCTGAGCCCTAACCGTAACCCTAGGCAGATAAATCAGCCTAGGTATAGGGATGGTGCCAAGGAAAAAGCTGTGAAAGCTGCCATGTTGTTGCACTTTTGTACTCCCCTTGAGATGCCTTTCACAGCTGCCGTGTGCCTGGAGCTCAGGGCTTCCTGGTTTAAAAAACCATGTCCCTAGCTGAGACTGGAGGCAGGTAATTCAGCCTAGGCTTAGCAATGGTGCCAATGAAAACGTGTGGAGGCAGCCATTTTCTGGCACTTTTGTGCTCCCCTTGGGATGCCTTTCACAGCTGCCGTGTGCCTGGAGCTCAGAGCTTGCTGGTTTAAAAAGCTCTACACCTAGGCGTATTCCTAACCCTAACCGTAACACTGGTCATTTAAATCAGCCTGGGTTTAGGAATTATCCCAAGGGAAAAGCTGTGGAGACAGCCATGTTGTGGCACTTTTGCGCTCCCCTTGGGATGCCTTTCACAGCTGCAGTGAGCTTGGAGCACAGGGCT
Organism: Ammospiza nelsoni; assembly: GCF_027579445.1. NCBI lineage: Eukaryota > Metazoa > Chordata > Aves > Passeriformes > Passerellidae > Ammospiza > Ammospiza nelsoni. Next base: position 2,524,039 of record NW_026683187.1, read on the forward strand.
TCCTGGTGTAAAAAACCACAACTTTAGCCCAAACTGGAGGCTTCTAAATCAGCCTTCGTTTCGGGATGTCCCCAAGGAAAAAGCTGTGGAGGCAGGCATGTTGAGGCACTTCTGCGCTCTTCTTGGGTAGTCCTTCGCAGCTGCTGTGTTCTTGGAACTCAGGGCTTTCTGGTTAAAAGAACACTAACCCTAGGCCTAACTCAAACCTTAAGCCTAGGAAGGAAAATCAGCCTATGATTCGGGATGGTCTCATGGAAATAGCAGTGGAGGCAGCCAAGTTGTGTCACTTTTGCGCTCCCCTTGGGATGCCTTTCACAGCTGCAGTGTGCCTGGAGCACAGGGCTTCCTGGTTTTAAAAGTCCTAGGCCTAAGCCTAACAGTAACCCTAGGAAGGTAAATCAGCCGGGTATTAGGGTTCTTCCTAAGGAAAAAGCTGTGAAAGCAGCCATGTTGTGGCACTTCTGCGCTCCCTTTGGGATGCCTTTGGCAGATGCAGTAAGCCTGGAACTCAGGGCTTCCTGGTTAAAAAAATCCTTGCCCTTGGCTGAGCCCTAACCCTAACCCTAGGCAGATAAATCAGCCTAGGTATAGGGATGGTGCCAAGGAAAAAGCTGTGAAAGCTGCCATGTTGTTGCACTTTTGTACTCCCCTTGGGATGCCTTTCACAGCTGCCGTGTGCCTGGAGCTCAGGGCTTCCTGGTTTAAAAAACCATGTCCCTAGCTGAGACTGGAGGCAGGTGATTCAGCCTAGGCTTAGCAATGGTGCCAATGAAAACGTGTGGAGGCAGCCATTTTCTGGCACTTTTGTGCTCCCCTTGGGATGCCTTTCGCAGCTGCCGTGTGCCTGGAGCTCAGAGCTTGCTGGTTTAAAAAGCTCTACACCTAGGCGTAACCCTAACCCTAACCGTAACACTGGTCATTTAAATCAGCCTGGGTTTAGGAATTATCCCAAGGGAAAAGCTGTGGAGACAGCCATGTTGTGGCACTTTTGCGCTCCCCTTGGGATGCCTTTCACAGACGCAGTGTGCCTGGAGCACAGGGCTTCCTGGTTTTAAAAGTCCTAGGCCTAAGCCTAACAGTAACCCTAGGAAGGTAAATCAGCCGGGTATTAGGGTTCTTCCTAAGGAAAAAGCTGTGAAAGCAGCCATGTTGTGGCACTTTTGCGCTCCCCTTGGGATGCCTTTCACAGCTGCAGTGTGCTTGGAGCACAGGGCTTCCTGGTGTAAAAAACCACAACTTTAGCCCAAACTGGAGGCTTCTAAATCAGCCTTCGTTTCGGGACGTCCCCAAGGAAAAAGCTGTGGAGGCAGGCATGTTGAGGCACTTCTGCGCTCTTCTTGGGTAGTCCTTCGCAGCTGCTGTGTTCTTGGAACTCAGGGCTTTCTGGTTAAAAGAACACTAACCCTAGGCCTAACTCAAACCTTAAGCCTAGGAAGGAAAATCAGCCTATGATTCGGGATGGTCTCATGGAAATAGCAGTGGAGGCAGCCAAGTTGTGTCACTTTTGCGCTCCCCTTGGGATGCCTTTAACAGCTGCAGTGTGCCTGGAGCACAGGGCTTCCTGGTTTTAAAAGTCCTAGGCCTAAGCCTAACAGTAACCCTAGGAAGGTAAATCAGCCGGGTATTAGGGTTCTTCCTAAGGAAAAAGCTGTGAAAGCAGCCATGTTGTGGACCTTCTGCGCTCCCTTTGGGATGCCTTTGGCAGATGCAGTAAGCCTGGAACTCAGGGCTTCCTGATTAAAAAAATCCTTGCCCTTGGCTGAGCCCTAACCGTAACCCTAGGCAGATAAATCAGCCTAGGTATAGGGATGGTGCCAAGGAAAAAGCTGTGAAAGCTGCCATGTTGTTGCACTTTTGTACTCCCCTTGAGATGCCTTTCACAGCTGCCGTGTGCCTGGAGCTCAGGGCTTCCTGGTTTAAAAAACCATGTCCCTAGCTGAGACTGGAGGCAGGTAATTCAGCCTAGGCTTAGCAATGGTGCCAATGAAAACGTGTGGAGGCAGCCATTTTCTGGCACTTTTGTGCTCCCCTTGGGATGCCTTTCACAGCTGCCGTGTGCCTGGAGCTCAGAGCTTGCTGGTTTAAAAAGCTCTACACCTAGGCGTATTCCTAACCCTAACCGTAACACTGGTCATTTAAATCAGCCTGGGTTTAGGAATTATCCCAAGGGAAAAGCTGTGGAGACAGCCATGTTGTGGCACTTTTGCGCTCCCCTTGGGATGCCTTTCACAGCTGCAGTGAGCTTGGAGCACAGGGCTTCCTGGTGTAAAAAACCACAACTTTAGCCCAAACTGGAGGCTTCTAAATCAGCCTTCGTTTCGGGATGTCCCCAAGGAAAAAGCTGTGGAGGCAGGCATGTTGAGGCACTTCTGCGCTCTTCTTGGGTAGTCCTTCGCAGCTGCTGTGTTCTTGGAACTCAGGGCTTTCTGGTTAAAAGAACACTAACCCTAGGCCTAACTCAAACCTTAAGCCTAGGAAGGAAAATCAGCCTATGATTCGGGATGGTCTCATGGAAATAGCAGTGGAGGCAGCCAAGTTGTGTCACTTTTGCGCTCCCCTTGGGATGCCTTTAACAGCTGCAGTGTGCCTGGAGCACAGGGCTTCCTGGTTTTAAAAGTCCTAGGCCTAAGCCTAACAGTAACCCTAGGAAGGTAAATCAGCCGGGTATTAGGGTTCTTCCTAAGGAAAAAGCTGTGAAAGCAGCCATGTTGTGGCACTTCTGCGCTCCCTTTGGGATGCCTTTGGCAGATGCAGTAAGCCTGGAACTCAGGGCTTCCTGGTTAAAAAAATCCTTGCCCTTGGCTGAGCCCTAACCCTAACCCTAGGCAGATAAATCAGCCTAGGTATAGGGATGGTGCCAAGGAAAAAGCTGTGAAAGCTGCCATGTTGTTGCACTTTTGTACTCCCCTTGGGATGCCTTTCACAGCTGCCGTGTGCCTGGAGCTCAGGGCTTCCTGGTTTAAAAAACCATGTCCCTAGCTGAGACTGGAGGCAGGTGATTCAGCCTAGGCTTAGCAATGGTGCCAATGAAAACGTGTGGAGGCAGCCATTTTCTGGCACTTTTGTGCTCCCCTTGGGATGCCTTTCGCAGCTGCCGTGTGCCTGGAGCTCAGAGCTTGCTGGTTTAAAAAGCTCTACACCTAGGCGTAACCCTAACCCTAACCGTAACACTGGTCATTTAAATCAGCCTGGGTTTAGGAATTATCCCAAGGGAAAAGCTGTGGAGACAGCCATGTTGTGGCACTTTTGCGCTCCCCTTGGGATGCCTTTCACAGACGCAGTGTGCCTGGAGCACAGGGCTTCCTGGTTTTAAAAGTCCTAGGCCTAAGCCTAACAGTAACCCTAGGAAGGTAAATCAGCCGGGTATTAGGGTTCTTCCTAAGGAAAAAGCTGTGAAAGCAGCCATGTTGTGGCACTTTTGCGCTCCCCTTGGGATGCCTTTCACAGCTGCAGTGTGCTTGGAGCACAGGGCTTCCTGGTGTAAAAAACCACAACTTTAGCCCAAACTGGAGGCTTCTAAATCAGCCTTCGTTTCGGGACGTCCCCAAGGAAAAAGCTGTGGAGGCAGGCATGTTGAGGCACTTCTGCGCTCTTCTTGGGTAGTCCTTCGCAGCTGCTGTGTTCTTGGAACTCAGGGCTTTCTGGTTAAAAGAACACTAACCCTAGGCCTAACTCAAACCTTAAGCCTAGGAAGGAAAATCAGCCTATGATTCGGGATGGTCTCATGGAAATAGCAGTGGAGGCAGCCAAGTTGTGTCACTTTTGCGCTCCCCTTGGGATGCCTTTAACAGCTGCAGTGTGCCTGGAGCACAGGGCTTCCTGGTTTTAAAAGTCCTAGGCCTAAGCCTAACAGTAACCCTAGGAAGGTAAATCAGCCGGGTATTAGGGTTCTTCCTAAGGAAAAAGCTGTGAAAGCAGCCATGTTGTGGACCTTCTGCGCTCCCTTTGGGATGCCTTTGGCAGATGCAGTAAGCCTGGAACTCAGGGCTTCCTGGTTAAAAAAATCCTTGCCCTTGGCTGAGCCCTAACCGTAACCCTAGGCAGATAAATCAGCCTAGGTATAGGGATGGTGCCAAGGAAAAAGCTGTGAAAGCTGCCATGTTGTTGCACTTTTGTACTCCCCTTGAGATGCCTTTCACAGCTGCCGTGTGCCTGGAGCTCAGGGCTTCCTGGTTTAAAAAACCATGTCCCTAGCTGAGACTGGAGGCAGGTAATTCAGCCTAGGCTTAGCAATGGTGCCAATGAAAACGTGTGGAGGCAGCCATTTTCTGGCACTTTTGTGCTCCCCTTGGGATGCCTTTCACAGCTGCCGTGTGCCTGGAGCTCAGAGCTTGCTGGTTTAAAAAGCTCTACACCTAGGCGTATTCCTAACCCTAACCGTAACACTGGTCATTTAAATCAGCCTGGGTTTAGGAATTATCCCAAGGGAAAAGCTGTGGAGACAGCCATGTTGTGGCACTTTTGCGCTCCCCTTGGGATGCCTTTCACAGCTGCAGTGAGCTTGGAGCACAGGGCTTCCTGGTGTAAAAAACCACAACTTTAGCCCAAACTGGAGGCTTCTAAATCAGCCTTCGTTTCGGGATGTCCCCAAGGAAAAAGCTGTGGAGGCAGGCATGTTGAGGCACTTCTGCGCTCTTCTTGGGTAGTCCTTCGCAGCTGCTGTGTTCTTGGAACTCAGGGCTTTCTGGTTAAAAGAACACTAACCCTAGGCCTAACTCAAACCTTAAGCCTAGGAAGGAAAATCAGCCTATGATTCGGGATGGTCTCATGGAAATAGCAGTGGAGGCAGCCAAGTTGTGTCACTTTTGCGCTCCCCTTGGGATGCCTTTAACAGCTGCAGTGTGCCTGGAGCACAGGGCTTCCTGGTTTTAAAAGTCCTAGGCCTAAGCCTAACAGTAACCCTAGGAAGGTAAATCAGCCGGGTATTAGGGTTCTTCCTAAGGAAAAAGCTGTGAAAGCAGCCATGTTGTGGCACTTCTGCGCTCCCTTTGGGATGCCTTTGGCAGATGCAGTAAGCCTGGAACTCAGGGCTTCCTGGTTAAAAAAATCCTTGCCCTTGGCTGAGCCCTAACCCTAACCCTAGGCAGATAAATCAGCCTAGGTATAGGGATGGTGCCAAGGAAAAAGCTGTGAAAGCTGCCATGTTGTTGCACTTTTGTACTCCCCTTGGGATGCCTTTCACAGCTGCCGTGTGCCTGGAGCTCAGGGCTTCCTGGTTTAAAAAACCATGTCCCTAGCTGAGACTGGAGGCAGGTGATTCAGCCTAGGCTTAGCAATGGTGCCAATGAAAACGTGTGGAGGCAGCCATTTTCTGGCACTTTTGTGCTCCCCTTGGGATGCCTTTCGCAGCTGCCGTGTGCCTGGAGCTCAGAGCTTGCTGGTTTAAAAAGCTCTACACCTAGGCGTAACCCTAACCCTAACCGTAACACTGGTCATTTAAATCAGCCTGGGTTTAGGAATTATCCCAAGGGAAAAGCTGTGGAGACAGCCATGTTGTGGCACTTTTGCGCTCCCCTTGGGATGCCTTTCACAGACGCAGTGTGCCTGGAGCACAGGGCTTCCTGGTTTTAAAAGTCCTAGGCCTAAGCCTAACAGTAACCCTAGGAAGGTAAATCAGCCGGGTATTAGGGTTCTTCCTAAGGAAAAAGCTGTGAAAGCAGCCATGTTGTGGCACTTTTGCGCTCCCCTTGGGATGCCTTTCACAGCTGCAGTGTGCTTGGAGCACAGGGCTTCCTGGTTTAAAAACCACAACTTTAGCCCAAACTGGAGGCTTCGAAATCAGCCTTCGTTTCGGGACGTCCCCAAGGAAAAAGCTGTGGAGGCAGGCATGTTGAGGCACTTCTGCGCTCTTCTTGGGTAGTCCTTCGCAGCTGCTGTGTTCTTGGAACTCAGGGCTTTCTGGTTAAAAGAACACTAACCCTAGGCCTAACTCAAACCTTAAGCCTAGGAAGGAAAATCAGCCTATGATTCGGGATGGTCTCATGGAAATAGCAGTGGAGGCAGCCAAGTTGTGTCACTTTTGCGCTCCCCTTGGGATGCCTTTAACAGCTGCAGTGTGCCTGGAGCACAGGGCTTCCTGGTTTTAAAAGTCCTAGGCCTAAGCCTAACAGTAACCCTAGGAAGGTAAATCAGCCGGGTATTAGGGTTCTTCCTAAGGAAAAAGCTGTGAAAGCAGCCATGTTGTGGCACTTCTGCGCTCCCTTTGGGATGCCTTTGGCAGATGCAGTAAGCCTGGAACTCAGGGCTTCCTGGTTAAAAAAATCCTTGCCCTTGGCTGAGCCCTAACCCTAAGCCTAGGCAGATAAATCAGCCTAGGTATAGGGATGGTGCCAAGGAAAAAGCTGTGAAAGCTGCCATGTTGTTGCACTTTTGTACTCCCCTTGGGATGCCTTTCACAGCTGCCGTGTGCCTGGAGCTCAGGGCTTCCTGGTTTAAAAAACAATGTCCCTAGCTGAGACTGGAGGCAGGTGATTCAGCCTAGGCTTAGCAATGGTGCCAATGAAAACGTGTGGAGGCAGCCATTTTCTGGCACTTTTGTGCTCCCCTTGGGATGCCTTTCGCAGCTGCCGTGTGCCTGGAGCTCAGAGCTTGCTGGTTTAAAAAGCTCTACACCTAGGCGTAACCCTAACCCTAACCGTAACACTGGTCATTTAAATCAGCCTGGGTTTAGGAATTATCCCAAGGGAAAAGCTGTGGAGACAGCCATGTTGTGGCACTTTTGCGCTCCCCTTGGGATGCCTTTCACAGCTGCAGTGTGCTTGGAGCACAGGGCTTCCTGGTTTAAAAAACCACAACTTTAGCCCAAACTGGAGGCTTCTAAATCAGCCTTCGTTTCGGGACGTCCCCAAGGAAAAAGCTGTGGAGGCAGGCATGTTGAGGCACTTCTGCGCTCTTCTTGGGTAGTCCTTCGCAGCTGCTGTGTTCTTGGAACTCAGGGCTTTCTGGTTAAAAGAACACTAACCCTAGGCCTAACTCAAACCTTAAGCCTAGGAAGGAAAATCAGCCTATGATTCGGGATGGTCTCATGGAAATAGCAGTGGAGGCAGCCAAGTTGTGTCACTTTTGCGCTCCCCTTGGGATGCCTTTAACAGCTGCAGTGTGCCTGGAGCACAGGGCTTCCTGGTTTTAAAAGTCCTAGGCCTAAGCCTAACAGTAACCCTAGGAAGGTAAATCAGCCGGGTATTAGGGTTCTTCCTAAGGAAAAAGCTGTGAAAGCAGCCATGTTGTGGCACTTCTGCGCTCCCTTTGGGATGCCTTTGGCAGATGCAGTAAGCCTGGAACTCAGGGCTTCCTGGTTAAAAAAATCCTTGCCCTTGGCTGAGCCCTAACCCTAAGCCTAGGCAGATAAATCAGCCTAGGTATAGGGATGGTGCCAAGGAAAAAGCTGTGAAAGCTGCCATGTTGTTGCACTTTTGTACTCCCCTTGGGATGCCTTTCACAGCTGCCGTGTGCCTGGAGCTCAGGGCTTCCTGGTTTAAAAAACCATGTCCCTAGCTGAGACTGGAGGCAGGTGATTCAGCCTAGGCTTAGCAATGGTGCCAATGAAAACGTGTGGAGGCAGCCATTTTCTGGCACTTTTGTGCTCCCCTTGGGATGCCTTTCGCAGCTGCCGTGTGCCTGGAGCTCAGAGCTTGCTGGTTTAAAAAGCTCTACACCAAGGCGTAACCCTAACCCTAACCGTAACACTGGTCATTTAAATCAGCCTGGGTTTAGGAATTATCCCAAGGGAAAAGCTGTGGAGACAGCCAAGTTGTGTCACTTTTGCGCTCCCCTTGGGATGCCTTTCACAGACGCAGTGTGCCTGGAGCACAGGGCTTCCTGGTTTTAAAAGTCCTAGGCCTAAGCCTAACAGTAACCCTAGGAAGGTAAATCAGCCGGGTATTAGGGTTCTTCCTAAGGAAAAAGCTGTGAAAGCAGCCATGTTGTGGCACTTCTGCGCTCCCTTTGGGATGCCTTTGGCAGATGCAGTAAGCCTGGAACTCAGGGCTTCCTGGTTAAAAAAATCCTTGCCCTTGGCTGAGCCCTAACCCTAACCCTAGGCAGATAAATCAGCCTAGGTATAGGGATGGTGCCAAGGAAAAAGCTGTGAAAGCTGCCATGTTGTTGCACTTTTGTACTCCCCTTGGGATGCCTTTCACAGCTGCCGTGTGCCTGGAGCTCAGGGCTTCCTGGTTTAAAAAACCATGTCCCTAGCTGAGACTGGAGGCAGGTGATTCAGCCTAGGCTTAGCAATGGTGCCAATGAAAACGTGTGGAGGCAGCCATTTTCTGGCACTTTTGTGCTCCCCTTGGGATGCCTTTCGCAGCTGCCGTGTGCCTGGAGCTCAGAGCTTGCTGGTTTAAAAAGCTCTACACCTAGGCGTAACCCTAACCCTAACCGTAACACTGGTCATTTAAATCAGCCTGGGTTTAGGAATTATCCCAAGGGAAAAGCTGTGGAGACAGCCATGTTGTGGCACTTTTGCGCTCCCCTTGGGATGCCTTTCACAGCTGCAGTGTGCTTGGAGCACAGGGCTTCCTGGTTTAAAAAACCACAACTTTAGCCCAAACTGGAGGCTTCTAAATCAGCCTTCGTTTCGGGACGTCCCCAAGGAAAAAGCTGTGGAGGCAGGCATGTTGAGGCACTTCTGCGCTCTTCTTGGGTAGTCCTTCGCAGCTGCTGTGTTCTTGGAACTCAGGGCTTTCTGGTTAAAAGAACACTAACCCTAGGCCTAACTCAAACCTTAAGCCTAGGAAGGAAAATCAGCCTATGATTCGGGATGGTCTCATGGAAATAGCAGTGGAGGCAGCCAAGTTGTGTCACTTTTGCGCTCCCCTTGGGATGCCTTTCACAGCTGCAGTGTGCCTGGAGCACAGGGCTTCCTGGTTTTAAAAGTCCTAGGCCTAAGCCTAACAGTAACCCTAGGAAGGTAAATCAGCCGGGTATTAGGGTTCTTCCTAAGGAAAAAGCTGTGAAAGCAGCCATGTTGTGGCACTTCTGCGCTCCCTTTGGGATGCCTTTGGCAGATGCAGTAAGCCTGGAACTCAGGGCTTCCTGCTTAAAATATCCTAGCCCTAGGCTGAGCCCTAACCCTAACCCTAGGCAGATAAATCAGTCTAGGTATAGGGATGGTGCCAAGGAAAAAGCTGTGAAAGCTGCCATGTTGTTGCACTTTTGTACTCCCCTTGGGATGCCTTTCACAGCTGCCGTGTGCCTGGAGCTCAGGGCTTCCTGGTTTAAAAAACAATGTCCCTAGGTGAGACTGGAGGCAGGTGATTCAGCTTAGGCTTAGCAATGGTGCCAATGAAAACGTGTGGAGGCAGCCATTTTCTGGCACTTTTGTGCTCCCCTTGGGATGCCTTTCGCAGCTGCCGTGTGCCTGGAGCTCAGAGCTTGCTGGTTTAAAAAGCTCTACACGTAGGCGTAACCCTAACCCTAACCGTAACACTGGTCATTTAAATCAGCCTGGGTTTAGGAATTATCCCAAGGGAAAAGCTGTGGTGACAGCCATGTTGTGGCACTTTTGCGCTCCCCTTGGGATGCCTTTCACAGCTGCAGTGTGCTTGGAGCACAGGGCTTCCTGGTTTAAAAAACCACAACTTTAGCCCAAACTGGAGGCTTCGAAATCAGCCTTCGTTTCGGGACGTCCCCAAGGAAAAAGCTGTGGAGGCAGGCATGTTGAGGCACTTCTGCGCTCTTCTTGGGTAGTCCTTCGCAGCTGCTGTGTTCTTGGAACTCAGGGCTTTCTGGTTAAAAGAACACTAACCCTAGGCCTAACTCAAACCTTAAGCCTAGGAAGGAAAATCAGCCTATGATTCGGGATGGTCTCATGGAAATAGCAGTGGAGGCAGCCAAGTTGTGTCACTTTTGCGCTCCCCTTGGGATGCCTTTCACAGCTGCAGTGTGCCTGGAGCACAGGGCTTCCTGGTTTTAAAAGTCCTAGGCCTAAGCCTAACAGTAACCCTAGGAAGGTAAATCAGCCGGGTATTAGGGTTCTTCCTAAGGAAAAAGCTGTGAAAGCAGCCATGTTGTGGCACTTCTGCGCTCCCTTTGGGATGCCTTTGGCAGATGCAGTAAGCCTGGAACTCAGGGCTTCCTGGTTAAAAAAATCCTTGCCCTAGGCTGAGCCCTAACCCTAACCCTAGGCAGATAAATCAGCCTAGGTATAGGGATGGTGCCAAGGAAAAAGCTGTGAAAGCTGCCATGTTGTTGCACTTTTGTACTCCCCTTGGGATGCCTTTCACAGCTGCCGTGTGCCTGGAGCTCAGGGCTTCCTGGTTTAAAAAACCATGTCCCTAGCTGAGACTGGAGGCAGGTGATTCAGCCTAGGCTTAGCAATGGTGCCAATGAAAACGTGTGGAGGCAGCCATTTTCTGGCACTTTTGTGCTCCCCTTGGGATGCCTTTCGCAGCTGCCGTGTGCCTGGAGCTCAGAGCTTGCTGGTTTAAAAAGCTCTACACCTAGGCGTAACCCTAACCCTAACCGTAACACTGGTCATTTAAATCAGCCTGGGTTTAGGAATTATCCCAAGGGAAAAGCTGTGGAGACAGCCATGTTGTGGCACTTTTGCGCTCCCCTTGGGATGCCTTTCACAGCTGCAGTGTGCTTGGAGCACAGGGCTTCCTGGTTTAAAAAACCACAACTTTAGCCCAAACTGGAGGCTTGTAAATCAGCCTTCGTTTCGCGACGTCCCCAAGGAAAAAGCTGTGGAGGCAGGCATGTTGAGGCACTTCTGCGCTCTTCTTGGGTAGTCCTTCGCAGCTGCTGTCTTCTTGGAACTCAGGGCTTTCTGGTTAAAAGAACACTAACCCTAGGCCTAACTCAAACCTTAAGCCTAGGAAGGAAAATCAGCCTATGATTCGGGATGGTCTCATGGAAATAGCAGTGGAGGCAGCCAAGTTGTGTCACTTTTGCGCTCCCCTTGGGATGCCTTTAACAGCTGCAGTGTGCCTGGAGCACAGGGCTTCCTGGTTTTAAAAGTCCTAGGCCTAAGCCTAACAGTAACCCTAGGAAGGTAAATCAGCCGGGTATTAGGGTTCTTCCTAAGGAAAAAGCTGTGAAAGCAGCCATGTTGTGGCACTTCTGCGCTCCCTTTGGGATGCCTTTGGCAGATGCAGTAAGCCTGGAACTCAGGGCTTCCTGCTTAAAAAAATCCTAGCCCTAGGCTGAGCCCTAACCCTAACCCTAGGCAGATAAATCAGTCTAGGTATAGGGATGGTGCCAAGGAAAAAGCTGTGAAAGCTGCCATGTTGTTGCACTTTTGTACTCCCCTTGGGATGCCTTTCACAGCTGCCGTGTGCCTGGAGCTCAGGGCTTCCTGGTTTAAAAAACAATGTCCCTAGGTGAGACTGGAGGCAGGTGATTCAGCTTAGGCTTAGCAATGGTGCCAATGAAAACGTGTGGAGGCAGCCATTTTCTGGCACTTTTGTGCTCCCCTTGGGATGCCTTTCGCAGCTGCCGTGTGCCTGGAGCTCAGAGCTTGCTGGTTTAAAAAGCTCTACACCTAGGCGTAACCCTAACCCTAACCGTAACACTGGTCATTTAAATCAGCCTGGGTTTAGGAATTATCCCAAGGGAAAAGCTGTGGTGACAGCCATGTTGTGGCACTTTTGCGCTCCCCTTGGGATGCCTTTCACAGCTGCAGTGTGCTTGGAGCACAGGGCTTCCTGGTTTAAAAAACCACAACTTTAGCCCAAACTGGAGGCTTCGAAATCAGCCTTCGTTTCGGGACGTCCCCAAGGAAAAAGCTGTGGAGGCAGGCATGTTGAGGCACTTCTGCGCTCTTCTTGGGTAGTCCTTCGCAGCTGCTGTGTTCTTGGAACTCAGGGCTTTCTGGTTAAAAGAACACTAACCCTAGGCCTAACTCAAACCTTAAGCCTAGGAAGGAAAATCAGCCTATGATTCGGGATGGTCTCATGGAAATAGCAGTGGAGGCAGCCAAGTTGTGTCACTTTTGCGCTCCCCTTGGGATGCCTTTCACAGCTGCAGTGTGCCTGGAGCACAGGGCTTCCTGGTTTTAAAAGTCCTAGGCCTAAGCCTAACAGTAACCCTAGGAAGGTAAATCAGCCGGGTATTAGGGTTCTTCCTAAGGAAAAAGCTGTGAAAGCAGCCATGTTGTGGCACTTCTGCGCTCCCTTTGGGATGCCTTTGGCAGATGCAGTAAGCCTGGAACTCAGGGCTTCCTGGTTAAAAAAATCCTTGCCCTAGGCTGAGCCCTAACCCTAACCCTAGGCAGATAAATCAGCCTAGGTATAGGGATGGTGCCAAGGAAAAAGCTGTGAAAGCTGCCATGTTGTTGCACTTTTGTACTCCCCTTGGGATGCCTTTCACAGCTGCCGTGTGCCTGGAGCTCAGGGCTTCCTGGTTTAAAAAACCATGTCCCTAGCTGAGACTGGAGGCAGGTGATTCAGCCTAGGCTTAGCAATGGTGCCAATGAAAACGTGTGGAGGCAGCCATTTTCTGGCACTTTTGTGCTCCCCTTGGGATGCCTTTCGCAGCTGCCGTGTGCCTGGAGCTCAGAGCTTGCTGGTTTAAAAAGCTCTACACCTAGGCGTAACCCTAACCCTAACCGTAACACTGGTCATTTAAATCAGCCTGGGTTTAGGAATTATCCCAAGGGAAAAGCTGTGGAGACAGCCATGTTGTGGCACTTTTGCGCTCCCCTTGGGATGCCTTTCACAGCTGCAGTGTGCTTGGAGCACAGGGCTTCCTGGTGTAAAAAACCACAACTTTAGCCCAAACTGGAGGCTTCGAAATCAGCCTTCGTTTCGGGACGTCCCCAAGGAAAAAGCTGTGGAGGCAGGCATGTTGAGGCACTTCTGCGCTCTTCTTGGGTAGTCCTTCGCAGCTGCTGTGTTCTTGGAACTCAGGGCTTTCTGGTTAAAAGAACACTAACCCTAGGCCTAACTCAAACCTTAAGCCTAGGAAGGAAAATCAGCCTATGATTCGGGATGGTCTCATGGAAATAGCAGTGGAGGCAGCCAAGTTGTGTCACTTTTGCGCTCCCCTTGGGATGCCTTTCACAGCTGCAGTGTGCCTGGAGCACAGGGCTTCCTGGTTTTAAAAGTCCTAGGCCTAAGCCTAACAGTAACCCTAGGAAGGTAAATCAGCCGGGTATTAGGGTTCTTCCTAAGGAAAAAGCTGTGAAAGCAGCCATGTTGTGGCACTTCTGCGCTCCCTTTGGGATGCCTTTGGCAGATGCAGTAAGCCTGGAACTCAGGGCTTCCTGGTTAAAAAAATCCTTGCCCTAGGCTGAGCCCTAACCCTAACCCTAGGCAGATAAATCAGCCTAGGTATAGGGATGGTGCCAAGGAAAAAGCTGTGAAAGCTGCCATGTTGTTGCACTTTTGTACTCCCCTTGGGATGCCTTTCACAGCTGCCATGTGCCTGGAGCTCAGGGCTTCCTGGTTTAAAAAACCATGTCCCTAGCTGAGACTGGAGGCAGGTGATTCAGACTAGGCTTAGCAATGGTGCCAATGAAAACGTGTGGAGGCAGCCATTTTCTGGCACTTTTGTGCTCCCCTTGGGATGCCTTTCGCAGCTGCCGTGTGCCTGGAGCTCAGAGCTTGCTGGTTTAAAAAGCTCTACACCTAGGCGTAACCCTAACCCTAACCGTAACACTGGTCATTTAAATCAGCCTGGGTTTAGGAATTATCCCAAGGGAAAAGCTGTGGAGACAGCCATGTTGTGGCACTTTTGCGCTCCCCTTGGGATGCCTTTCACAGCTGCAGTGTGCTTGGAGCACAGGGCTTCCTGGTTTAAAAAACCACAACTTTAGCCCAAACTGGAGGCTTCGAAATCAGCCTTCGTTTCGGGACGTCCCCAAGGAAAAAGCTGTGGAGGCAGGCATGTTGAGGCACTTCTGCGCTCTTCTTGGGTAGTCCTTCGCAGCTGCTGTCTTCTTGGAACTCAGGGCTTTCTGGTTAAAAGAACACTAACCCTAGGCCTAACTCAAACCTTAAGCCTAGGAAGGAAAATCAGCCTATGATTCGGGATGGTCTCATGGAAATAGCAGTGGAGGCAGCCAAGTTGTGTCACTTTTGCGCTCCCCTTGGGATGCCTTTAACAGCTGCAGTGTGCCTGGAGCACAGGGCTTCCTGGTTTTAAAAGTCCTAGGCCTAAGCCTAACAGTAACCCTAGGAAGGTAAATCAGCCGGGTATTAGGGTTCTTCCTAAGGAAAAAGCTGTGAAAGCAGCCATGTTGTGGCACTTCTGCGCTCCCTTTGGGATGCCTTTGGCAGATGCAGTAAGCCTGGAACTCAGGGCTTCCTGCTTAAAAAAATCCTAGCCCTAGGCTGAGCCCTAACCCTAACCCTAGGCAGATAAATCAGTCTAGGTATAGGGATGGTGCCAAGGAAAAAGCTGTGAAAGCTGCCATGTTGTTGCACTTTTGTACTCCCCTTGGGATGCCTTTCACAGCTGCCGTGTGCCTGGAGCTCAGGGCTTCCTGGTTTAAAAAACAATCTCCCTAGGTGAGACTGGAGGCAGGTGATTCAGCTTAGGCTTAGCAATGGTGCCAATGAAAACGTGTGGAGGCAGCCATTTTCTGGCACTTTTGTGCTCCCCTTGGGATGCCTTTCGCAGCTGCCGTGTGCCTGGAGCTCAGAGCTTGCTGGTTTAAAAAGCTCTACACGTAGGCGTAACCCTAACCCTAACCGTAACACTGGTCATTTAAATCAGCCTGGGTTTAGGAATTATCCCAAGGGAAAAGCTGTGGTGACAGCCATGTTGTGGCACTTTTGCGCTCCCCTTGGGATGCCTTTCACAGCTGCAGTGTGCTTGGAGCACAGGGCTTCCTGGTTTAAAAAACCACAACTTTAGCCCAAACTGGAGGCTTCGAAATCAGCCTTCGTTTCGGGACGTCCCCAAGGAAAAAGCTGTGGAGGCAGGCATGTTGAGGCACTTCTGCGCTCTTCTTGGGTAGTCCTTCGCAGCTGCTGTGTTCTTGGAACTCAGGGCTTTCTGGTTAAAAGAACACTAACCCTAGGCCTAACTCAAACCTTAAGCCTAGGAAGGAAAATCAGCCTATGATTCGGGATGGTCTCATGGAAATAGCAGTGGAGGCAGCCAAGTTGTGTCACTTTTGCGCTCCCCTTGGGATGCCTTTAACAGCTGCAGTGTGCCTGGAGCACAGGGCTTCCTGGTTTTAAAAGTCCTAGGCCTAAGCCTAACAGTAACCCTAGGAAGGTAAATCAGCCGGGTATTAGGGTTCTTCCTAAGGAAAAAGCTGTGAAAGCAGCCATGTTGTGGCACTTCTGCGCTCCCTTTGGGATGCCTTTGGCAGATGCAGTAAGCCTGGAACTCAGGGCTTCCTGGTTAAAAAAATCCTTGCCCTAGGCTGAGCCCTAACCCTAACCCTAGGCAGATAAATCAGCCTAGGTATAGGGATGGTGCCAAGGAAAAAGCTGTGAAAGCTGCCATGTTGTTGCACTTTTGTACTCCCCTTGGGATGCCTTTCACAGCTGCCGTGTGCCTGGAGCTCAGGGCTTCCTGGTTTAAAAAACCATGTCCCTAGCTGAGACTGGAGGCAGGTGATTCAGCCTAGGCTTAGCAATGGTGCCAATGAAAACGTGTGGAGGCAGCCATTTTCTGGCACTTTTGTGCTCCCCTTGGGATGCCTTTCGCAGCTGCCGTGTGCCTGGAGCTCAGAGCTTGCTGGTTTAAAAAGCTCTACACCTAGGCGTAACCCTAACCCTAACCGTAACACTGGTCATTTAAATCAGCCTGGGTTTAGGAATTATCCCAAGGGAAAAGCTGTGGAGACAGCCATGTTGTGGCACTTTTGCGCTCCCCTTGGGATGCCTTTCACAGCTGCAGTGTGCTTGGAGCACAGGGCTTCCTGGTTTAAAAAACCACAACTTTAGCCCAAACTGGAGGCTTCGAAATCAGCCTTCGTTTCGGGACGTCCCCAAGGAAAAAGCTGTGGAGGCAGGCATGTTGAGGCACTTCTGCGCTCTTCTTGGGTAGTCCTTCGCAGCTGCTGTCTTCTTGGAACTCAGGGCTTTCTGGTTAAAAGAACACTAACCCTAGGCCTAACTCAAACCTTAAGCCTAGGAAGGAAAATCAGCCTATGATTCGGGATGGTCTCATGGAAATAGCAGTGGAGGCAGCCAAGTTGTGTCACTTTTGCGCTCCCCTTGGGATGCCTTTAACAGCTGCAGTGTGCCTGGAGCACAGGGCTTCCTGGTTTTAAAAGTCCTAGGCCTAAGCCTAACAGTAACCCTAGGAAGGTAAATCAGCCGGGTATTAGGGTTCTTCCTAAGGAAAAAGCTGTGAAAGCAGCCATGTTGTGGCACTTCTGCGCTCCCTTTGGGATGCCTTTGGCAGATGCAGTAAGCCTGGAACTCAGGGCTTCCTGCTTAAAAAAATCCTAGCCCTAGGCTGAGCCCTAACCCTAACCCTAGGCAGATAAATCAGTCTAGGTATAGGGATGGTGCCAAGGAAAAAGCTGTGAAAGCTGCCATGTTGTTGCACTTTTGTACTCCCCTTGGGATGCCTTTCACAGCTGCCGTGTGCCTGGAGCTCAGGGCTTCCTGGTTTAAAAAACCATGTCCCTAGCTGAGACTGGAGGCAGGTGATTCAGCTTAGGCTTAGCAATGGTGCCAATGAAAACGTGTGGAGGCAGCCATTTTCTGGCACTTTTGTGCTCCCCTTGGGATGCCTTTCGCAGCTGCCGTGTGCCTGGAGCTCAGAGCTTGCTGGTTTAAAAAGCTCTACACGTAGGCGTAACCCTAACCCTAACCGTAACACTGGTCATTTAAATCAGCCTGGGTTTAGGAATTATCCCAAGGGAAAAGCTGTGGTGACAGCCATGTTGTGGCACTTTTGCGCTCCCCTTGGGATGCCTTTCACAGCTGCAGTGTGCTTGGAGCACAGGGCTTCCTGGTTTAAAAAACCACAACTTTAGCCCAAACTGGAGGCTTCGAAATCAGCCTTCGTTTCGGGACGTCCCCAAGGAAAAAGCTGTGGAGGCAGGCATGTTGAGGCACTTCTGTGCTCTTCTTGGGTAGTCCTTCGCAGCTGCTGTGTTCTTGGAACTCAGGGCTTTCTGGTTAAAAGAACACTAACCCTAGGCCTAACTCAAACCTTAAGCCTAGGAAGGAAAATCAGCCTATGA